>NC_136981.1:18439877-18550487 GCF_032717465.1 Coenobita brevimanus
AATTGTACCTTACATAACAAATGAAGGAAATATGGTACTTAACAACTGAAGATCGTGTGAACCCACTGAGCTCTGTCATGGAAGGACTTTTTCACGGATAGCGCCCCACAGTTTGTGTGCCCGCCGCCAGGGGCCCAGGGCGGCGCTGATAATGTTTATAAACCGAGAATGACTCGCATCAAGATAATTTTGGTGTGAATCGTGGATGCATGTGCTTTAGTAGACGTGGAAAAATGGAGTACAACAGAAATGAGACGTTTCCTCAGAGCAAAAGAAATACCATGCCTTTAAAAATTTGGGTTGCTAATCTCGTCCTGGTGCGATTTGGGCCGAACAAGTCTTAATATTATCATGTGTATAATGGACAGAATCAAGTCAGGATTTGCCAAATGAAACATTACGATCTTTGGAAACTGTATGATAAGTTTTTCCAACAGCTGATATTCATAACACTTGGTAAAAAAAAGTACTGAATGCAAACACAATAAGCTTTCATGGCTTTTAGTTAACTCTATGAAGAACTTTTCACCATAAATCTCATTTAGGGCATCAGTACAATATGTAAGATGAATATAATTTTGGTATAATGCTTTATGCACGAGTAATACTCAGGAAAGGAATTTATAAAAAGGAAGTACACCAGCTCTGAGTGGGTGTTGACCACAAGCTATTTAGTGATCCGGCGAACACTGGCATCTTTCAGTAATTTGTGGGACCTCCTAGTCTCTCTACCCTACCACACAAAATTACCCTCCCACACCAAACCACACCACACCACACAAACAACACCAACCCGTTACCGTTCCACACACTACACCACACAATATCACCCACAAACACCACACCACACAAAATCATCCACCCACGCCACACCACACAGAATCACTCTCCCACATTACACCACAACACATAAAATCACCCTACCACACCACACCACAATACAGAAAATCACCCTCCCACATAACACCACAACACAGGAAATCACATTCCCACATCACACCACATAAAAGGACCCTCCCACACCCCACCACACAGAATCGCCCTCCCACACCGCAACGCACCATACAAAATCACCCTCTCACACCATACCAAAAATCACCCACCCACACCACACCATACAAAATCACCCTCCCACACCACACCACACAAAATCACCCTCCCACACCACACCACACCACGCAAAATCACCATGCCTCACCACATCACCTGCAGGGCATTAATCGAAAGGCCTCGAACCTCTTGCATCAATCGCTTTTGTACATGATTACTGTCCACGCAAGATTAGGGAAATATTCACCCTTGAGCTATCATCTGTTAAGTCAAGCAGTACCGTCTGACCTTGGTATGATATGGTGAAATCGTTGGTAAAAGAGAGAGAGAGAGAGAGAGAGAGAGAGAATACTTGTGATATAGCTCCTTGACTTCAGTCTGGCCTAGATATTTGACATTTTGCAGCTTACTTCAACTGTGCCTTAGTAACTGAAAGAACATACTATGGCCCTACATGCTTTCAATAGTACTTCTTTGTGACTAACGGAAATGGGACAACTGGAATGCTTAGCCACGGTAGCATGAAATTTAATGTCCCTTAGTTACCAGGTAGGACTAAGTGTCCATGTTTACTATAGTCTATTTGATTGACCTGTGCACCTGAGATGTATGGGGCAAGTAGGGTGTGTTTGTTTCGCGGCTGTTGATTGGCCGCCGATAATGTCATTGAAGTAAATGCATTCATGTACTGCAGTGCAACATGAGGACGTAGGTGTACACCAAGGGTGGATGCAGTGCAACATGTGGGCGTCTGTGTACGCCGTGGGTGGATAATTTGGTTCAAACATCAGTCATAGTTTTATAAACCTTTATAATAAAGTTTAATTTTCTTTGATAACAGTAAACTTTTAAAGCTAATTATGACCTCTTTAGCGTCGTAAATTATTCCATATTTAATAAGGTTTCATGTATTGAAGGCAGTTTAAAAATATAAATATATAAAGTATGTGTTAAAATATGAAGAGGTGTAGAGTTAAATCATCAGTGGACAATCAGCAGCCACGATTCAAACACACCCTACTCGCCCCATACGAATCAGCTGCACAGGTCAGTCAAGTATGGTACTGCCAAATAAACCCTCCAGTTAGAGTACACCTGCCCATCAATTAAGCTTGAAAGGAGTTAGCTCTGTTTTCAGAGTAGAATGATTGTTTAGGCTATAGTTCTTTTACACTAACTTGGCGTAGAGTTGGTATCTTTGGCATCTTATTTCACTTAGCTCAGTATCGGCATAAGACAATACAATAGGTCTACATCTCTTTCATAGCACTTATTCGTGACTATGCAGTTTTTACTCTAACTTTTCCCAGATTTTCTTCCTTTTGCATCTTATTTCACGTAGCTCAAGGGTCGAATAAGACAGTACCATACCTATATATTTTTTCCATAGCTCTTCCTCGTGACTAGTACCATGTTCTAGTGTTATTCTATTGTTACAACTCTTTATATGAGATGTAGGTATGGCAGTTCAAGTCCATATCAGAGTAAAATGAGCATAGTCAGAATTCATTTTTTTTTAGAATGAACACCCCGTAGCATTATATTGTAGTGTTAATCGATTGCTACAACTGAGCATTGACGATGGAAAGAATAAATTTATATCAAGTCAGAGTAGAAGCAGAGCATCCCGGGTTGGTTTGACCGAACAGACCCGTCAACCGTAGGCAGGTAATCATCTCTGGAGGGCTATCCCCTGCAATGATCCGATGTTCCCTTGGAACAGACAGCACCTCACCCCAGTGAAAAGCGGGGAATAGTGTGGAGGTTTGGTTCCCTGATGGACGCCACATTTGCGTTTCCACTCAGTTGACAAGGGCACCATAGTAGACTTCACATCACCTCGTTATTTGGCTATATGGTTACTACCCAGCATTGTAAATGGTTTCCTGGGTTAAAGGAAACCATAAGGCTTGTCACTCAGGGAAGAGCCACCTGAAACGAAAAGATAAATAACTATACTCCATTTCAGCGAGTCTGGCACCATCAGTGATGTCGTCAACACTTGTAGCACTGATAAAGGTCCTCCGTACTGGATGTACCTTTTCGCATTGCCTTTATATATTGGATCTCAAGGTAATACATACAGGTTTACCTACCACAGAGGATGTATATCAACACTACAAGCATTGAGGACATCAGAGATGGTGCCAGACTCGGTGAAATGGAGTATAGTTAACTATACTTATTGTGAAGCCATAATAAGGAAGCTCCGCCATAGGGTATAAAATGTATGTGTATATTTAAAAACAATATTTGAACACTTTAGATTTGAAGACCGTGTTAACATAAGATCTGAAGAAAAGGTGTCGAAGAACGCATGTGTAAATTTTACGTTTAACTGAATAACTGGCAATCTGTATGCTTAACTGTAACAATACTCCTTTCAGATCGTAATAGGGATCACAGCTATATCACTGGAAAGTTATAACTTAAATGCTTTTGTGGTGTCTCTAAAACGTTCTGCAAAGATAAAAGAGAGTAGATTTAAATTCGGTACCTTCCGTTAGGTCAAATGGCAAAATACTAAGCCAAAGTTATTCAACAAATATTTTTTCATGGGATTTTTAACCAAATAGCTCTATCCCAATTACTTTATTGAATATTTTAATTTCAAACATGCAGTTTTTAAAAATAAAAACTGGTATATCATCTTCAACAATAAGTGAAGGTCGTTTATATTTGGCACAATGACTTGGGTTACCATAGGATACCTTCATGTGTAATATCATCAACATCGAAGAAAGAAAGTGCAAAAACAAACAAACAAACAAACAAGAAGCTTCACCATAAAAAGTGATAGGAGGGATGGGGTAAATAGAAAGAGGTGGGTAGACACAGAAAAAAACAATAATACAGGTGAAGGTAGAAACAGGCAACACTACGTCAAGTGGAGTTGGTGTGGGACTGATGTGTGATTGGTGTGGGATTGGTGTGGAATGGGTTTGGGAAGTGTGGGACTGATGTGGAATCGGTGTGGGATTTCTGTGTGATTGCTGTGGTATGGTAATGGTTTGGTGTGGTATTGGTGTGGTGTGGAATTGGTGTGGTGTGGTATTGGTGTGGTGTGGAATGGGTTGGTGCTGGTATAGTGTCGCATTGATGTGGTGTGGGACTGGTGTGATGTAGGATTGGTATTGTGTGGGACTAGTGTCGTGTGGGATTGGTGTGACAATGGTGTAGGACTGGTGTGGTGTGGGACTGGTGTGGTGTGTGATTGGTGTGGGAATGGTGTGGGTATGGTGTGGGAATGATGTGGGGTCAGTTGAGGGAGTGAGCACTGATACAGCTGCCTTGATGTATGGAAAATAGTCAACATGATGCTGTCGTGCTGTGGTCTTTGTGACCGTGACCCGACACATTCTCTCTCTCTCTCTCTCTCTCTCTCTCTCTCTCTCAGTAAATACTTGGACAGAGAGAGAGAGAGAGAGAGAGAGAGAGAGATTATATAGATATAGATTTAGATAGATATAGATAGATAGATAAATGCGCGCGCACGTGCGTGTGTGTGTGTGTGTGTGTGTGTGTGTGCGTGCGCTTTTGTCTATTACTCTCTCTCTCTCTCTCTCTCTCTCTCTCTGTATGTATGTATAAATGCATTTATACAGTATGTGTACGTATGTATGCAGGGACAGATTGGGACGCCAGGACACCGGGCAAAATCCCGGTGGGCCGGTGGGTTTGTGGGCCGGTGCCGCCTGGCGCCTTATCAGTATGCTGATAACCTGATTGGCTTCTCTAGTTTCAATACTATTATGTGCTACTGTGCAACTTACTGCTCTCTGCATTAATAGGTGTCTGTGTATGTAATTTTATGTCAGAAGACGGAAGTTATCAACTGTATAATCAAATTAATGATGTCCTGGCCCCCAAGCCTTGTTAGTGAGAGCCAAAATATGTTCCAGTTAATATAGTTGAAATTTAGCTTTCCGTACGCGTACATTCACCCCAGCGTTCTGTGGCTTGCATCTAAGCCTCAATCATATTTTGTTCGTTGTGAAGAACAAACTCTTCCAAGGGCTGAGGCACGTTGAGTACTAATTAATATATAGTATAATATTATGCTAAAAAAAAAAAACTGAAGTCGAAGTCAGTGCTACTATACCAGCTGTAACCTAGTAAGTTTCAAGCACAGTCATTACTTATTTACTCAGTGGCACCCTGGCGTTGATGCAGGAGCAGAACACACGGTAAAAATCATCGAGAGAATATAAGATTCAGGAGTCTTTTTGCATTAACTATCATGCATAAAATTCAAAAGTTTTTTGCTTTAATCATTATTTAGCATTCGTATTCGTTATTAAGAAATCAGCAAACACTATACAGTGACTTTTCGAAGTTTTCTTTCAAATTAGATAAAAGTTGGTTTTAAATCTTATATTTTGTTTAACAGATCTTGATTTTTCTCAGTGGCAGATGGTGGCGACCATCATCCACTCACTTTGATGTAATGCAGCCTACTTCTTCTTTAGCTTTTATCATTCTTTTTCTGTGCCTGCCCTCCTTTCTTCCTATTTCTCCCATCTTTCCCGTCACTTCCTATTGTTTTTCTTTCCTTTACAGGTGGCTTTACATTGAGTGACTAGCCAAATGGTTTCCTGTAAGCCAAAAAACCATTTACAAAGCTGGATGGTAACCATATAACCAAACCATACGTGCTCCCTACGTGTGATCAAGTGGGTTGGTGGAGAATTAGTGCCCCTCCTCGTAAAACAAAAAACTCAAAGTCAAATGGCCACCCCTTACGGGATTATGTCATCTGACAATAGATGGATAGATTTTTCTGTATTCTGTAGGCAATAATTCGTTTTTGTATTACCATACTTATGCTGATTAAAGATTTCCGGAGTTTACATCAAGCTTTACAGGAAAGATTTGGAAGAATTTGATGTAACAAAATCTCGCCAAATTAGAGAAGTCTGAACTACTAAAATATATATTTTTTATCATTGTCTATGCCTCCCTGGTTTATATTTAAAAATTCAGTAATTCAGCAATAATGGATCTTTTCAGTTTGGTGAACTATATTTTCTTTAAATAACAGCATGTTAATCAAACAGTTTTATGTGCCTTTTTTTTTTTTTTAACTAAAATGTGCTTAAAATGATCATTAAAAAAAAAAAAAAATACGGCTCTGAACAGAGGCTAGCTGGTTAACCCACCGTGTGCCAGTGCTGTTTTAAAACGGTCTGACATATTTCCGCAGCAAGTGCCGGTGCCTTTTTAAAACGGTTTAAATTTAAAAAACTTCACTGTGACCGCATTTTTTAAGATTCGCAGGTAAAAATTGGCAGGCATGTAAGGTAACTGTTCCTCTACCATCCCCCAGGCTGTCAAGGCCATTTACTCACTCGCTTCCCCCTTCACACTCGCTCTGCCTCACTGTGCCTGTGTGCCTCACTCAGTGCTGTACATAGTGAAGGCATTTTGCTATTTTTTTCATGTAAGTGTAGGTTGTAAATATTTTCTTGTAAGTGTAAGGACTATATAGTGATGTCAAGTTGTTAATACCTTCTTGTAAGTGTAAGGACTATATAGTGATGTCAAGTTGTTAATACCTTCTTGTAAGTGCCAGGACTGTACGTAATGAAGTAAGGTTATACCTATCTTCAAGTAAGTGTAAGATAGTGCATTCACAGTGAGAAAGACACGCAAATTGTGATAGATGCTGATGTAATAAGTAATCAAAAAAGTGTACTGAACATTGCTAAACCTTCCCAACATAAATATCTAAGTATACCTTACATAGAAAACGGCTTTATCTCACGTACGTGGTGAGCGTGAGAGAGCGGCCGTACCTGCACACAAGTATGGAGGACTCATTAAAACTCATTTCCGAGCCTCGGTGGGCATTTTAATGGCGAAATTCGTTGTTTCCACATCAAAATTTATCATTTTAGCCAAAAAATAAAAGGTTGAAAAATAGCCGGCACTGGGGTGACCCATAGGGCTAAAAATAGCCGGCACACGGCTATGGAACAAAAGAACTACAGGAATATTATGCTCAAATTTTACAGCAACACAGATTTTTTTTTTTCTTAATACGATTATTAGCCTGATGGTTTTTAATTACCAAGTTTTCTAAACTAATTTAATCCATGAGAGAAATTCCTTTATCAAAATGTCACTCAGTGACTGCCTGTCGCTGGGACTATACTTTGTGTTAAGTTTTATCTTAATCAACGTATCCTAACCAAGATAACCTATCCTAGGATGATGTGAAATTGTCTCTTAATGTTAACATGCTAACCTAGCTGACTGTGTTTTCTGTTAAACCTGATTGTAGGCTACCTGGAGGAACGTAAGCAGATGTATAGCAGTGCTTATATAGCCTATACTTCATACATTTTCTTTTCAAATATTTCGTATATATACATATATATATATATATATATATATATATATATATATATATATATATATATATGGTGCCTCTGTGGTGCAGTGGTAAGTATGCGTTTTCGTACACTGAAGAATGAGGGTTCGTGCCCAGCCAGGGAAATAAACTTTGGGAGCGTTCTTCTGGACACGTACTGCATTGGCGGACACAAGGGGTGCTGTGGTTGAACCAGTGTCGCATACTATAAAGTATATTTGCACCCAGTCGACTTGCACGGGTCGATTACATTTGGTTCACAGACTACACACACATCCAAAGCCACTCCTACACTACAATTACACTTACAAGCATTTCTCACCCTACATACAATCTACCAGACAGCCTAAGCCACTTGGTAGAGATACATTGGCTGTATCGTCCCACTTCGGGATATATATATATATATATATATATATATATATATATATATATATATATATATATATATATATATATATATATATTCCCTTTTTCAAAAACATATGTTTAAAAAGTTAAAATTTTTAACTTGCTAACCTTTCAGAACCATTTTCCATGGGGACATTGTTTTTTTGGTTATTTGAATAAGTAGTATAGCTGTAAAAAGGGTGTGCATCTTTATACAGGAACATATTATTATTCTAATATTATTACTTGTGTAATGTATTTTTCTCTAAAATGCACTGCCTAGCTGTATGAATTGTAAATATACACTATATATCACACATTTTCCCTTTTTGTAAAGGAGCAATATTTTTTGCATTGTATTATTACAGATTTACGTTCTGTATCAGGACTGGTAATTGTATATTACTGAACATGGAACAAATGTGTATATTTCATTTATTTGAATAACTTCATATTATATATAACATTCTCCTTCTTCAGTAAAGATTATCACGTCATATACATCCTCATATCATAATGTATATCATCTTCTTTCAAGTTATTGAGTTATTACTGCTTAATAATTTCAGTTTCGTGGAAGATCAGGCAATCATTTTATTTTTATATGTATGCATGTAGATTTATCAAGGTCACAGTTATAAGAATTAAACTTTATTCTTTTAACCTAAAATTACTGAATGTCGATCTTTCTGTATGTATAATTTTATATGTGTATAACTTGAGTATTTTTGACCTTGTATAAGTTGTGTACAGGGCTTTGTTTAATGTGCAGTTCTAATTAAAAAGTGCAGTTCTGAAGGCAAATGTGAGCAGTTCAGATACAGAGATATAACAGTGATTCTTCAAATAACATCAAGCAAAACATAAAATAATGCATTTTTTAAAATTTTGGATTATTATATTCCTCATGGCTACAGAAGCTAAAAAAAAGTAACAGTTCCAAAACCCAAGGTATTCTCAAAACTTACAATTTTTTTTTTATCTTTACCTTGCTCTTTCAGGACTGTTCATCAGCTTCATCTGATTCTCCATCTGAGTTATCTATCTATCTGTCTATTGCCATACGCCTTAATCCCATAAGGGGTGGCCATAAACAAATCGCCTCTATGTCAACCTGTCCCCTGCCATTTCACTGCCCTGCTCCCAGCTCACACACCCCTCTCTCATATACCTTTCCACTTCATCTCCCCAACTCATCCTTGGTCTCCCCCTCCTTTTTCCCTCTCCATCTCACTCACATACATTCTCCTCGTCAGTCTCTCACTCTCCATCCTCTCTAACGAAGTATATGTTGGCTCAGTCTTGTACTTATTTTCTTTTTAAATGTTTGTTATTAAAATAAGACTATTTTAGTGATCGAATCATAAGCCAATGGGATGAAGTACTTATTATTGACCTTAGAATATGTTCTAATATCCATTTCATATGGCCTCAGAATATCCCTGTAATTGGTCAAATTTCAAAATTTTCTTGGGGACTTAAAGCACTCCGAACCCACAGCTGTATGGGCTCGCTGGATTCGCCAGAATCACAACCTACATTAATGGGCCGATTTTAGGTGTTTGCCCGGTTCATTTTGGGCTCCCAATCCGCCGCTGTATGTATGCATTTGTGTGTGTGTGTGTGTGTGTGTGTGTGTGTGTGTGTGTGTGTGTGTGTGTGTGTGTGACCCTCGCTTATGTTGTGGAGTCATGCATTTCTAAGAATTTTTAAATTGTGTGTGTGTGTGTGTGTGTGTGTGTGTGTGTGTGTGTGTGTGTTCTTACCTTACCTAATTGTTCTTACCTAATTGTATCTTTACAGGGATGAGTCAAGCTCGTACTGTCCCGTGTCTTAAACCATATTTATCGTACATATCCTTAAATTTGTGAATTGTTTTGGCACACACTATTTCATTCGGTAGTGCATTCCATTGATCAATTGCTCTGTTTGGGAAACTGAATTTCCTTAGGTCTTTATCACCTCTCTTCTTATGCAGTTTTTTGCAGTGTCCTCTTGCTGATGCTTCTCCATATGTTAAGTAATCATTTATGTCTATTTTCTCCTCCCCTGATATGCACTTATATAGCATTATCATGTCACCTCTTTTCCTTCTCTCCTGTAGTGTTGGTAAATTCAGTTTATTTAGTCTTTTTTCGTAGCTTAGGTCCCTTAAGCTTGGTATCCATCTTGCAGCGAACCTTTGAACTTTTTCAATCTTTTCTATGTGCTTTTTGAGATGAGGACTCCAGGCTTCTGATGCATATTCCAGGGTTGGTCTGATGAATGATGTTATTATCCTTCTTAGCATGTCTTCATTTATTTATGTGAATGCTATTCTCATATTTGCAAGCAGTGTATACATATTCCGTACCTTCTCGCTGATGTGGTCAGCCGGAGATAGTCTGTTATTGATGATCACACCTAGGTCTTTCTCTCTTTCTGATGTGTATAGGGTTTTATTTCCTAACTTATAATCCCAATCAGGTCTTTTTCCACTTTTACCAAACTTGAATACATGACACTTGTCCACATTGAATTCCATTTGCCATATACTACTCCATTCATGAAGTTTATTTAATTCTTCTTGTAGCTCTTTACAAGAGTCTGTGTTAGTAATTCTCCTTTGTATTTTTGCATCATCTGCAAACATATTCAGATAGCTCTCATTTCCAGTGTTACTGTTTATATCATTTATATACACTAAAAACAAGATTCGTGCCAGCACTGAACCCTGTGGTACTCCACTAGTCGCTTCTTTCCATGATGAGTAGTTTCCTCTTAGTACTGTTCTCATTTCTCTTTTTATGAGAAATTCTTGCATCCAACAAAACAGTTTGCCTCGAATTCCTCCTTGATGGTACAGTTTCCATGAAAGTCTTTGGTGTGGTACTGTGTCAAAAGCTTTCTTGAAATCTAAATAGATACTGTCCACCCATCCTTCCCTTTCCTGTATTGTGTTTGTTACTCTGTCATAGTAGCTCAACAGATTAGTAACACATGATTTTTCTTTTCTGAAACCAAACTGTCTTTCTGTTATCATACAGTGTTCTTCTAGATGATTTACCCAAGCTTTTCTTATAAGCTTTTCTAATACCTTGCTTACAACACTGGTCGGTAGCTGAGTGGATTTTGTCTATTTCCTTTCTTGAATAAGGGGACAATATTTGCTTTTTTCCAAATATCAGGTAGTTTACCTTGACTCAAGGATTTCTTGAAAATTAAAAATAATGGTTTACTTTACTCCTTTGCACATTCTCATAGTACCCAACATGAAATTTCATGAGGACCACTTGCTTTTCCTCTGTCTAATCTACTTAACTCCTCCTGTATTACTTTTTCTGCTATTTGTTTATCTGGTAGTATGTGTGGACATGCGTGTTCCACATAGTCCCTCTCAAAATTTTTTTCTTCTGTAAAAACTAATTGGAAATTCTTATTTAGTGCTTCACAAATATCTTTCTCTTGTGTATAAGTGATTCACTCGTCCGTAATTGTTTGTATTATATCTTTTACTTTGGTTTTGCTTCTGATATAGCTGTAAAACAGCTTTGGTTGATCACTACTTTTATTTATTATATCCTCCTCAAACTGTTTTTGGGCTTCCCTCCTTATTCTTGTATAATCGTTTCTTGCCTATTTGTAATTATTATACGCCCTTTCACTATTATGTCCACTGTATCTATTCCATAACAAATCTCTTCTTTCTTTTGATTTTTTACATTCTGTATTGAACCATTTCTGTATTTTCTTATCTGCTTCTTTGTGCTGTGAGATGTACTTCTGGACTCCTATTTCATAAAATTCACAGAACTTTTTATATACAGCATTAAAATCTTGTCTTCTAAGCTCATTTTCCCAGTCAACTTCTAAGAAATACTTCTTTAGGTCTTGATAATTTCCCTTTTTATAGTTTAGGCTCTTTTTGTAACAGTCATTGCTGTTTACTATGTCATATGCTATCCTGAAGTTATAATTTAGTACTGCATGATCGCTTTTGCCGAGTGGAGGGTTATATATTAATCTGTCAATATCATTTTCTTGCCTAGTAAATATTAGATCTAGCACTGAAGGTACATCAAGTCCTCTTTTTCCGGTGGTTTCCCTCACATGTTGCGTTAGGTCCCGTCCACACGAGCTGGCAGTGCCCAACGGGCACAGCCCGCTGAGTGGATATCCTTCGCTTTTTTAGCAGTGTTTCCAGATCGAGCAGTCCCCTGCGGCCATTGGTTAAAACCGGGCACACCTGTGTTGTACACACGGCAGACCGAGCTGTGGTGAGGTAGTGGTTGTCCAGTCGCCGTCGGGCAGGGACATTTAGATGGTTTGCCCGCGGTTTCCACACTTATGACGTCATTTACACTCTACCAGCCACCCACCCTCTAAACGTGTGAATTGGAACGTGATTTGGTAACAATGTTTGCCCGTCGGGCATTGCCCGCTCGTGTGGACGGGGCTTTAGGAAGAACTCTTGTATGAGATCCAGGAGCTTTTGGTCCCAACAGCTTTCTTGGCTAATTATATCTAGAGTATTCCAATTTATAATTGTATTGAAATCCCCAGTTAGTATAATTCTTTCTGATTTCTCTTCCATTTTATGTAGTAATGCTCTTAAACTCTGAATTGTACTCTCTGCCAGGTCCTCATATTCATCTATTTCCTATGTTTGATTTGGGTGGCATGTACAAATTGGCTACAATTACTTTACGTTCAGATGTGTTGATCTCTACTGCAATCAGTTCTACTTGTGATGGTATATCTAGTTTTATTTCATTGACTTTTAGATTTTTCTTAGTTAATATTATAATTCATCCTCCTTTTCTTAAATTTCTGTCTCTTCTCCATATATTGTATTCCTCTAAGTTTTGTATGTCATTGGATATCCTTGGTGTTAATTTTGTTTCAGTTAGGCATATTATTTGTGGTTCATTTTCTCTGACATAATCATTCATCTCTAGTAATTTAGATACCATTCCATCCACATTTGAGTACATCAACTTTATCATCTTGTTTATATACTTGTCATGACATGGTTCTACTACCTTCCTCCTTTTTATTCCATCCTGTTTGTGTACCACTTTCGTACCTGCAATCCTATTACTTTGTAAAAAAATTTCTTCTTCTCCTCTTCTGTTCTTCCCTCATTTTTTGTTTTTGCTTCCTCCCTTTTCTCTTTCAGTAATTCCAGTTCCTCTTGTGTTAGGCATCTTTATATCCATACATTTTTGAACTCCTCTTTTTCCATAAGATTCATTGCATTTTTTAGTATCTCTTCCACAATGTTTACACTCTGGAAAGTCACCTTTAGAGGTCTTGTCTTGCTTTTCTCACATTTCCCTAACCTTTTGTGTTCCTCTATGTCTTTACTACAGATTTCCTCTGATACTTCTTTCAGTATGCTCATTACATTTGCCATCTCCTTTTTGTCTCTTGTGATCTTGTTTTTTACTTCTTCCTTTTCTATACCATTGATTACTATAGATTTGTTTATATCTACTGAATCTCTGAGTAACTTTGGATTGTTTTGGATTATTCTTTTCACTTCTTTTTAAATGCATTTTTCCTCCACCCTTGTTTCTAAGTCTTTCTTTACTTTCACCATTTCAGCATACGTGGTTTCCACATCATTTTTGTAGCTTTGCACAGCTTCATTCACCTGTGTTATCTTCTCCTCAATATCACTGCTCTGGTCAATAAGACTGCTTACTTGCCTAATTGTCTCTGTGTCATTTTTGAACTCTTCCATAACACTCTCGTGATTGACTACTGTACTTGCCATTTCACTCATTTTCTTCCTAAGTGTTCTCAATTCTACTGTTAGTTCACTGATGGTTGTGTCTTTCTAATTGGCCTCCCTTCCTAGTTTTTCTATTTCTTCCTTTTGCAAGTGCATCTGCTTCTTTATTTCATCAATTTCATTTTTGAAAGCCATTTCTAGTTTGTTTACACGTTCAACCAGTCTATTGTGGGTCTCCACTTCAACCAGTTCTTGGTAGAAATCATCATTTTGCTTTTTACTTTTATCCCTTTTCTTTTCCAAATTTGCTTTACTAAAGTATGTATCCATTTTGCAATACTAAAAGTGCAGCGTATTTACTTACAATCTCCGTGTTGTTGTAGTCTAAACAAACCTCAGATGACTCAGCGTATTCTTTCGTCTTGCTTCTCTTTCCTGTTTGAACAGGTCTTGTTTAAATTTATTATTTTTTTCCTTTTAATAATGAAAAATCATTTAGTCTAACCTGGTACAGAGCTTGACTCATACAAAGATACTAATTTAGGTAATGCCACTGGCCGTGTTGGTTCGGTACGGAGCGCCGATGTCGCACGTCCACCTCGGTTGAATCCCTGTGTGTGTGTGTGTGTGTGTGTGTGTGTGTGTGTGTGTGTCGCTCGCTTCTGATGTGGAGTCATGCATTTACTAAGAATTCTTAGATACTTATAGTAATATTTTTTTCCTGCTTCTTTTATTTTACCCTGTTGATATGTGCAAAAAATAAAAATGTGTTTTCTTAATCGTGACACGAAGACCGTATTCCATATGCCATAGAAGGCTCTGTAACACCACCTCAGTTATTTGTTTTGCATATTACATCGTTTTGTTCCCTTGCGTATTGAAGACCAGTTGGGGTATCCGGCGTTGCCCGCAACAAAAAGGCGAACACTCAAATCCTATTTGTTCTAGTTCAGTCATTCTTTCTACTCCTGGAAAACCACGTACCTCTTATGCTTTTGAAGAGAGATTATAAAAGGTCCAGGAACTTTCTATTTCAGTTTTTGCAGACTAATGCACAGTATTTGTACACATATATTTACTATTAGGGATGACTTCAAATGACCTCGGAAGTCAACCTCATATAGCCTATATCTGAAGTGGTCATGTGAGTCTCCTTACCGATAAATGGGCTGCTAGGTCTGTCGTTCAAGCGTGTATTACCGGTGACCTCAAATGACCTCCAATGGCTGACCTTCAATGACCTCTAACCAGTGACCTCAAACGACTTCTGACCAGTGAACTCAAAAGACCTCGTAAGTTAACTTCACATAGCCTATGTCCGAACTGGAGGTCATGTGAGTCTCCGTACCAAAAATTCAGCTGCAGGAGTAACCGGCGTTGCCCCAACGAAAAAGGCGAATGCTCTACCAATGATCTCAGATGACACCGATCTGAATTTGGCCCCCTTAAAACTATCCTTGGGTCACTCTGATTCAGAATATATATGGGTCTGGGGGTCTCTGACCCTTGGTTTGGGCATGACTGAGGGACAAACAATGCAGCTCATTAATATATACTGTATAGATTTAAGAAACAAGTATTTGGAGCAGTCGCGCCCAAACTGTTCTCTCTTCACGGTGGCTGAGGTGGTAAGAAAGATGGTCTATTGTCTCAATGGACTCAGGTTCGAATCCCGGCTGGAGCAGAGAACAGTTTATAAATTTCATTTTCTCCAAAGCAGACATTACTGATCCACCTTAATACCCTCTAACATGTCGTAAAAATACCCCATCAGTCCTATTTGAGAATGCCCTAGCACGTATTCAATATGGACGGTGGGTGTTAGCGCCGTGCTGGAGACATTAGGAGGTGAAGTACATAGGACGACTGCTGGGCCTCGGGGAACGGGTTGTTCATCCTATGCCCAGAGTAGGTCAAATAAAAGAAAATAAGTTTAAAATTGTCATCATTCCATCATGAATGAAAAGCTCTTAAACAGATTAATACTAAATGAGACGCTAGTCACGAAGAAGTGTTATGTTAAGAATGTTGAGCCGTAGTCTTGTTCTTTTCAAGCAACGAGCTACGTGAATTAGGATGCAACGCAAAAAAAATCTCTGCCAAGTTAAGAAGCCCTCAAATATGACCACACTTGGCCATCCACTGAGCTGAAGGAGTTAGTATGTTCAGGCCAAATAATAATATCAATAATAATAATAAATTCATTCCATTTTATTACCTGTACTACAACTAATATTTGATAAACGGCTGTATGTGGCCACACCCACGAAATTATAACCAGTGACTGTATATACTGTAACTGTATTGGCTGAAGGTGTGTGGCAAGCCCCACCACCTTTTGTTATATAAGTACTCTGTACAATTTTACAACAATAAATATTTAAATCACTCTCTCACTCAATTAATCAATTAAAATTAATAATAATAATCATCATCATCATCATAATACTATAAAGAAATATTTTGCAGTAGTAGTACTATTGCTAATAGTAGCAGTAGTAGAAGTAGTAGTAGTAGTAGTAGTAGTAGTAGTAGTAGTACAAACAATGCTCCATAGTCCCACCTAATGAGAAGAAAGGTGACTCGTGGCGCCTGTGCTGGTTGAGGAGGCAAGGACAATAAACATTTTAATCTGAAGTAACCCCGTGCTCACCTACTCGCTGTCCTCAGTTGCCAGTGCTCGTCACCATCTGCAACGCCCACCTGCTTATCGTACAGTATCTTTTATTTTGACCACTTGAACACGATAACACATATGTCGTGTAGCACAGAAACGAACAGCATCTTCATTTTCAGATGTTTCAACATATGAAATGTCATCATCAGTTGTCTATAAGGAATAACTTATAAACACAACAGGTTATCCAGTCAAAGATGTTACACATCATATTTTAAGTAAATTAGGTGAAAATTGAAGATTTTAAGTCCATTTGATATTCTAGGCCCGACCCACCTAACATTGACCCCCAACCACTAACTGACCCCCTGATGTAATAAGCCATGTTATAGGATGCAGATTTGAAAGATTCACTTTAGCTTTTGGTTTCATGTCGATATGACGAATTTGAAAGGAGTTATGGCGAGAAAACAATTTTTGTTTACTTTTTTCACATTTGGGGGGCCTACAGCCTGGTCCTTGGCCCAAAACATTATCAGGTGATCAAAGGATCATAGCCTATCATCCCTGTAATTTTAGTCAAAATAGCACCAGTAGTTTTTGCGTAAAGTTGTTAACAGAAAGGCAAACAAACAAACTGGGTGAAAACAATTCCCATCCCCAAGCCCTTTCGGGCCAGGGACCAACAAATATTTTCCCAAATTGCTGTAATAAAACTGACGATAGAAATGTTTAAAACCAGTGAGAAATGAAACCTAGAGAGGTACTGCAAGCATAGTGTAGTTTAGGGATGGTTTATGGGTCTTAATATACAATGATTCAAGCAATCTTAAGTTACTATTTGATGTACAAGATAATATTTTAAAATACTCTTTTTTCAGTATATCACAAGATTCATGATGGTCTCTTACTGCTGAATGAGGAAGGGACTGATGTGTCTTTGGCCTATCCTGCTCGGTTGACTCATGTGCTCGTCTGTCCTAACCCTGAAAGCACAGATTGTGTGCTGCCACCATTCCCGGCCTGGCAACCTGGGCAAGTGAGACAAATGACAACCGATGAGCTTAGGTCGGTTGGAACAGGGTCCTTAACGTGAAAGTAGGAACAAGTTTTGAATGGATTGTTTAATATAATTTTAAAGTCAATTTTGAGATAAAATTTAGCAAGAAATCGAATTAAACAATCTTTCATCTGAACGGAAATATCAACGCAGTAGGGTAACTAAGACAAAATACCTCCTTACTGGCAGTAGGGATTGGTTGTTACCCGTTCCCTCCTCGGAGGGAGTCGGAGACGGGTATTATTTTCACTCGTTTTGTCTGTTTGTTTGTTTGTCTGTCCGTTTGTCTGTAAACAACTTTACGTAAATACCACTGTTGCGATTCTGACTACAATAAAGGGATGATGGGCTATGACCTTCTGACCACCTGATTAAAATTTATGCGACTTTAGGCCAAGGCTGAGGCTGTAGGCCCAAAAAGATGTTTAAAAAATGTGAACAAAAATCTTTTTTTTGCCATACCTCCTTTCAAATTCGTCATATCGACATGAAACCAAAATGTAAAGGTGCATCTTTCAAATCTGCATCCAATAACATGCGTCATTACATCAGAGAGGTCGCTCACCAGGAAGCTACAGGGGTGTCGTGTCAAGTTGGTCGAGCCTAAAATTCCAAATGGTCATGAAATCGTCAATTTTCACCCAATTTACTCCAAAACTGATATGTGACACCTTTGACAAGATATCCTGTTGTGTTTTAACGTCAGCACTAAAGTGACTGCCAGGGACGGGTGTAATGTGCCTCGGCACCGCTTCCTGTTTAGGCACATAATGACTGTTTAGAAAGTTCCTTACATAAAGATAGAACAGGTTTTCACTATAGCCATTACTTACAAAATATTTTCTCAGGAAGAGAATCTCATCATGGAACAGAGAATATGTAAAGAGGAAGAAAGCTCTGTGTAACAAGGTCTGAACATCATTGACTTTAAACATTTACAGCAATGGCTGAAAAAAAAAAAAATGCTGCCCAAACGTGAGAAAGTAGGCTTACGAACTACTTAACTCCAAAATTTACCATTATCTTTCTTAATCACGATATCTTAAAATTGGGGACAACCGTTCGACTCTGTTTCAATAGTGAACAATTATATATCATCATGACTAGTGTTAGCACCATGCAAAAAATCATAAGCATGGCTTTTATCTTAAATATGACAAATGTATCATCGACATACCTTCTGTACATCCATGGTATAATATTACTTGGACAACCTCTCAGTCAGAATGACTCGTAATGGCACAGGACGATATTGGCAAATGTTGGTCTAAGGTTCGGTCCCATAGCAACACCATTAATTTGTTTACAGAAGTCTTTATTGAATATGAACAAACCATTCTTCACACAATGGGAGAAAAGTTCTTTGAATAATTTTTTTGTCATTACTTTGAAAAGTTCAATTTCCTTATAGAGCAGTTTCGAAATTATTTCTATAGTTTCATCAATGGGAATATTTGTAATCTGAGAGGTAACTTCAGAACTGAACATAAAATATGTGTCAGGTATATTAACTTCAAAAAGGGAATCTGTAAACTCATGTGAATTTTTAACTGTGAACTTATTATTGGATAAACACTCAAAAGTGAATCAAGAAATTTAGTGTCTTCACAACTTTGAACTTTATAACAGATATTATGAGTAGGAAGAGGACACCGAGCATATTTCAGACGTTTCGGCAGGTTGGATGTCATTCAGTGGTATAAAAGGAATTTTAAAAATGACAAAAGTATGTAATACAAGAAAAACGATAGAACTGAATAAATAAATGAGAAATATAATATGAGAGGTAATGCAGGTGCAGTGTTGTTTATAGATGGATTATGTGTCTTAACCCTTCTGTGGCCGCAGGTGTTAAATGGCGTTTTAATGTAGCATTGCTGCTCTCGTTGATGCTGCGTGATATGTAGAAAACTGCAATATGGGGGAAGTGAACTTACCTGTACGTCTTGGTTGTGTTGAGACTGACCTACACAACACTCCCACTCACCCCATTTGTCAGTTCAGTGCGTGCCCCATGATAAGTGAACATATGACTATCACTTGTGGCCATCCCTCCACCCTCTCACACTGCCACCCTCTGCGTGTACTGTACATAGGGGCCTGAGAAGCCCTGAAATCTGGTCTGAACTGTTCCCCATGGATGGGAAGTGTGACACTGACAAGATCGGACCTCACAAGGAATATGGCAGTAGTGTTGATGACGTTAGTGACGAAGATAGTGACAAGCAGTATGCAATACCACCAGATGGGGATGAGGATTCTGACAGTGAGGAGAATGCTCCACCTCATCGTCGAGTTGTTGCGCTACCACCCTAAAAGATAAGAATGGTAGCTAAGCAACTGTTTCTTGCTGGGAAAGAGGACGAGGAAAGGAGAACATCTCAGGAAGATGTGCCACTAGTGCTGGTGCACCAAGCTCATCCCTCCACGACTGCTCCTCCCTCACCATCACTTCCCTCCACCTCACGTGCCCTATCACCATCCAGCAATGTACCTCCATCTGATCCAACACCAGGGATATCTTCAGATCCAGGGAAACAGTTAGCCCCTCGGTGTGCATGTAAGGTGCAGAAATCTCCCGCTAATCATGGCAGGTTGCAACAAACGTCCAGGCAGCAGTCGGCGGTGCAAGTATCACCTTCCTGAGCAGCCTACGCATAGACAGATATGACAAATTTCAGGCTGAGGACCTTCACATTCGAGTCTGGTGTTCGTGAGACCACAGAATTGACGGCAACTAGTTCAGTGCTAAGTTTCTTTCTTTTGTTTTTTGATGAACAAATGATAACTATTGTGACAGATACAAACATTTTTCACCAGGCTACCGCTGACGAGGGACAGGAAGAGACCTACAGGATGTGGCATTGGACAGACGTGACAGTGCCTTCCTTGTATGTGTTCTTGGCAATGACAATGTTGATGCCCATGGTGAAAACACATGTGCTTGTCGATTACAGGAGTACCGATGTCATGAAAAGCACATATCTCGGAACTTGTACCAGAACATCCTACAATTCCTTCATTTCTTAGACATTACCTCAGACCAAAAGAATTTGCACAAGATCAGGATCGTTTGGGAGGACTTTAAAGGCAAAATAAAGGCTATTTTGAGGCTTTTCAAAAGCATGTGAAGGATGTGTCACTGATGTTGTTCCTGTTCCGTAATTCTTTCAGACAGTATATCCCATCGAAATGCCATCATTCTGGCATAAAGTTATTTCTACTGTGTGATTGTTATACGGGTGTTGTCCTGGATATAATAATATACACTGGGGCTACAACTGATATGCCCCCTGATGACCGTCATTGAATTTCTGGTGCAGTAGTGAAGCGAATGATGGAAGTTTATGTGGATAGAGGTCACATGCTCTACACAGATTGGTTCCAGAGTTAGTAATGCACCTGCTAGCAAGAGATATTGGTTTCTGTGGCACAGTTAGGCCAAGCAGACGTGGCACGCCATGATTCAATGCAGAGCAAGAGAGAGAGGCACAGTTCAGTTGCAATGTAGACCCGATTACCTTGTCCTGTGATGGGGAGACAAGCACGATGTGCACACAGGTGCTCTTGTTACCACAGGGAAAATAGATCATGTAACATGTGAGCCTATTCAAAAGCCAAATGCGATTGCAGACTACAATCATAACATGCACTTGGTTGATAAAAGCGACATGCAGATTGGTAGTGTGAAGTGCATTCGTTGTTCTGTCCAGTAGCACAAGAAGCTGTTCTTCCACTTGGTAGACATGTGCGTTTTTAATGCACTTCATTACTACTGTCAGAAAACCGGAAAGATGATCTCAGTGAGGAATTTCATGCATGATTGTGTTCGAGATCTTGGGGTACGGTCACCAGTCGTCCGTGCCACGGGGGTGTACAAGTGAAGTTTGCGACCAAACTGACAGACTTGTGCATTGCACTACCTGGAGAAGATGTCACCACCCAGTGAAGGACTAGGGCCAAAAAGAGTGGGCAAGAGTGCACAAGTGCGATGCCATATGTGTGCAATGACCGAAAGGTGGCAGCGAGAGAGAAAGCTCACCACCTGGCAGTGCTGCGCATGCAAGACGGCTCTCTTCCCTCTCTGCTTCCCTGTGTATCATTTTTTTTTTTTTTTTTTTTTGCAAAAGTACTGAGTAAGGGAAAAAAGAACATGTGAGGAGTAACATAATATTATCTATGTGCCTATGTACATACTTGGTTTATAGTGGTGATAATATTGTTCTAACTAAGGAATTTCAATAGTGTAACATCGAAGTGTTATTGTTAGTAATGCAGAATAAGTCAAGAAAAGAGAGTATGTTTACCAGACAAGGACTTCTTATCAAAGTTTACTTTTGACCTGGAAAGGGGGGGCAGGGAGATGTCAATTTTGGTCTGCCCAAACTCCACAACCTGGAAGGTTAGTATTTTTTTTCCTTCAATCTTTTTCTGTGGGTCAGAATTTCTTTCCTAGTCCAGTTTTCCTCCTGTGTTACTGTTGTATTTGCTGGGAGTCACTGTTGAGTGCTGTAACAACAGAATTTTACAAGCGAAACACCCAAATGCTTCTGCTACAAAATTAATGACTGTGCTAATCTCTGTCATTATCGTCTTCTGACTGTGCGAAGTTTGCCTGAACACACACAGCTACACCCATTATCTCGACCGAAACAGATTATCATCTTTCTCCTTTGCTACACGCCATAACAAGTATGTTTACGATTATAAATAAATACAAGCATAAACAAAAACATGAAAATAAAGAAATAAATACTTTTTTGTCTATTTACCTATTTCATCAAGTTTTTTGTACTGGTTTGGATCATTTTACATACTTTTTGCCTTGTACTTGCGTTACAGCAACGTTTGTCGTGTTCACGTGAAGTGTTGGTTGGTGGAAAGGCCTCCCTTCCCTTTCTGCTACTCATCTCGTTCAAGGTGAGAATCGCTGGTCGTCTCGCATTCACCTCTCACTATTCAACCTGTACACTCAGGTGATGACCTTTATCTCGTCTAGGTCTAAAAACAGAATCTCCATTTTCCCACAAACTCCACCACCCAGACAACAAAAGTAAGTCGATACTACCATAACACAATAAACACCAAAAAATGATAAATATTTTCATAAAAAATATACATTCTTTAACTGAAGCCTCACATAATATGTACCGATATACTACAAAATACACATATCTAGTCATTCGACTCCATTTCACCACAACTGATATTGTTTCGTTAAAAAAAAAGAACTTTGTGCGATATTTTGTCACAGCAATACCAAGATATGACAGTTATCATCTGCGTAAATTTGCGCACTCTTCGTGCCTCGTTGCATAGTACAGGATGGGTCTAGGAAGCTCAAACTTGTATTGCCAGGCGTGTCTGACATTTCTCTTCAATTTGGCAAGAAAAAAGAAATCGATATTTGAAACTTGAAAAATCGGCCCCATGCTCGGCCTGTGGATCCCGAAAAATCCCCACGGTCTGCCATGGAGGGGTTTGTATACAATGAAACAATCTAAGTTACTATTTGATGTACAGTGAGCAACAGTAGTCGTGTCGCGGTTTTGTCTGAAGATTAAATGTAACTCGTGAAACATAATGAACCGTCCGTATGACAGACGGTGGAATGTACCAGACGTCTAGCCCGTTAGCTTATGTTTTCACCAAATTTCACGACACGATTATTGTTGCTTACTGTACGCCCACGCACCAAAGTTTCTGTACCCTCCCCCCCACCTCGGTGGAAGGAAGTGGAAACCAGGGTTAGAGAGAGGGCAGGCGAACGGACAACCGTGAGTGGTAGTTTGGTTCTGAGGTACGAGGTGGATGATGAGAAACCTATTGAACTTGAATTCGAAACATATCCATGCTGTTCACCTGCCAACCATTATGCATTCGTAACATACACAGCATAGATTATAAGACAGATTAGTATGTTATCATTGGGTCATGGGAACGATGCTCCAGACACAACCCATCTATGTCGAATCCTCATCGTACAGAGGAAGCATCGAGCCAGTTTCACTGCAGTATGCATGACGGAGGCTAACACTGGACAAGGTGAGGTTTATACTGCTTTTTGTTGTTGTCCTGACTGATCTTACTTCATTTATAAAACAGAGCCAAATACCGATATATAATAATCAATCAGCTAGAAAACTATGTAATGTTTTGCCATAAACGGTCATAACGCATTGTTGTTCTTAATGCCTAAGTATTATAGTCATAATGTTAAATGACACTAACACCTGGGAAAAGACGACGTTATTTTAACCTCTCTCTCTCTCTCTCTCTCTCTCGTTTGCTTTTCCCAGGATTATCATTCTTCTACCTTTTACCTGCAGCGATAGCCAGCAGGTCATTGAGTGGCCAGTGTTCTTCTTTTTCTGCTTTTGCTTCTTTTGTTAAAAGAAGGCTTTTGTAGAAGAGCGTCAAAGACGTTGGCTGAAGGTGAAAGCCACCAAGTCCTCGCGCGGGCAAAAGTGGACGCTGCGACTTCGGTGCTCTCAGATAACTGAACTCTTCTAAAGTGAAGGACCAAGTGAGCGCGCACAGATAAGCGTCAAACTGAAACAAGAGACTCGACTCAGGTCCCAAAGCAATTATACTCTTGTTTCATATTGTTTTACTCTAACCTAACTTACGCAAATATGACAAATTAACGTAAGAATAATGAAGAAAACCGAACGTAACAAATTTTAACCTAACTGGCTAACAAACTAACTTACGCTTGTACTAAGGAAACAAACCTAACCTAACCTAACCTAAACTTCCTGGATAAGAGAAAATGCAAAAAAATTGTACACAGAAATTAAAGCAGTGGCTGGGGTGGGCTCGATATCATGGTTTTTGACTACCAGCATCGACGTGGAAGTGAACTGATGACTCGTGGGGCAGAGTTAAGGCAGGCCGAGGCAAAGTTTGCGTGAGAACTTGAAGGCTTCGTCAGTCAAACTTCGTCATGGGCTAACCAGAGGGAAGGCTTGTGAAGGTGAGAAACGATGCTGATTACATTGTTGATTTATAAAGAGTCACACATTGGCACCAGAGTATGTGGGATTTCTGTATCTGAGTGTCAATTGGTTACGGGTGTTTTCATTATAGGTAAAGCTAACCTAACCTACTACATTTATTTCTTTTAGTACAGTTCTCATTATTGTACAGTAAAGGATTGTGCACAGTATTCTTAAGTAATGCAGGTCAAGTATTTATTTATTGTATATGAAAGGCTAGTTTAACCTATTTAGTCCTGTGCATTTTGTTTCTTATTGCACTGTATTGAATTTTTATATCTACAGTACGTACTATAGTCAAAGTAAAATTTGTCTGAGGAAATTTAGTGTTAGTCTTAAAGGGAAGATGTGTTTGTGTTGTTTGGGGATATTTTGGGGTTAACTCTCGTATATCCGAAAAATTTACATATCGGAACAGACCTTGCCTGAATTAGTTTGGATACAGGAGGATTACTGTATACGTTACCGTTATGAAGGGTTAAAAATAGCGTCATAAGGTGATAGCAATTTAGACCTTCGAATATATTTATAAAGAGTCTCTTAACTACTTCCATATGTTTTAATTAATGTCGAGTCATTTTTTACCCTATCAGGAGCGTGGTGGTCTGGAGTTAAGCTACTCAGTCCTGATGGTTAAGAAGTGGAAGACCAGCCTCTCTCTCCCCTGAGTGGCTTTATGTGAGAGGTTGATCCAAACCACTCTCTTTGATATAAAGCCTCACAAGTCCAACTCGGTTGCAGCGCCGTAACCCAGTAGACCACCAGGCCTAATTTAGTTATTATGGTTACCACCAGTGTTGTGTGCATTACCTGCTGAAAGTAGCGGCACAACGACTACCATTACTTGAAATGTAGGGTCATTTGCTTTACAGATACTTTTTCTGTTTGTTTCACTCTCGTCCTAAATGTCAGGACCAACTGTATAGCCCCGGGCTCCTACGCTCCTCATGGGGCAACGTAGGATTCGATGGTGGATGGATGGATTTAAGAAGTGCACTACTGTTACTCTAGCCGTTATCACTACTCCAAATGCGTTTTTTTTTTTTTTTTTTAAGCAGCAAATTTATTTACCAGCACTTCTTAGTGATGTTTATTATCAATAAATTACATACATCCCCGATACAGGTTATGGCTTTCATTTACTGAAACTCTAGTAACACATATTTTGAAAAGCCTTTGAATTTTTTTCACAAGGATTATCAGGTTCCTCAGAGAGTATTGCCAAGTTAGATTCTTCATTACCAAATGTAATTTACCGAGTTTATTATACAGTATACAACATTGGGAGACCAGATATAGTTTACTGTAATATTTAATAATATCCACAAGGAATAAATATTGCAATATCCACAATGACGGAAAATTATGAACAGGACAAACATTTACATATTAATGTTAATACCAAATCAGTTTTCTTCAAAAAATTTGCCACAGTTCGGTTATGAATAATACAAGATGGCAGATACATCGACCGTCTTTTTTTTTTTTTTTTATGGAAAGTGAACAGAGGAAGAAAAACAAAATAATCGTAAGTACAGGATATAAAAAGCCAAACAGCAGACTACAGGTGTCATCATTGCATAAAATGTCTGTAACTTGAACTGTTGTGGGTTGAAGTTTGGGTGGAAACTAATCTGGAGAAGCCAGCTCTAAAGAGATGTAGTTCGGGGAATAGGTACAAGTGCCCATCTATCCATGACCGCTGTCACATGCTCATGTAGAATGTTGGACTTTTTTTTTTTTTTCTGCTAACAGAAGATGAGCAGAGGAAGGAAAAACAAATTATTAATGAAAATAATCCATACTCCAGACAACAGGTGTTCTCCATGGATGTAACTTCATCTGTGCATTTGCCACACAAGTATCTGTGAAATAATGCAAGGGAAGCAACATTCCTTCTTACTTGGCTCACGCCAGACTGTCTTGTCTGATCCGCTTCTAACACGAACACTATTAAGTGTAGTGAGAAACTTTTGGAATATCTCGGAAAATTAGTGCAACTTTGCTACTGTTCCACTACTCTTAATGAAAAAGCACGATACAGCTAGTCACTTCTATATAAGTTTTCCTGTAACTTGGCCTAAAATTGTCGTCTTTCCCTCTTGAGTACTGAGTTGTAACAGAAGATTAACACTAAAGTATGATGCTAATCATGAAGAAACACTATTGAGAGTGTGTATAGCCGTTGCTTTGTTTTTTCGGCCATTGTTATACGTGTAATAAGTAGCAAGAGAAGGAAAATGTTGGTCAGATTAAGGTAAAGCATCTGTAATAAAAGTAGCACCTTTATATAGCGTCACTACTTGTAGTACCGTTACTCCTGACACTGATTACCACCCAGCCTTGTAACTGGCTTCCCGGTATACAGGAAATTACTTTCCTTGTCAGTCAGTGAAAACTGACCTGAAGGAGGGAGTGCATCGAATCAGGGGATCGTGGGCGACCCCACCCATCAAAGTATGATACTGATTGTATTGTTCTGGCTAACATCACATTATTTTGTCAGTATAGAAGAGACTGGTGGAAGTGCAGAGGTTAATGATGGTAGCTCAAAAACCTTCAAGTTAAAAATTCTGTCTTAAACTGAATTGCCAGAAGACTGCAAGAATTATATACAACCTAGGTCTTAAGGTTGTGAATATAGCGGACTTTACATAAAAAGGAAAAAAAAATCATTTCCGACCCTTCTTATCTAAGGATGGGAT
This sequence comes from Coenobita brevimanus, assembly GCF_032717465.1. NCBI lineage: Eukaryota > Metazoa > Arthropoda > Malacostraca > Decapoda > Coenobitidae > Coenobita > Coenobita brevimanus. The sequence continues at coordinate 18,466,787 of NC_136981.1, forward strand.
GAGATTGGATCCAGAAACTAGCTGTTGTTGTACATGAGTATCTTCGGTCTGTCTGGCAGAGCAGATCCATCAACCACAACCGAGTAAACTCCCCTGTAAAACCCTGTGCAGTGTGGAAGCCGCATTTGTATCTCTCCATCCACTTAACAAGGGCACCATTGTAGGCTCCACGTCACCTCGTTATTTGGTTATAAGGGTACTACCAAGCGTTGTAAACTGTTTCCTGGGTTATGGGGAAACCATTAGGCTTGTGGCTCAGTGTAGGGCCACCTTAAATGAAAACAAAAAAGCAATACAATGTGGCAGGAATGAAGGGAGAAATAGAGAGGAGGGCAGACAAGGTCAAAGAATGGTTGAGGTGACAGAAGTAAGCTGCACTACGTCGAGTAGTAGATGATATTCGCCACCACCTACCACTCTCCAGAAACCTGTAATAAAATGAAGGTGTTAAAACAAAAACGGCATGACTAGTGAAATGGGCCACACAGTCACTCACACACCATCCCAGCTATTGGAATCCTGGCTCAGTCTCGATAACCCAACTGACTGGATTTTTTTTTCTTACCCGTGCTGCAAAAACACACCTGCCAGACAAGGCAAATCAATTCATAAAGAAAAAGCACAATTGGACGGAAGGCCCCTTCACATAATCATGGGTATCTGTGGTTTTGGTGTATAAAAGTGGAACAGTGTTAAAGGAGGAAGATAAGAGGAGGACGAGAAGGAGGAAGAGGAGGATAAGGTGATAGGAGGAAAAAAAGAGAAGAGGAGGAAGAGAGGAAGGGAAAGAGAAGACAAGAGGAAGAGGAAGAAAGAAGAGAAAGTGAGGAGAAGAATAAGAAAAAAATGAGAAGATGAAGAAGAAACGAGAAGGAAAAGAGGATGAAAGGAGAAGTGGAAGAAAGGAGAAGGAGAAGAAGAAGAAAGGAGAAGGAGAAGTGGAAGAATGAAGAAGGAGAGGAGGAAGAAAGAAGAAAAAGAGGAAGAAAGGAGAGGGGAAAGAGGAAGAAAGAAGAAGAGAAGGAAGGAAGGAAGGAGAAGAAGTGGAAGAAGAAAGGGGAAGAGGACGATTGGAGAGGAAAGATGATTGATTACTCTACGAATAAACACAGAAGATGGCGAGAACACTGGCTCCAGGGAAATGGTGTTGCCAGATTAAAAGTCAAAAGGTTGTGCCCAAAGTCCACTGATTATAAGATGACTGTCTTGTTTACTGGAATATTGCAAGTGCGCCCTTCCTGTTGTCTAGTTATGAAGTGAGGCGGCTAGCGGGCGAGCTCCTCTACATAACAGCTCCATAAACACACATCAAAACTCTAGTATGGCATCACATAACTCAACATACATTCTCTCACTTAGGCCCCTAACGGTTATACAGTTACAGAGGGTTATACCTATACAGGGCTAGTCATTAGATGTTACACTAATACATACACTAACATTCATACAATGTTTAGTTTATAAAGTCTAGTTTACAAGAAATCTTTTAACCATCTGTAACAATGGTGACCCAATCGTGCCCAGCGCTTGTGTTTTAAGTGACCCTGTACTGTACCTGGAGTTGCCTTTTTCCTCTGGTTCATGTCACAAGGAGGATTAAATTGCCTTACTGCATTACACCATCACGAGTGTACAGGAGCAGAGTAGATAATGATGATAATGATGATGATGATGATTAGCATACGTAAATAATACACTCGCTACAGTATGCCAGTGTTTACTTTCGATAACTCTACACTTCTGATCATGCCCTAACACGGTGCATGACTCACTAATGTCTCTAGTGACAGCAAAAATTCATAAAACTCAGAATTTGACTTTTCCCTTTCTCATTGTTGTTCGAATCTTCCTTTTACTATAGTCCTTCCACCTTAACCTGGCCCGAATTTTCGTCCTCTTGCAATTTAATCCTCGTGGGTAAGTGGCAGAAAAGCAAATACCAAGGCCTCTTCCTAGTCCTTGGTTCGTGACTAGCATCATATTCTAGTATCAATAAATCGTTACAACTGAGCACTCAAGACGGAGAGATGGCCAAGTTAAAGTGAAAAGCGTATATGTAGATTTATTTACATTAGGGTACTTCTAATACTTTTATTATGATACCCCTGACAGAAGCACTAATATGAGAGAGAGAGAGAGAGAGAGAGAGAGAGAGAGAGAGAGAGAGAGAGAGAGAGAGAGAGAAGTGATGAAATGGCGTTGATGTGGATGTGCTGGAAAGCTTTAGGGGAAGTATCTTATGATGGTTTTGCCATGTGGAGAGAATGGAGACTGACAGACTGACAGGGAGAGTGACACGAGGAGAAAGAGAGAGAGAGAGAGAGAGAGAGAGAGAGAGAGAGAGAGAGAGAGAGAGAGAGTGAGAGAGAGAGAGAGACAGACAGACAGACAGACAGACAGACAGAGATCAAAACTGGACCATATTCTCCTCAATTCAAAAACCTCCCTAACTCCTCTTCTTTAGCGATCTATTTATGGATTTCAGTGGTTAAACTCCTCTCACTCATTTAACATTAAGACCCGTATTATTGTCGGTTGAGAAAACTCCCTAACACCTCATCCTTAACGATTTATTTATGGATTCGAGTGGTTAATGTCTTTTTGTACGCTATGTATGCAGATTATGGTGATACTGAGATAATTTAAGTGACACAGTGGAGGACGGCAAGGAGTAACAAGCATAATAAATCGCTTAGGAAAGGGGGAGAACAAGGTTGACGTGGAGGGAGAGTTTGGAGACGCACATAAGAAAGATTGTGGGTTGGAGAGAGGACAGCCTGATTGCGGAGTACAGAATGGCACCATATTGAAGGATTTAAATGGTCTGTCATTGTTTAAGATAATGTAAAATGGCAGCATTAAGCTGAAGAGCAACTCTATGGTGCTCCTTGTAGCAATATATCAACACTAGAATATGTTTCTAGTCACGAAGAAGTGATATAAAATGGCTGTAGAGCTGCAGCACTTTTTCTGCCACTGAACTACGAGATGTAAGGGAGAATATCTGGGTTGGTTAAGGTAAATGAAGTATAGGCAGAGATTTTCGTCTTTTTGCTGCCTGTATCCCGTTGCCCAGTGCCAGAGTAACACAACACTCCGACCCCGCATCCTTTACGCGCGCACACACACACACACACACACACACACACAGCAGCAGCTACCAAGGAGAACAGACGTGCGCCGACAGTGCTCCATACCGAGCCAGCACGGCCAGTGGCATTACCTAAATTAGTATCTTTATATGAGTCAGGCTCTGTACCAGGTTAGACTAAATGATTTTTTATTATTAAAAAAAAATAAGAAGTTTAAACAAGACTTGTTCAAACAGAAAAGAGAACCGAACAGCGAAAGAATGACCTCAGTCATCTGGTGTTTGTTTAGACTACAACTGCCCCAGGGAATGTAAGTACTCTGTGCTTTTAGTATTGCAAAATGGCCACATGCTTTACTAAAGCAAAATTGGAAAAGAAAAGGGATAAAGGTAGAAAGCAAGATGATGATTTCTACCAAGAACTGGTTGAAATGGAGACTCACAATAGACTGGTTGAACGTGTACACAAACTGGAGATGGCTTTCCAGAATGAAATTGATGAAATAAAGAAGCAGATGCACTTCCAAAAGGAAGAAATTGAAAAACTAGGAAGGGAGGTCAACAAGAAACACACAACCATCAGTGAACTAACAGTGGAATTGAGTACACTTAGGAAGAAAATGAGTGAAATGGCAAGTACAGTAGTCAGTCACGAGAGTATTATGGAAAAGTTCAAAAATGACAAAGACAATTAGGCAAGTAAGCAGTCTGATAGACCAGAGCAGTGATATGAAGGAGAAGATAACACAGGTGAATGAAGCTGTGCAAAGCTACAAAAATGATGTGGAAACTACGTATGCTGAAATGGTGAAAGTAAAGAAAGACTTAGAAACAAGGGAGGAAGAAAAAATCATTAAAAAGGAAGTGAAAAGAATAATCCAAAACAATCCAAAGTTAGTCAGAGATTCAGTTGATATCAACTGGTATAGAAGAGGAAGAAGTAAAAAACGAGATCACAAGAGACAAAAAGGAGATGGCAAATATAATGAGCTTATTGAAAGAAGTATCAGAGGAAATCTGTAGTAATGACATAGAGGAACACAAAAGGTTAGGGAAATACGAGAAAAGCAAGACAAGACCTCTAAAGGTAACTTTCCAGAGTGTAAACACTGTGGAGGAGATGCTAAAAAATGCAAAGAATCTTATGGAAAAAGAGGAGTTCAAAAATGTATGGATAAAAAGATGCCTAACACAAGAGGAACTGGAATTACTGAAAGAGAAGAGGGAGGAAGCAAAAACTTAAAATGAGGGATGATCAGAAGAGGAGAAGAACACATTTTTTTTACAAAGTAATAGGATTGCAGGTACAAAAGTGGTACATAAACAGGAGGGAATAAAAAGGAGGAAGGTAGTAGAACCATGTCATGACAAGTACATAAACAAGATGACAAAGTTGATGTACTCAAATGTGGATGGAATGGTATCTAAATTACTAGAGATGAATGATTATGTCAGAGGAAATGAACCACATATAATATGCCTAACTGAAACAAAATTAACACCAAGGATATCCAATGATATACTAAACTTAGAGGAATACAATATATGGAGAAGAGACAGAAACTTAAAAAAAGGAGGAGGAATTATAATATTAACTAAGAAAAATCTAAAAGTCAATGAAATAAACCTAGATATACCATCACAAGTAGAACTGATTGCAGTAGAGATCAACACATCTGAAGGGAAAGTAATTGTAGCCAATTTGTACATGCCACCCAGATCAAAGACATGGGAAAGAGACGAATATGAGGACCTGGCAGAGAGTACAATTCAGAGTTTAAGAGCATTACTACATAAAATGGAAGAGAAATCGGAAAGAATTATACTAACTGGAGATTTTAATACAAATATAAATCGGAATACTCTAGATATAATAAGCCAAGAAAGCTGTTGGGACCAAAAGCTCCTGGCTCTCGTGCAAAAGTTTTTCCTAACGCAACATGTGAGGGAAACCACCGGATAAAGAGGATTCGATGTACGTTCAATGCTAGATCTCATATTTACTAGGCAAGAAAATGATACTGACAGTTTAATATATATCCCTCCACTCGGCAAAAGCGATCAAGCAGTACTATATTGCAACTTCAGGATGGCATATGACATAGTTAACAGCAATGAAAGTTACAAAAAGACCCTAAACTATAAAAAGGGAAATTATCAAGACATAAAGAAGTATTTCTGACAAGTTGATTGTGAAAATGAGCTTAGAAGACAAGATTTAAATGCTGTATATAAAAAATTCTGTGAAATTTATGAAATAGGAGTCCAGAAGTACATCTCACAGCACAAAGAAGCAGATAAGAAAATACAGAAATGGTTCAATACAGAATGTAAAAAATCAAAAGAAAGAAGAGATTTGTTGTGGAATAGATACAGAAGACAATAGTGAAAGGGCATATAATAATTAAAAACATGCAAGAAACGATTATACAAGAATAAGGAGGGAAGCCCAAAAACAGTTTGAGGAGGATATCATAAATAAAAGTAGTGATCAACCGAAGCTATTTTACAGCTACATCAGAAGCAAAACCAAAGTAAAAGATATAATACAATCCATTACGGACGAGGGAATCACCGATACACAAGAGAAAGATATTTGTGAAGCACTAAATAAGAATTTCCAATTAGTTTTACAGAAGAAAAAAAATTTGAGAGGGACTATGTGGAACATGCATGTCCACACATACTACCAAATATACAAATAGGAGAAAAAGTAATACAGGAGGAGTTAAGTAAATTAGACAAAGGAAAAGCAAATGGTCCTGATGAAATTTCATGTTGGGTACTACGAGAATGTGCAAAGGAGTTAAGTAAACCATTATTTTTAATTTTCAAGAAATCCTTGATTCAAGGTAAACTACCTGATATTTCGAAGAAAGCAAACATTGTCCCCTTATTCAAGAAAGGGAATAGACAAAATCCACTCAACTACCGACCAGTATCACTGACCAGTGTTGTAAGCAAGGTATTAGAAAAGCTTATAAGAAAAGCTTGGGTAAATCATCTAGAAGAACACAGTATGATAACAGAAAGACAGTTTGGTTTCAGAAAAGGAAAATCATGTGTTACTAATCTGTTGAGCTACTATGACAGAGTAACAGACAATACAAGAAAGAAAAGAATGGGTGGACAGTATCTATTTAGATTTCAAGACAGCATCTGAGACAGTACCACACCAAAGACTTTTATGGAAACTCTACCATCAAGGAGGAATTCGAGGCAAACTGTTTTGTTGGATGCAAGATTTTCTCATAAAAAGAGAAATGAGAACAGTACTAAGAGGAAACTACTCATCATGGAAAGAAGTGACTAGTGGAGTACCACAGGGTTCAGTGCTGGCACCAATCATGTTTTTAGTGTATACAAATGATATAAACAGTAACACTGGAAATGAAAGCTATCTAAATAAGTTTGCAGATGATGCAAAAATACAAAGGAGAATTACTAACACAGACTCTTGTAAAGAGCTACAAGAAGAATTAAATAAACTTCATGAATGTAGTAATACATGGCAAATGGAATTCAATGTGGACAAGTGTCATGTAATCAAGTTTGGTAAAAGTGGAAAAAGACCTGATTGGGATTATACGTTAGGAAATAAAACCCTGCACACATCAGAAAGAGAGAAGGACCTAGGTGTGATTATCAATAACAGATTATCTCCAGCAGACCACTTCAGTGAGAAGGTACGGAACATCCAATATGAGAATAGCATTCACATACATAAATGAAGATATGCTAAGAAGGATAATAACATCATTCATCAGACCAACCCTGGATTATGCATCAGTAGTCTGGAGTCCTCATCTCAAAAAACACATAGACAAGATTGAAAAAGTTCAAAGGGCCGCTACAAGATGGATACTAAGCTTAAGGGATCTAAGCTACGAAGAAAGACTAAATAAACTGAATCTACCAACACTACAGGAGAGAAGGAAAAGAGGTGACATGATAATGCTATAAAAATGCTTATCAGGGAAGGAGTAAATAGACATAAATGATTACTTAACATATGGGGAAGCATCAGCAAGAGGACACTGCAAAAAACTGCATAAGAAGAGAGGAGGTGATAAAAACGTAAGGAAATTCAGTTTCCCAAACAGAGCAATTGATCAATGGAATGCACAACCGAATGAAATAGTGTGTGCCAAAACAATTCATAATATTCAGGATATGTATGATAAATGTGGTTTAAGACACGGGACAGTACGAGCTTGACTCATTCATGTAAAGATACAATTAGGTAAGAACAGTTAAGTAGGTAAGAACACACACACACACACACACACACACACACACACACACACACACACACACACACACACACACACACACACAAATCATAACTAGCAGCATATTCTAGTGTCATTCCATTGTTACAACCAAACATTTAAATTTTCCGTAGTAGAGTTGTAGTAGTAGTGGTGGTGGTGTTAGTAGCAGTAGTAGTAGTAGTAGCAGCAGTAGTAGTAGTAGTTGTTGTCGTTGTTGTTCTTGGTGGTGGTGGTGGTGGTAGAGGTATATTTGAAATGTTAACCCACTGGACTGAAGGCGTAAGCCGTCCCCACCCTGCGGTCCACTATTATCTTTTAAGGGGACTGGATGGGAGTTGAGGGACGTTTGCATAACCAAGCAACTCCACAGCTCAGTTGTATCAGTGCCACCAAATGAAAGCGTTCCTCTCCAGCAACAGTGTTCAAGATGAAAAGACGAATAAGTTACGCCAAGTTAAAGTGAACAGAGTTTAGTAGTGATGTCACAACTTTCAGTAGCCTACATGGTTGTCTCTTGCTGAAGGCGACGCAGAATGGCAGAGTGAAGCTGGACAGCGGTTTTGTCTGCGTCGGTCGTGAGAGTAATGTCTGGTGGGGGATTGATGGCGATACTGCGACTTGTAAGTGTAGCCAAATTATAATGCCCATGAAGCTGATGTCATGTTGAAGATGAAGGAGAATGACAGTGAAACAGATTAAAAGTTTTGTAATGACTGTTTCTGTTGGGGGAATAATGCTGTGTGGAAGGTTAATGGCGAACCATTGTACCGTAGATGTCACAAGATTCAACAGCTTATGTAGTTGGTCTCTTGGTGAAGATGACGGAGAATGGCAGAGTGAAGTTGAAAAGCGCCTTTGTCTTGTCTGTTTCGGTAATGAGGGTAACGCCAGGTCGAGGGGTGATGGTGAACCTGTGCAGTATTGCAGCAGTGAACAGGTACAATTCCATCTTGGCTAGACTTTCACCCAGACATTGACGCCGCCCTGTAAATATATTAAACGTAGGAATGTAGTATGTAAATATATTAAATGGGTGGAAGCATGAATGTAGAATACCAACAGTACATAAATACAACTCGATCTTGGCTAGACCTTCAACCAGATACTGACGACGACCGGATAAAATAATATAAAAGATATGGATGCATAGATGAATGAACTCGTTGGTGACGCAGACGTTTGGATGATGATGATTACGGTATGGTGCCGACTCTTATATTTACCGATCCTTCTTAGACAGCCGGTCTAGAGGAGCCAATGTCACCGAGTTCTTTACTTACTGCGTTACTGAGGAACTGATCTGTAATAAGGTCTTTGCATTCCTCCTAGAACCTATGGGATATACATGTGCCTTCCGAAGATCCTCCCTTGATGATCCCCGAGATTCCTTCGTCTGGTTTTCTTTAGGAGATATTTTTAGGCCATTTCTTTTTTTTCTTTTTTTTTAGCCCCTCTTGTCAGCCAGGCTGGATCCGGGCACCGTCAATACAGCCTGCACTGTAATAAACGAAATTAGATGTGTGATATGAACCTCGTATATACAGTAACCAGAAATACCAATCATATATTATAGACATCACAATGAAAATACAACTAAAACAGAAAGAACAAATAATTTTTAAGCTTGGAAATCGCTGGCAGCGTGGCCTAGCAGGTAGCAGGGTCACTACCCATCCGTGTTGCTAATTGGGCACTTTTGTCGCAAGATTTTGCACTTTTCTTGAAAATGTAATGCGGAAAATCATACATTTTTTTTCTCTATATAATGCCCGTTTTGAAGTCCAGGTAGTGCAAAAAAAAAAAAAAAAAAAAAAAATCAGCTGTTCACCTATAGCTTAGCAGGTTTTAACGTTCAGCCAAGTGCTTTTTCAGACTTTTTGGGAGGCAACACAACCAGCCATCTCGGTCTCAACGTGGGTCTGGAACTGTGTGTGGGAATTTGTTCTCTGCTCCTCGACGCCCCTCTCTTCCTCCCTTAATCATTCCTTTTTAATGATAAGTATGGAATATATATTTTTGGTAACTGTTGTCTCTACTGGTGGGTCAAGGAAGTTACAGGGAAATCTGTTCGTTTTAATTTGGGTCAGTTAGATATAGCCTTCATAAAACCTTTGGCTACTAGACGCCTCCCCTAAGATGATGTCACCGTGGATCTCACGTACAGTATAATACGTCCATATTAACTCAGTCAGCTCGAGGACGTCATTAAACCCGCACTCGTGAAGCAAGGGCGCGCACGTGTGCATGTTTGTGAGTTACTCCTTTGTAGTGATGTTTTATATATATTAGACTTGTGGACGAGCGGTTGTTATACTTGAGTAGTTTTGTAAGTAGATAATCTTGGTTCCCTTTTGTCATGCAATGACAGGAGAGGTAAAGAATAGTATGGGACTATTTTTATTTGTCTTGGAAATATTAACAAAGTCTCTCACACACAAGTGAAGTATAAAGTAGAGTCCTGCTAGCTACCTCCCTGTCTCTCTCTCTCTCTCTCTCTCTCTCTCTCTCTCTCTCTCTCTCTCTTCCATGTTGCTAAGCCCTTCTCCCTACTACCTGCCTGTTCTATGGCCTGTCTCCTTCTGACCTCGTGACTCCTAAATTCTGGTGTAGCAGGGGTCGTGTCACATGTGTTACACTGTGGTTGGAAAGTTCCAGAAACCTGTGTGTGAGTATGTGTGTATGTCACTAGGCTTTGTTCCCCTGCTATCTCGCTGACAAACTACCTGCATCATCTCCTGACATTCATTCTTTCATTCATTGCCAGACGCCATGTATCCCAGACGGGGTGGCCAAGGGCTTAGAGTTAATTGTTGTACAGGGAGGGGCACTAATCCTCCACCAACCCCACATGACATGTAGGGATGCCAACAGCATCTGGTGTTCCCAGGCGGTCACCCATCCAAGTACTAACCAGACCCAACGTTGCGTAACTTCGCTGATCGGACGGGAAGCGGTGTACTCAACGTGGTATGGCCGTTGGCTTTGCTACTTCCTAATCTGTCGTCAGCTTTTCCTCAGTTAACTTGCAAGATCATTTCCCTTTCCCAGGCTCACATAGAGCTGTCTATCTGTCTAATTATCTATCTATCTATTATGATTTGTAATTATAATATGGAGACCTGACGTGTGTGTGTGTGTGTGTGTGTGTGTGTGTGTGTGTGTGTGTGTGTGTGTGTGTGTTTTAATAAACTATATAAAACAGTTTTGATCTTATTTTAACCAAAACTTAGCTGAAGGATTAAGCGTCAGTCTTGGAGCAAACATTTTTTCTTTTTTAGAACAATGAGGCAAAGGTCAAAGTCACAGGGGAAGGTCAACAATAGTAGTTTTTATCAGATTTGGGGCAAAATGTGTGGAAGGGTTAATATAAGACAAGATATTGGACATTTGATTTAGAGAACAGTCAAAGGCCAAGGTAACAGGGAAAGGTCAAATCCGCAGGTGATTGGGCAAAGATAACTTAAGCAGTTTTTATCTGATTTCAAACAGAATACATGGAAGGGTTGAAGGTCAGGTAAAATCAAAAGGATTCAGTTTTGAGAACATTCAGCTAAAGGTCAAAGTCACGAGGCAAGGTCTAATTCCAAACTGTATGTCTGTGTGTGAACAAAATAAATTAACCAGTTTTGACCTGATTTGAGTTAAACTTGGTGAATGAGATAAGGATCACCCAAGAGCTTGACGTGTTCTTTGTGAGAGCGATAGATAAAAGTCAAGGTCATATTGCGAAGTTAACTTTTAAACAGTTTGTGATGTACAAGAAGCTTCCATTTTTTTATGTTTCCAACTCTGGGCATAGGCTTCACAACCTGCTCTCAAGGCCCAGCAGTCCTTCCACATACCATACACCTCTACATCCCACCGACCATATTGGATAAATGCTAGGGCTGTCTCGTACAGGAGTGGTGTATTGGTATTACCGAAGGTATTTTTACATGTAGGCGGGTCTTCTTGTAGATCAGTAAAGTCTGATTTTAAGAAATTCAAGTCCTTAAACTGTTCCCTCCCCCAGCCGAGATTTGAACCTGAGTCCGATAGGACTGGCGACCACCTCTCTACCGAAAACGAAAATAAAATTAAATTTGAGAAAGGTTAGTCAAAGATCAAGATCAAAGGGAAAGGTCATAGTTTTAGGTCACTGTAAAGCAAATTCAGTCAGTTTTTACCTTATTTGTTGGTGGAAGAGTCGAGAGTTAAGTAAGAATGAAGTAACCGGATTTTGAGGATAATGTATCAAAGTCATATTTCATGTCATGTGTTCCAACTGCAGACCAGGTGGAGGGCGCAGGTGTTGCTAGGGAGTGTTCTTCCTTGTTTTCAATTAATTTAGTTCTTGTTACTACCAAGCGATTATGTGCTGTTTGCAAAGGCCTTACGTGGCAAAGAGCTTAACCCGTCCCGTCCCGACCACTTTTTCACCACTGGTACCCCCCAATCCCGACCATTTTTGGACCCAAATTTTTTTTGCTAAAACTTTTGCTTTTGGTCAGAAACAATGGTCAGCCACGAAGAAATTGTTCCCCGGGGTCCATAAGTGCCCTAAACAGGTATGCCTTGGTCACACCTGGTACCGTGTTCTCTGTAGGTGGTCTGAGCCTCTAACGTTTTCTGTGGTATTATAAGTCTGGGAAACCAATGAAAGTAAGTAGATATGTATTTATTACAAACATAAAAACATGTGATAAAAGAGTAAATTGGATTTTATACAAAAATAGAGCTGAAATAAGCATTGTACCTTCGTGCGAAACGAGCAAAATCGGGCAGACTGGTCATGATGAATCGCTAACATTCCTGAATCATGATACATATCATATTTTCTACTTACATAATACATCTACAATAACATTATACCATTTTACATTTTATTGAACTGTTTTTACGTATTCACAGGCCTTTCGATAACATTTAGCGTAATGTTAGCGCTTATTTACGTAGTGAGTGAACTCGCTGTGACTGTTGTTTCAACTCGTATTGTGTTTTTTCTACTTACATAATACTTTCCTAAAAACATTATACACTTTTCAACTTTAGAGAACTGTTTTGAGATAGTTTCAGGCCTTACGTAAATATTTAGCGTAATAATAGCGCATAATAACACACACGGTGAAGTCGCTATGACTACTATTTCAACTTACAACCTATTTTTGTACTTATATAATAATTCTCCACTAACATTGCACATGTTTACACTTGATATAATTGATATCACATAATTTCAGACCTTACGATTCAACTGAGCATCATATTATCGCGTACTTACACAGTGAGTGTTATCGCGATATCATTTGTTTCATCTTACACTAGTATTCAACTTATAAAATACCTTACTACTAACATTACAACCTTTTCCACTTTATATAATTCCTATCACATACTTACTGACCAGAATGTTCTACTGAGCGTAATATTTTCGCAGATTTACACAGTGGGTGTACTCGTGACATCAATTATTACAACTTACACTATTTTTCAACTTATACGTTTTATTCATGCTAACATTACACCCGTTTCCACTTTATATTCTTGCTATCACATATTTACTGGCCAGAGTGTTATACTGAGCATCATATTTTCGCAGATTTACACAGTGGGTGTAGTTTTGATATCACTTCTTTCAACTTACACTATTTCTCAACTTATACATTACTTTCCTGAAAACATTACACCCGTTTCAACTTTATATATGACTTAGCACCTACTGACTGGCCTTACCATTATAATGAGCGTCATATCGCCATCCCACACAGTTTCAGTAGTGTAGGAAATTATGGTACTCTTTGAAACATGGCTGAAGGCACAACGTAACATTGCACTCGACACACTCGTACCTTGTGTCTTTTCTCTGAGTGGATAGTCTGACTGTCGAGTGCTTGCATACATGCCAGCGGCGCTGGGGTTTACGACGGTTTGGGTCGGAAGGGATTGTGCTAGGATAGTGGCGTCCTGCGAGGCGTAGGGGAGTCTGGGCAGCCATGGGGGTGCGGGTGCAGTGTGTGGGTCTGTCCTGGGCATGCTTGGCGATTATTTCACGTGCCAGCTCCCTCACAAACCCCTCAAAGGTCTCGGATACTCCGGTGATCATGGCGTGCAGGTAGTGTGCGTTCAGGACCGTGATGTCGAGCAAGTGGAAAAAGAGTTTCTTGTACCACTTCAGCGTGGTCCTGGCACAGTCAACAATGGAAATCATCGAGTCTGACTGATCCACTTGCCTCATGTTCAGATTATAGTCCAGTACAGACTCGGGTTTCCAGACGTTGCGCCTCCTCTCGCTACCGTGATCCACGGAGTCTGTGCGGTGCATCAGGGGGCTGTGAACAGTTGATAGGAGGCAAACTTCCCTGTTGTGGTTCCACAGGATGGCAAGGATGTTATTGGCCTGGAAGAAAACCACCTCGTTCTTGTCAAGTTTCCTTCCTATCTTGACCATATGGCGACGGTTTCTCTTGACTGTACCACAGACTCCGGTGTCGTGTTGGTGGAGGAACCTAGCGAGAAGAGGGCTAGTGTACCAGTTGTCCAGGTACAACACATGACCACGATGAAGGTACTCCTCTATCATTGTCTTCACCATGGCCCCAGAGAGTCCTATACTATGATCTTCTGTTATATCTGTCTGTGCGCCCGTGTACAAGACTATGTCTTGCACATAACAAGTCTTACAGTCACACATAACAAAGATCTTGAACCCGAAACGGTGTCTTGCTGGGTATGTACTGCCGAAAGGAAATATTGCCTCTCCACAACACAAGACTCTCGTCTATATCGAGGTCTCTGTAAGGATAAAATGAGGAGCGGAACATTTCCTGTAAATGATCAAATACCAGCCTAATTCTCCTCATTCTATCTGTGTTATTTGCATTGGCTGGATCTTCTGCATCAAAAAAGTGGAGGCGGCCGAGAATATGCTGAAATCTGTTACGACTCAGCACCTTTCCAAAGAAAGGTGTGAGGATCATTGGGTCAGTTGTCCAGTAGGCAGGAATTTGGTTTTTCCTTACCACACCCATCAAGAGAACCAGGGCAAAAAATAAGAACATCTCTGAAATTGTAATGGGATAGTCATATTGTTGGGAATGCCTGCTCGTGGTTCCCAAACGTTCACTTTCACGGCGCTGTGTTCATGAAAATATATTGGTCTGTTCCACAATGCGCCCCAGAAACGCCTCCCCAAAGAACAAGTGGAAAAAATCCATCCTAGATGAACCCGCATGCACACCTGGAGCCGTGCAACCAGACCGCCACTCCTCAGTGAAAGGGTGAATGATGGGAGTAAAATTTCTCCCATCTTCCCAGTTCCACGAGACACCACCGTCTCCAGCCACGTCCCCATCGTCCCCTTCGTCAGGGTGGGGAGGTGAGGGTGGTGGGGGAGGTTGGGGAGGTGGAGAGCAGCGCCTCTCATCACTCGCACTTCTCTTCCCTCTCCCTTTTCCTTTACCCTTTCCCTTCCCTTTCCTTCCTTTCCCCACATCCTGGGGCTGTGGGGAGGAAGTTTGGGAATATTGTGGGGCGAAAGACGTGCTGGGGAGTGGCTCAACCTCCTCTCCCCTAGGCCTACATGCACCACGTGCTCGTGCTGCCTCCCTCACACCACTTTCCCCTTCACCCCGCACTCCCACCACACCACTTTCCCTTTCACCCCGCGCTCCCGCCACACCACTTTCCCTTTCACCCAGCACTCCCACCATACCACTTTCCACTTCCCCAGACAAAAGACTTGCACCATACCTGATATGTCTTCTCGCCCCACCTTCTGATCCTCGGGGTGATATTTTTTCTTTACTCAACCACGAGGTGATATCACGTCCTAAGCCGCCATCATCCTCATCGTCCTCATCCTCGTCCTCATCAGATTCGGGATGGAGAGATAGCCGTGCACGTGGTTGGGGAGCAGGCTAGCCTTCCCTTGCCTTACGGTATGTCACATACCGTTTTTTCCGGGGCGAAGGGACCTCTTCATCACTGCTTGTTATTTCTTCCTCTGGCTGGACGTAATCGCGATCCACCACATCATCGTCAAGTGGAGAATCACTATCTCCAGTGAAGGCTTCCAGGGCAGATGCAATTTCGTCATCTGAGAGACCTTTCCGCGCCATGTCTGACCTGGGTCACTGCTAACAGGTGAGTGACCGAGACAAGGGCGAGCGCAGGTCACGCGGGGTCTGGGACGCTGCCCGCCTGGCGGCAGGTAGGGGAGGCTTCGGTACGTGGGCGAATCGAAAATCTCGCTCGAATTTTGAAAATTGTGGAAATTATGAACCTTGCAATTGCAGGACGTTGAAGTACGGCAACGGGATTGGCAGTGACAAAACATGAGGACATGGAAGTACGTCTACGGGACGCTGCGGGTTAAGGCAATCCCACACACCAGGTTCCGAACAAAAGAAAATCTAATTTACCATAAAGATCTCTCTCTTCTCTCTCTCTCTCTCTGCTTTTTTCCCTTATGTATTCTAGTTATTTTCTGCATTACTTTTTTCGGAATTATCGACTTTCCTCTCTCTCTCTCTCTCTCTCTCAAGTAACAGGACGAGATGTTTTAGTGAGTGAGATACTAAGTGCATTGTATGTATGTATATATGTATGTATATCTAGTTTTAGGTGTGTGTGTGTGTGTGTGTGTGTGTGTGTGTGTGTGTGTGTGTGTGATGGCAGTTGTATTGACAAAATATGTTATGACAGTGAAGTGATGACTAATTCTGTATTTTATAGAAAATGAGGATAGCAATAAGTATATGTATAGCTATGCATCAATATCCAGAATGGTAATATTTATGACAGTGGTGGCGTGTGTGGTGAAAATAATGATGAAAGTAGTGATGACAACAGTGATGACGGTAGTGATGAGACTGGTAAGTGAACTTATGTACCTGGTAAAATTGTAAGGGCAACTGTGGGCACAGATGTGATGATTGTGGTGATAGTGTTAAATGTTTTTTAATAGCAGTGATATACAGTATGTGATTAACACTTAGATGCAGACATGTCCCACCTTCATACCATTCTAATGTTTGGGGGTGGCAGACCCGCATACTTATTATATTAATTATGGGCAATGAATCATCTTTGATAATTAATGTAATGTGTTACTTCAATTGGAAATGTTGCATGCGGCCTGTTATGTATCATCAGAGTATGTTCTTGATTACATAAACTAAAAAAAAAAATGTAAATGAAAAATATAATATGAACTTGAAAAATACTTCTCACAAATTGCTAATGTGTGGTGTAAACTCACTCTTAATTTTTTCTTAGGTTTATTTGCATTCAAAAAGAATAGCTCCAGGCTAATGAGAAAAAAAAAAGGAAAAAATAGGTCACATTATGTGGCTAAATCATAGAAATTTTATATCCTTACAGTAATTGGGTCTGTGAGACCCATATGAAACCATGACTACCATACCATACCATAAACACCATATCATACCATACTGAAAAAAAAAAAAATCAAAAAATTGTTCCATTATAAACTAATAGCAGATCAAGTGTATTTTAGGCCATGCACTTAAAACAAACCACATTGATGTACACACATGGCATATCATTGTGCTGTTCCTATCTCGTTTTGCAGAGCAAAAGTGACACCTTTTCTTCTTGACCGGGCCAGGTTCAAAACATGGAGCAGGTCCTACCAGTACTACTTCACACCTCTCCATTGAGGTGATAACAGTACATGGGTGATTGGAAGCATTTTCCAACCGGGTTTTCATCTGTGGGTTAACCAGCTTCTTTACCAATTTCTTCTTGAACAGCCGGCACTTGTTTGTCTGGTTTTCCCTCAGATCTAGATGTTGTGATTGGAACAAAATGAATGCATTTAGACTTGCCACATCAAGAACATTGTACCACATGACCATAAGCCATCTTCTTGATTGTGTCTTACATAAGTTCACACCATTTGATCCATTGCATCAACTCCTACTTTTGTGTCATTGTAGTACTTGATTAAATTGGTTTCTTTTTCTGACTGTTCATCAACGGCTGTCGTGATGCATGGTACTCAACAGCATCAAAGCCTTTCCTTTCTTTAGCACATAACTCACCATGATAACGTTTTCTTTGGATCTAAATTTAGTGCTGCATACTCGGTGATATGAAGCTTTCACAACAGGAGGAATGTCTGGCTTGTTTTGGCGAAGTGGACCAACTAGTGTTAAATTTTTCTGGAGAAGTGCTTCAGCAAGTGGAACATTTATGAAGTTGTCCATTGTTACAATGCGACCACTGTCCCTGAGTTTGCTATACAACTGCTGCACAGTGATTGATCCTACATTTCTCGTCACCTCTTCACCAGTTTGTCTTCTACTGTAGACAGTCCCATCCAAAGCATAGTAATTTCTTGAGTCACAGTGCCAGAAAGTCTTTATACCATTGTTTGCAGGCTTACTTGGAATATTTTGAAGGAACTTGCATTTTCCCCTGAAAGGCAGAAACTGCTCATCTACAGTCACACAGTCACTTGGACTATATGATATACGGCAGTTTGAAACAAACTGCTCCCAAATGTATCAGTTTCGACGTTCTGTATGGAAGGAAATACTCCATTATCATCCACTACTGATCATAAGTATGTTTATTAATTTACTGCTAATCATCAGTGCATACTGTCTAGAGAATGAACCAGTACACAACAATCACTCACGTCAAGGAAATTCACATCAATTACAAACATAGCCAAGCAAGCTAACATTCAGACATATTACAAGCATATTGGTGCAAAGGAAGCTAATATTCACACAAATTACACGCCTCGTCATTTTTGAAGGAGAAAACACACTACCAGATATAGGGAACCGGGGTCTTCTGAACCCAGGTTCGGGAAATTTGGGGTAAGGGTCAATATACCTCTATTTCTTCTCTGCTGACAGATATTTTTCAAAATTTATTTTGTTCAAGTAATCATAAATAAATTCTAGGAGAATAGCTAGGAAATAAAAACCAGGTGTAAAACAAAAAGAGAAAAGGAAAACTTTTAAAAACCGGCCTGGTTCCCCAAACCCATTCCTGCATTTTTTTTTTTTATGTGAGGAAGAAGAAACCAAAGGCCGCTGTAATGAGTCGGGGCGATTAAGTATTTGAATAAACTCGTGACATTAATTTTGGTGGGAAACCGTGAATTCTAGTGGAATCCCAGTATTTATCACTCGGTTTAAATGCCACGTATTCACCCAATCAGGAGTGTTTGCAGAACAATTTTTCACTGTGTTATAAATGATCGTCTTTGTGCGTGACTTTAGCACCTCCGCTGAGTACTTTGTTATGGGCGTGTTTCGCTCATTCTAGCCTTTAGCAAGTGCGGCTTGACACTTGCCTCTCTCTCTCACGATTTGAAGTCAGTCAAGATTTGCATGCCTTGGAAGCAGGTAGTGTGTGTGGCAGTGTCCTTCCTCAGCAATGACGCCCAGTTCCTGCCGCCGCTTAGTCCACTTTTCTGAGCAGTATTTCTTTTTGTTTTTCCTAGGTTTAAGAGTTAGCTTCTGAGTGAGTGAGTGAGTGCGATCTCCTTGTTTTGAATTCATTTTGAAATGTAATGTAAATTTATTTCTTTGTAATCAATAAATTTAACAGTTCTTTATCTTGAGCTTAATGTAATGTAAACTCGTGTTTTATTTCTCCATAAGCTTATTCTAGTTGCAGCTCCTAGCTTGCATAAACGCTTTGTATTATTCATAACTGGTACTTAGGCCAGTCTTTTTGTATTAACTCAAATCCGTTGTGTCATCTAGGAGTTAACTGCATTAGCAAGAACTTGTTTATCATTAATAGCATTAGTTATTGATTGTCAGGGGTGGAGTCACTTTCTCCAGAGGCCAACAGTACTAATAAAAGCATGCATGAATAATTAGTCTTTGCTGTGTACTGTTGAGAAAGTTTATAAATTCTTGTCCTTAGAGAATCGGCGAATTAAGCTTGCATAAAGTAATCATTGCTTGATTTTCACAAGACAATTCGTTGTCCTGTTCTCAGTATTATTGAATATTATCCTTTAATATTGTATACTCCTTTAAAAACCCCGTGACAATTGGCGACCTTATTCCAGGATATTAACTCCTACCTCTAAAGTTATTCACGAGATAATAGTCACTCGTTCATACTTAGGTATTTATCATTAAAGTCTATAGGCACTATCTTACTTGTGATTATTGGTTCAGTTTTATTAATTTATGTAATAGTTTTCACAGTCAGTTGTATGTTTAATTTTCTTTCTTTACCAGTTTAATTAGATAAAAACTGGTCACCACTAACCTGTGCCTATATTCTTTATGCTTGATTATTGACATCTTTCTTAGCACATTGCAGTCAGTATCAAGTCGCTAGTTTACTTAGACTGAGTTAGCATCATGTCTACCAGCGTCTATGTACAGGAAGCCAAAGATATGGGGCTTACGGATCCGGAGAAAATAAAGGACTCGGTCCTCACTCGGTTTAATTATGAACAGCAACCCGAGAATGATGCTCGTGAAGAGCGTCGAATTCAGGGTGAGAAACGCAAAAAGGAGCGCGAATACAAGCGAGAACAGCACGAACGTGAGCGGAAGCAACGCGAACTTGAGTTAGAACACGAGTGAAAATAACGCAAACTCGAGTTAGAACACGAGCGAAAACAACTCGAACTCGAGTTAGAACATGAGTGAGGAACGAGAGAGAGAGAACGAGGACACGAATGTGCAGAGCGAGAAGCAAGCGAAAAACATGAATTTGAAATGTTGAAGCTCAAGAAAGATTCCTTGGCTTCAGACACATCTGGTGCAGCTGGCCCAAGCTCCATGAGCGCTATCCCTGCACATATTATGGCGACCCCACACATCAAGCTTCCTCCATACAAGGAAGGCGAGCAAATCGAGCCATACATAGCTCGTTTTCAAGACATAGCTCAACTGTACCAGCTGGATGATGCAACCAAGCGGCTTCAGTTTCTTAGCCTGTTTGAGGGTCCTGCCCTCGATATTCTCCACAGAATTAGGGTATGAGATGATGAAGGCTGTACTCGTCAAAGCGTACGGTCTCACAGTTGATGACGCCAAGAGTCAGTTCATGAGGGCACATTTACAGGAAAAACAGACTGCCGTTCAGTTTCTTGACCGGCTTACTGCTTACTTAGGTGAGTGGATGGAGAAAGATGATACTCCTTCCACGTGTGAGGGGATAATCGACCTTATGCTGCACACGCAGCTAGAAAAGTCATGGCCTACTGAACTTATGGCTCAGCTTAAGATCTGCTAGGTAAAGGATACCACCAAATGGTGGAGAAGGCTGACGCATTCTTGACTGCATACGGGTATCAGACTCGCATGCAGCATACCTGAAATCTGGGAAACTGTCTCAGCCTGAACCCCAGCAACAAGGCCGTTCTCACAATAATGGCCAAGGTCCAAAACCGCAGAAGAAGGACCAGGGGCAAAACACTCAGAAACCTGAGTGGAAGCGGTACAATAAGCAGAACCCTAACCAGCAGCAGTACCGTTATTTCAAGCAGCAGCAGGACAAGGTCAAACCACGTAACCCTCAGTCAGGACAATCAACTTTAGTGTATCGGAGGCAGGACGCAAATGCAGCCCTTATGCCACAACAAGCTTACAGTGGTGCCAACCCCACCAGTACAGGTACTTCCCCGCAGTTCACTAGTTCCCCAGCGACAGTGAACCCTCCTCCACAGGTGGTCAATGCTCCAGCTCAGATGGTGAGCACGACCCCTCAGGTATCAAGTTCTCAGGGCGCCACATTTGCTGCATCGTTTGTTCCGCAGTCTCACCAATGACTGGCTGCTACCTCCTCAGACCCTTCCACCAGTAACACTGTCTTTCTTGTTCAGCCAGGGTTTGTGGGAGTTATTTCTGTAAATGTCCTGAGAGATTATGGTTCCTCAGGTTGCTCTGTCAAGCAAAGTTTAGTTCAGCCCGACGAGTACACGGGTAAGCAGATCCAAGTTAGACTTATTGATGGGTCAGTGAGATTGTTCCCTGAGGCACGTATCCAGGTGGCATCTCCTTTCTACACTGGCTTGACAGCTGCTGTTGTCATGCCAGAACCCTTGTTTGACCTCATTATCGACACCATGCCGGGCATCAAAAACAGTTGCACCGTAGATGTTTCTACTCAGACTTCGGCTGTTGCAGTAACACAAGCCATGGCCGAGGCTCCGAATCATGTCACCCCATTGACCGTCGCAACGCC
Source organism: Coenobita brevimanus (assembly GCF_032717465.1). Classification (NCBI taxonomy): domain Eukaryota; kingdom Metazoa; phylum Arthropoda; class Malacostraca; order Decapoda; family Coenobitidae; genus Coenobita; species Coenobita brevimanus. The sequence goes on from NC_136981.1 coordinate 18,488,327, forward strand.
ACAAGATTTGATTCGTAGTCAAGACATTGTCCAAGAACAACAGTCTGACCCGACACTTGCCTCTGTGCATAAGAGGCTGGAGGGTAAAGTGATTAAGTATTCACAGGGAGGTCAAGCCAGGTTCCTTCACAAGTGAGGACAGCTGTACCGTGAGACACAAACACCCCAGGGCGAGGTTCGACTGCAGTTCGTCGTTCCTGGGCAGTGTTCGAATTAGGTCATTGTTCAGTCATGGGAGGTCACATGGGCCAAAAGAAAACCTCTGACCGCATCCATGCTGACTTTTTGTGGCCAGGAATGGGACAGGAAATAAAAAGGCTTGTGCGTTCCTGTGATGTGTGTCAGCGTACCACTGACCGAGGACGTGTCCGTCCTGTGCCATTGAAACCAATGCTTGTAATCTCTGAACCGTTCGAGAGAGTAGCAGTTGACGTTGTTGGGCCAATCTCTCCTAGTGCAAGTGATGGATCATGGTATATCCTCACTATTGTTGATTTCAGCACACGGTGGCCTGAAGCCGCGGCCCTAAGAATATAGAGGCCGTCACTGTTGCTTAGGCATTGATCGAAGTGTTCTGTCGCGTAGGTATCCCCCAAAAGGTCTTAAGCGACCAGAGTTCGCAGTTCACCTCTGCAATGATGAATGAAGCATTCAGGTTGTTGTCCATCCGAGGCCTGCGAACTATGCCTTATCATCCCATGTGTAACGGGCTGTGTGAGAGGTTCAATGGGACTCTCAAGAAGATGTTAAAGTGCATGGCCGCCGAACAGCCAAAGGAATGGCCATGGTTCATTGCTCCTCTTTTGTTTTCTAATCGAGAAGCCCCACAGCACTCCTTAAAGTTCTCACCCTTTGGACTGGTGTATGGAAGGTAGGTCCGTGGACCACTTCAAGTCTTTCGCGAGTTATGGGACGATGAAGAACCCGACCCTGAAGTCAAGACCACCTACACCTACGTCCTTGATCTAGCTGACCACCTCCAGTCAACGTGCGAGTTAGCTAAGGAAGAATTGATCAAGGCGAGTGAAGTTCAGAAAGCCTATTATGATAAGAAGGCAAAACTTCGGAAGTTTAGTCTAGGCGATAAGTGCTTGGTGTTACTCCCCACTGCCCAGAACAAGTTGTTGGTGCAGTGGAAGGGTCCATTTGATGTAGTAGAGCGCATTTCAGACCTCAACTACATAATTCAAATGGGGAATCTTCACGAAAGGTTCCACATTAACATATTGAAGGCTTATCATGAGTCAAACCCCAAGGAGACTGGACTACGAGTAGCTGATGACAGTGACCAGCCACTGGAAGAAACTGGGGCAGCCGTGGTGATCCCAGCTGATGACCATGATGACGAGCCCTTAACTGCTCAGTCCCGTCAGGAAGACACTGTCGGAGATGTTTTACTTAATGCTGACTAAGCATTAGGTGATCAGAGTGCCATAAAGTCACTGCTCTGTCAGTATGCTGATGTCTTCTCTGACCAACCTAGACTTGCAAAGGTTGATTGTCACAAGATTGAGTTGTCCAGCGATACTCCCATAAAAGTTAAGCCATATCCGATTCCCATGCGGCTACTGGGCACAGTAGACAATGAAATTGCCAACATGGAGACTGCAGGTATTATTGAAAAGTCCTCATCTCCTTACTGCAGTCCAATGGTAGTAGTTCGCAAGAAAGATGGTGGAGTCAGGATTTGTGGCGACTATAGGAGGCTTAATGCAATCACCAAAGTGGATGCCGAGCTGATGGATGACCACACTGCCATCTTCTTCAAGCTGGCGGGGTCATGATATTTAACGAAGCTCGATTTGGCGAAAGGATTCTTCTAGATTCCCTTTCACCCCAAGAGCCGTCAGTTCACTGCCTTTGCTACTCCTAGGGGGTTGTATCAGTATAAAGTCCTCCCATTTGGACTTGCCAATTCCCCAGCAGTTTTCAATCATACCATGAGACAAGTGCTCCATGGTATTGTAGGAGTAGAGATGTTCATTGATGATGTCCTCGTTCATTCCGCCACGTTGGAGGAGCACCTCAGACTCTTGGAAATTGTCTTCAGTAGACTCCAGAGTTTCAACATGACTGTGAAGCCTAGCAAATGTAAGAGTGCTCACAGTGAGGTGGAGTTCCTCGGACATATTGTTGGTAACAATCGCTGCAGGTGTCAGGGTGACAAGATCAGGAAGATTAGAGAAACCGCGAGACCCGTGACCAAGAAACAGGTTAGGGCATTTCTTGGCCTAGTGGGGTATTATAGGAGTTTTATTCCCAACTTCGCCCTCATTGCCCAACCGTTGTACGAGGTGCTACGGAAATATGCTCCAAACACCATTGAATGGGGAGAAGCACAAGAGAGATCTTTTGCCGCCCTGAAGAACATGTTGTGCAAGAAGCCTATCTTGCAATTGCCTGATTCCAACAAACCTTTCATACTGCACACTGATGCTTCACAGGATGGACTTGGTGCCGTATTGATGCAGGAATCGGAAGGTGGAATCTTCCCAGTGGCATACCACAGCCGTAAGCTAAAACCCGCCGAGAGGAATGACAATACTGTTGAGAAGGAACTCTTGGCCGTGGTTGATGGTGTTAAGAAGTATTATTATTATTTATATGGGGCACCATTCACTCTGGAAACTGATCATATGCTACTCACTAGTCTCAGCACGACCAAGATCGCTAATGCAAGATTGACACGGTGGACACTGTATTTACAGCAGTTTAACCTTGTTGTGAGATACATCAAGGGAAGTGATAATGTAGGAGCAGACCTGATGTCTCGCCTGCTAACTGCTGACTAACACGGGCAACTGTTGTATGCTGGGTTCCGTAAAATAAGCGTTCTCAGAGATTTGAGTAATCCAAGGAACAAACTGGTTCCCAGTTAAAAGTGTACCAGTAATTGCTGACGTCTTACCCATTGGTCCCACAGGACACGTTACGTCCAGGACTTGTTTATACATGTATACCATAAGTTAAGGGGGAAGTTTGAGAACCCTGCAGAGACAGTCCAAGGCTGTGTATCAATTACCTTGTGGAACGTCTCGAGCTGTACCCTGAGGATTCCCGGAGAATGCACAATATCCACATGAGTGTTCACACCCACGGTGGGTGTTAAAACGTGACCTGCCCGAGATTGCATAGCGATTCTCAGCTTCCTGTCATTAACCTTAAGTGTAGAGTTAGGTTAACCAGTAAACTGCCCGTTCTAAGAGATTTGAGCAATTCAAGAACTGGCATGTTTCCTGGTTAATAATGTTAGGTTAACTAGTAAACTTCATGTTCTAAGAGATTTGAGCAATTCAAGAACTGGCACGTTTCCTAGTTAATAAGCGTTAACCAGTAAATTATAAGGGTCCTGAGAGATTTGTGAATCCTAAGACTACATTTCCTGATTAATAATGACATAAGTACTGATTGCTAGGCAGAGAGAGAGAAATGACACTTTTGATGCTCCATCTTGATTCCTTTCGCAGGTGCAGCTGGCGGGTGCAGCATTGCCGTGCAGAACAGCTGATCATCCCTGACGCATGCTGCCACCTCTTCTCTTCTGCCTCGTCGTCATCATTTATTATTGATTTGCATTATGTAATTTTACATGTAGGTACAGTTACACCACAATTGTCACACCTACACCGTGTATTACATACATCACGCTACATAACAATTAGTTGTTAAAGTAAATGTAGTGAACTTTTCGCTCAGTTTGACCTGAGTACAGGATTTTTCACCATCGTCTCGGAATTTTCCCTCAAGCTTGCTTCTTTTAACATAAATGAGTGTTTTTTTCGCTCACTGGCGACTGTGACCTTCTCCTGTAGCAAGATAGCACACACACACCACAGTGTGAATCTTGTGTGACTGAGTTAGGATTTATATGTATGTATATTGAAATTTTTTTTCCTGGAAAAAAAAATTGATTTTTGACGGGGCGTAATGTCACAAGTCGGCGCGATTAAGTATTTGAATAAACTCGTGACATTAACTTTGGTGGGAAACCGCCAATTCTAGTGGAATCCCAGTATTTATCACTCAGTTTAACTGCCACATATTCATTCGATCGGGAGTGTTTTCAGAAAAATTTTTCACTGTGTCATAAATGATCGTCTTTGTGTGCGACTTTAACACTCCGTTGAGTACTTTGTTATGGGCATGTTTTGCTCATTCCAGCCGTTAGCAAGTGCGGCTTGACACTTGCCTCTCTCTCACGGTTTGAAGTCAGTCAAGATTTGTGCACCGTAGAAGCAGGTAGTGTGTGTGGCAGTGTCCTCCCTCAGCAACGACGCCCAGTTCCCGCCTAGTTCACTTTTCTAACCAGTATTTCTTCTCGTTTTTCCTAGGTTTAAGAGTTAGCTTCTGAGTGAGCGAGTGAGTGCTGTCTCCTTATTTTGAATTCATTTTGAAATGTAATGTAAATTTATTTCTTTGTAATCAATAAATTTAACAGTTCTTTATCTTGAGCTTAATGTAATGTAAACTCGTGTTTTATTTCTCCATAAGCTTATTCTAGTTGCAGCTCCTAGCTTGCATAAATGCTTTGTATTATTCATAACTGGTACTTAGGCCAGTCTTTTTGTATTAACTCAAATCCGTTGTGCCATCTAGGAGTTAATTGCATTAGCAAGAACTTGTTTATCATTAATAGCATTAGTTATTGATTGTCAGGGGTGGAGTCACTTTCTCCAGAGGCCAACAGTACTAATAAAACAGCATGCGTGAATAATTAGTCTTTGCTGTGTGCTGTTGGGAAAGTTTATAAATTCTCGTCCTTAGAGAATCGGCGAATTAAGCTTGCATAAAGTAATCATTCCTTGATTTTCACAAGACAATTCGTTGTCCTGTTCTCAGTATTATTGAATATTATCCTTTAATATTGTATACTGGTACTCCTTTAAAAACCCCGTGACAGCCGCGAGCCCGCAATTGTTGTTCCTTCCAAGAGAAAAATAAAATACAAGAGAGAGCCAAATTCAAGATCTGATCATTTCGAGATGCCTGGACACACTGCGTTTGAAAGGTTGGAGATAATAGGAAGCAGGAAATACAGACACAGGGAGACAGTTACGGGGTTGACCTGTTGCATAAATGAAGAACTGGGAGTAACGGTTAGCTCTTGGATTAGAGTTGGACAGAGAAGGGATGAGAATTTGCTGCCAGACGGGTGCTACGCGCCTGTCGTAGAGGTAGAGGAATGCATGCAGACAGTTCGTAAGAGCAGTGACCATTGAAGTTGCGAGAGAAAAGAGATAAAGATGCAACAGTGTGACGAAGAGACAGAGGTTGAAGGGAGTCAGTAAGAGGAGGAGAGTTAATGTGATGAAAAGCCTTTGACTCTACCCTATTGAGAAGAACTGTATGTGGGGAGCCTCCCCCCACATGAGAGTTGTACTCCACACAGGGGCAGATAAAACCCCTATATAGAGTCAACAATTGTGCAGGGGTAAAGAAGGAACGGAGCTGGCTTAGCACACCTAATCTCTTGGAAGCAGATTTTTCAAGAGATGTAATATGATCTTTCCAAGATAAGGCCTGAGTAAATGAAACCCCAAGCATGTTCGAGGATGATGCAGGATTAAGCTGAATATTATTAAACATTAGTGGGTATACCTGTGGAAGATTTTGTCTGGTTGATAGGTGTAAGAACCGAGTCTTAGATGTATTAAAAACAACAAGATTATTTTTACCCCCAGTCAGAGATATGAGCCAAGTCAGACATTAGGTGTGCCATAGCCTCAACCCTTGTTTGTTGAAGTAACTGCTGAGATGGGCGTTGTGGGAACCGAATGGAAAGGTGAAGGGTGGAGTCATCAGCATATAAGTGGATAGGGTTAGATGTACAGTTTAGAAGGTCATTGATGAATAAAAGGAAGAGAGCTGGTGATAGGACAGAGCCCTGAGGAACACCACTGTTGACAGATCTAGGAGAAGAACGATGGTCGTCTACAACAGCGGCTATAGAATGACCAGAAAGGAAGCTAGAGATGAAGGCACAGATGGAAGGATAGAAACCGTAAGAGGGCAGTTTGGAAATTAAAGATTTATGCCACACTCGATAGAAAGCCTTTGAGATGTCAAGTGCAATGGCAAAGCTTTCACCAAAGTCCCGAAACGAGGATGACCAGGAGTCTGAAAGGTATGCGAGAAGATCGCCAATGGAGCGTCCCTGACAGAACCCATACTGACGATCAGAAAGAAGGTTGTGACAGGAAAGATGCTTTAAAATTTTTCTATTAAGAACTGACTCAAAAACTTTTGAGATACAGGATGTTAAAGCAATTGGTCGATAGTTAGAGGGTTGGGAATGGTCATCCTTCTTTGGGACTGGCTGGATGAAAGCAAACTTCTAGGAAGAACGAAAGGTACAAGTTGACAGGCAAAGGCAAAAGAACTTGCCTAGGCAGGATGTAAGCAGAAGCACAGTTCTTGAGAACAACAGGAGGGACTCCATCAGGCCCATATGCCTTATTAGTACCGAGGCCAGCAATGGCAGAAAGTACATCATCTGAAGACATTTTAATGTCAGCCATGAGGAAGTCAGAGGGGGGAAGTGCTGGAGGAACAGCACCGGAATCGTCTAAGGTGGAATTGGAGGAAAAAGTCTGAGCTAGGAGATCTGTTTTATCAGTGGAAGAAATAGCTACAGAGCCATCAGAGTAGAATAGAGGAGGGAAGGATGATGAGGTAAAGCTGTTAGAAAGGTTTTTGACAAGGTGCCAGAAGGAGCAGGAAGAATTCGAGTTGGAGAGTTGAGATCATTTAGTACGGATGAAATTATTTTTAGCAGAGCTAAGAACAGACTTATCACGATTCCGGGCACAAACATACAAAAGGTGTGGTTCAGGGGTGGGTTGGCCCCGGTACCTTTTATAGACCCTCTCCTTGTTGCGGACAGCATTAGAACAAGCGTGATTAAAGCAAGGCTTTCTTGCATTAGTCAGAGGACATGGGAGAGGAATGTATGCCTCCTTGCCTGAGAGAATAACCTCTGTAATGCGCAAGACACACTCAGATGGCTCCCGGCCATAGAAGGAACAATCATTCCAGGGAGAATCAAAGAAGTACTGTCTGAGGGCCTCCCAATCTGCAGCTCTAAAGTGCCACAGATGACATTTTTTTGAAGGGTCCACAGGGCGTACTGGAGTGATAGGACAGGTTAAGGTGAAAAGGTTGTGATTGGAGGAGCCCAACGGAGAGAATAGATTAACAGTGTAAGCAGAAAGATTAGTAATAAGGAAGAGGTCAAGTATGTTGAAGCTCTCTCCAAGGCAGTCAGGGATACGGGTAGGGTGCTGTAGAAGCTGCTTTAGGTCGATAAGAATAGAAAAGGTGTAGGCTAGTTCACCAGATGGATCAGTGAAAGGAAAGGAGACCCAAAGGTGGTGGTGAACATTGAAATCTCCTTGAATGGAGATTTCAGAGAAAGGAGAAATGGGTCGAATGTGTTCCATTGTAGAAGTAAGATAGTCAAAGAATTTTTGATAGTCGGCAGAATTAGGAGATAAGTAAACAGTGCAGATATATTTAGTCAGAGAATGACAGGAAAGCCGAAGCCAGAGTGTAGAGAATTCAGAAGAATCGAGTTCAGGAACACGAGAACAAGATAGGTCGTTGCGTACATATATGCAACATCCACCTTTGGCTTTGAAATGAGTATAGAGAAAGTAGGAGAATACAGAAAAGGGTTTGCTGTCATTTGCCTCAGACAGCTGAGTCTCAGAAAAAGAAGGTGAGGTTTAGAGAAGGAGAGGCGGTGCTCAACAGAGCGAAAGTTAGAGGAAACGGCCGCGAATGTTGCAGAAATGAAGAAGTCAGACAGTAGTTCCAGGCAGCTCGAGCCGTCACCGGGAGAGGGCGGAAGGTGGGGGTATTTATGGTCCCCCCCCCCGGGGACTCCAAGGCCACGTGTAATGCTAGGGTTAATGTGGTTACTGTGGTTGTGGTGGTGAGTGTGGTGAGAGTAGTGGTGATGCATGTGACTAAGGTACTGAAGGTGGTGAAAGTAGTGGCGAATATTGGAAGCTGCGGTAATGGATCCTGTGAGTGAGGTATTGTATTTGGTGACAGTGGTGATGAACACTGACAGTAGTGATGATATATGTGATGGATGTGGTGGTGACTGATGGAAGTAGGGCTAGTAGTGAATATATATAGTGGTGAGGTGTGTGGTGACTGTGGTGGTGAGTGTGGTGAGAGCAGGGATGAATATTTTATGATAATGATTATGTGTTTGGTGACTGTGATGGTGATGAGATTAATGGTGAATATTGGGTAGTGTTGATGTATGTGGTGACTAGTGGTGAATATGATGAGAGAAGTAGTGAATATTGAGAGAGAGAGAGAGAGAGAGAGAGAGAGAGAGAGAGAGAGAGAGAGAGAGAGAGAGAGACCGTGTGTAAATAAATAGATAAAATAAGTAAAAGCAAATAACAGACTGCAGCACTCACGCCCACCAACTGCTCTAAAGGTCGAATAATTGACCTTGTCCTGCTACCTTGACCTTCGAGTGACTGCTCATAAAGCCAAAATACTTCATTCCTGCCTGACCCTTAACCCCTCCACCAAGTTCCGTTCAAATAATATCAGAAATGAGTTGACCTTGTCTTGTGACTTTGTCCTTTGTCCTCTTCATTTAACCTTTATCTTTGACTGATAATTTTCAAAATCATATCCATATATCGTCGCTTTACCCTGAATCTTCCTTCAAGGTGTTTTATTAATCGTATAAATACTGCACTACTTAAATTCATCTTGCCATGTGCCCTTGACTTTTGACCTATTGTTTAAGAAAAGGTGATCCTCAACACTTCCATAAACAATCCAGATCAAATCCAAACTTTGTTCAGTTCGTTTGTTCACACACAGACACACGGGGCCAACTTTGACCTTGTGTTATGACGTTAACGTTTGACTATTCTCAAAACTTGACTCACTCCATTCTTGCATATTCCTCAACATTTTCACCAAGTATCGCCTAAATCGGACTTACGACTTGGCCTGCCTAAGTGAATCACTGACCTGGTCACTTAAACTTGACCTTGAGTTCTTTTCGAAATAACAGTTCATCCCCTTGGTACTCTACTCCTGCACCAAATATGGTTGCAATCGAATTTTAAAAATGATTTTTATTTCTCTCACACACGCACAGTCAGACAGAGAGAGAGAGAGACACACACACACACACACACACACACACACACACAAAAGGAGGCAGTCAAAGGAGGCAGACATGCGATATCGGCACTCCGTACCGAACCAACACGGCCAGTGGCATTACCTAAATTAGTATCTTTGTATGAGTAAAGCTCTATACCAGGTTAGACTAAATGATTTTTCATTATTAAAAGAAAAAAAATAATAAGAAGGTTAAACAAGGCTTGTTCAAACAGAAAAGAGAACCAAGACGAAAGAATTCGCTCAGTCAGCTGAGGTTTGTTTACAGCAGCACGGGGAATGTAAGTACATACTCTGTACTTTTAGTATTGCAAAATGGATACATACTTTAGTAAATCAAATTTGGAAAAGAAAAGGGATAAAGGTAGAAAGCAAAATGATGATTTCTACCAAGAACTGGTTGAAGTGGAGACTCACAACAGACTGGTTCAACGTGTACACAAACTAGAAATGGCTTTCAAAAATGAAATTGATGAAATAAAGAAGCAGATGCACTTGCAAAAGGAAGAAATAGAAAAACTAGGAAGGGAGGCCAACAAGAAAGACACATCCATCAGTGAACTAACAGTGGAACTGAGTACACTTAGGAAGAAAATGAGTGAAATGGCAAGTACAGTAGTCAATCACGAGAGTGTTATGGAAGAGTTAAAAAATGACACAGAGACAATTAGGCAAGTAAGCAGTCTGATAGACCAAAGCAGCAATATTGAGAAGATAACACAGGTGAATGAAGTTGTGCAAAGCTACAACAATGATGTGGAAATCACGTATGCTGAAATAGTGAAAGTAAAGAAAGACTTAGAAAAAGGGTGGAGGAAAAAAGCATAAAACAGGAAGTGAAAAGAATAATCCAAAACAATCCAAAGTTAGTCAGAGATTCAGTAGATATAAACAAATCTATAGTTATCACTGGTATAGAAGAGGAAGAAGTAAAAAACAAGATCACAAGAGACAAAAAGGAGATGGCAAATGTAATGAGCTTACTGAAAGAAGTATCAGAGGAAATCTGTAGTAAAGATATAGAGGAACACAAAAGGTTAGGGAAATATGAGAAAAGCAGGACAAAACCTCTAAAGGTGACTTTCCAGAGTGTAAACACTGTGGAGGAGATACTAAAAAATGCAAAGAATCTTATGGAAAAAGAGGAGTTCAGAAATGTATGGATAAAAAGATGCCTAACACAAGAGGAACTAGAATTACTGAAAGAGAAAAGGGAGGAAGGAAAAAAAAAATGAGGGAAGATCAGAAGAGAAAAAGATTTTTTTTTTTTTTACAAAGTAATAGGATTGCAGGTACGAAAGTGGTACACAAACAGGATGGAATAAAAAGGAGGAAGATAGTAAAACCATGTCATGACAAGTATATAAACAAGATGATAAAGTTGATGTACTCAAATGTGGATGGAATGGTATCTAAATTACTAGAGATGAATGATTATGTCAGAGAAAATGAACCACAAATAATATGCCTAACTGAAACAAAATTAACACCAAGGATATCCAATGACATACTAAACTTAGAGGAATACAATATATGGAGAAGAGACAGAAATAAAAAAAAAAAGGAGGAGGAATTATAATATTAACTAAGAAAAATCTAAAAGTCAATGAAATAAAACTAGATATACCATCACAAGTAGAACTGATTGCAGTAGAGATCAACACATCTGAAGGGAAAGTAATTGTAGCCAATTTGTACATGCCACCCAGATCAAACACATGGGAACGAGACGAATATGAGGACCTGGCAGAGAGTACAATTCAGAGTTTAAGATCATTACTACATAAAATGGAAGAGAAATAAGAAAGAATTATACTAAATGGAGATTTTAATACAAATATAAATCGGAATACTCTAGATATAATTAGCCAAGAAAGCTGTTGGGACCAAAAGCTCCTGGATCTAGTGCAAGAGTTTCTCCTAACGCAACATGTGAGGGAAACCACCAGAAAAAGAGGACTCGATGTACGTTCAATGCTAGATCTAATATTTACTAGGCAAGAAAATGATATTGACAGTTTAATATATTCCCTCCACTCAGCAAAAACGATCATGCAGTACTAAATTACAATGTCAGGATAGCATATGACATATTTAACAGCAATGAAAGTTACAAAAATAGCCTAAACTATAAAAAGGGAAATTATCAATACCTAAAGAAGTATTTCTTAGAACTTGATTGGGAAAATGAGCATAGAGGAAAAGATTTAAATGCTGTATATAAAAAATTCTGTGAATTTTAAGAAATAGGAGTCCAGAAGTACATCCCACAGCACAAAGAAGCAGATAAGAAAATACAGAAATGGTTCAATACAGAATGTAAAAAATTAAAAGAAAGAAGAGATTTGTTGTGGAATAGATACAGAAGACACAATAGTGAAAGGGCGTATAATAATTACAAACAGTCAAGAAACGATTAGACAAGAATAAGGAGGGAAGCCCAAAAACAGTTTGAGGAGGATATAATAAATAAAAGTAGAGATCAGCCAAAGCTGTTTTACAGCTATACCGGAAGCAAAACCAAAGTAAAAGATATAATACAATCCATTGCGGACGAGGGAATCACTTATACACAAGAGAAAGATATTTGTGAAGCACTAAATATAAATTTCCAATTAGTTTTTTACAGAAGAAAAAAATTTTGAGAAGGACTATGTGGAACATGCATGTCCACACATACTACCAGATATACAAATAACAGAAAAAGCAATACAGGAGGAGTTAAGTAAATTAGACAGAGGAAAAGCAAGTGGTTCTTATGAAATTTCATGTTGGGTACTACGAGAATGTGCAAAGGAGTTAAGTAAACCATTATTTTTAATTTTCAAGAAATCCTTGAGTCAAGGTAAACTACCTGATATTTGGAAAAAAGCAAATATTGTCCCCTTATTCAAGAAAGGAAATAGACAAAATCCACCCAACTACCGACCAGTATCACTGACCAGTGTGGTAAGCAAGGTATTAGAAAAGCTTATAAGAAAAGTTTGGGTAAATAATGTAGAAGAACACAGTATGCTAACAGAAAGATAGTTTGGTTTCAGAAAAGGAAAGTCATGTGTAACTAATCTGTTGAGCTACTATGACAGAGTAACAAACACAATACAGGAAAGAGAAGGATGGGTGGACAGTATCTATTTAGATTTCAAGAAAGCTTTTGACACAGTACCACACCAAAGACTTTTATGGAAACTGTACCATCAAGGAGGAATTCGAGGCAAACTGTTTTGTTGGATGCAAGATTTTCTCATAAAAAGAGAAATGAGAACAGTACTAAGAGGAAACTACTCATCATGGAAAGAAGTGACTAGTGGAGTACCACAGGGTTCAGTGCTGGCACCAATCTTGTTTTTAGTGTATATAAATGATATAAACAGTAACACTGGAAATGAGAGCTATCTGAATATGTTTGCAGATGATGCAAAAATACAAAGGAGAATTACTAACACAGACTCTTGTAAAGAGCTAGAAAAAGAATTAAATAAACTTCATGAATGGAGTAATACATGGCAAATGGAATTCAATGTGGACAAGTGTCATGTAATCAAGTTTAGTAAAAAGTGGAAAAAAGACTTGATTGGGATTATAAGTTAGGAAATAAAACCCTATACACATCAGAAAGAGAGAAGGACCTAGGTGTGATTATCAATAACAGACTATCTCCGGCTGACCACATCAGCGAGAAGGTGCGGAACATGTATACACTGCTTGCAAATATGAGAATAGCATTCACATACATAAATGAAGACATGCTAAGAAGGATAATAACATCATTCATTAGACCAGCCCTGGAATATGCATCAGTAGTCTGGAGTCCTCATCTCAAAAAACACATAGACAAGATCGAAAAAGTTCAAAGGGCCGGTACAAGATGGATACCAAGCTTAAGGGACCTAAGCTACGAAGAAAGACTAAATAAACTGAATCTACCAACACCACAGGAGAAAAGGAAAGGTGACATGATAATGCTATATAAGTGCATATCAGGGAAGGAGAAAATAGACATAAATGATTACTTAACATATGGAGGAGCATCAGCAAGAGGACACTGCAAAAAAACTGCATAAGAAGAGAGGTGATAAAGACGTAAGGAAATTCAGTTTCCCAAACAGAGCAATTGATCAATGGAATTCACTACCGCATGAAATAGTGTGTGCCAAAACAATTCACAAATTTAAGGATATGTATGATAAATATGGTTTAAGACACGGGACAGTACGAGCTTGACTCATTCCTGTAAAGATACAATTAGGTAAGAACAATTAGGTAAGAACACACACACTAGCGCGTGCGTCAAACATAACATCAGATGCTCTCGCTTTGCGAGCTCGGATGTCATAAGCAGACTGTTGCTGATTTCCTTTCTAAAGTATTTTTTGTGCTACTGGCTTTTCCAATACCCACGAAGGTTCTAAAGAACAGTGTTCCTGTTATATTTTGTGCACAAATCTCAACATGTGGTGCGAGGCACAACACTCGCCCGACAGCAGTTATTTTATTTCAGTTAGATACTCAATCGTTACTGCCATTTATTGTCAATACACAATTAAAGTCTAAGCTAATGGTGCAAATGTTTTCAAGTTACGCCCTCTGAACATCCATGATCTTGCTTTTGACCTTTCAAGGTCACTCACAGCCAAAGGTCATGCTGCCAAAAGAAAGCACATATGAAACTTCTTATATCATGGTAATAGTAAATATCTCTGTCTTCAACGAGTTTCGAGTTATAGCCCCATGAACATCTCTCGCCTTGAGTTTGACCTTTCAAGGTCACTTACGGTCAAAGGTCAAGGTACCAATTAAAAACCCATATGGGATTTGTTGATAATAGTCAATATGTATCATCAACCAGTTTTGAGTTATTGCCCCCTGAATATCCGTGACTTTGTGCTTGACCTTTCAAGGTCATTCAAGGTCAAAGGTCTTGGTGCCAAATGAAAGTTCATATTACGAGTTCCTGTGTGTTCCTTATAGCAAATATATCTTCAACGGTTTTCAAGTTTATAGCCCTCTGAAAATCCATGACCTTGATTTTGACCTTTCAGGTTCACTCAATTACCTCCAAAATCTAATCACTTTCTTTGAGGACCCGTGCCCACATATCCTGAAAGTTTCATGTAATTTCATTCAGCCGTTTTTCCGTAATATTGCTAACAAACAAACAAATAAATCCGACCAAAAGCAATACCTCGTCAGACTCTCTCCGGACGCGATATAAATGCAACTTGGTAATTAGATGAAAATTGATACTCAGCCTCTTTATAAACCTTCTTATGGGGTATCAGTTCCAGAATTCTATTCCAGGTGCCTCAGGATGATTTTGTTCAGCTGAGAGTGAGTCGTAGAACTTGCTTGAGAGTTAATAAGAACATAAGAATGTAAGAAGGGATAACCGCAGCAGGCCTAACCTAACCTAACCTAACTAAAGAGTGTGACCAAACTACTAGAATAAGACAGGGATAGCAAAAATGAATGCTTTCCCTCGCGCACCAAACCCTCCAGCCGAAACCGGCAGGAGAAAGTGAAATGGACGCCACGCAGTTTAAACAAAAAAAAAAAAAAAAAAAGGCATGGAATATTATAGGAATATGCGAGGGGAGAAAAGAGATTATTGCAGTATAACACGGAACGGGAAAAATATGTAATGATTGAGTAAGTAGGAGAGGTTTTATATCCAACCCTTACTTATAATAGTCTCACCATTATCCCATTGGTGGCCAGGGTACTTAAAAAGGGAAGGAATTAAGGAATTTTCAAAGGTTGATAAAGGGGGAGGGGAAATCCCAGGATACGTACCCATGAACTCCGAGACTGGGTCAATAGGCGAAGGGCGGTACGTTAAATCCTCCTGGAGCAAAATCACCTTCACAGAAACCATGGGCACTAATGCATTAACCTCTCCTCGTCGAAACCACTCCCCATGGTCATAATTGCTGGAAAGTTAATACGGCAGATGATATTGTAGGGCTATGTTCGAGTGATAGAAGACAGAGAAATAAATGTTACAGCACGTGCTGTGTGTGTGTGTGTGTGTGTGTGTGTGTGTGTGTGTGTGTGTGTGTGTGTGTGTGTGTGAGAGAGAGAGAGAGAGAGAGAATGTGTGTGTGTGTGTGTGTGTGTGTGTGTGTGTGTGTGTGTGTTCGTTAGAGAGAACAATCTTGCTAGCTTCTGACCTTTGGTTCCTTCCTCTTTGCGTAAAAAGAAAATTACATGGAGACTCAATACGCCTTCCTTCCTCTCTGTTGCACACCCCCAATAAACACAGCAATATTTAGGACTCCCTCACTCGAAGACCTCTTAAATATTTTCCATGCTGAATATAGATGCCAAGTGGTGTTTGTGAGTTATTCATCAACACAAAGCAAGAACTTCCTTGCAAATATATTCTTTTTGGTCTGTAAATTTGTGAACTTTGGTCCTCACTAGAGAAAACTTATTTGTGTGAAATTATCTTCGGGAGTACAATAAGACTGTTAATTCTTTTATTATTGTAACTTTTGCAGGAGAAATGACTGACTGACTAAGAAAGTGGATGAATGATGTGAAAAGGGGAGAGGGAGGGGGGAGATGTACTGTAGGATGAGATTGAGGGATGGGGTGGAGGGGTATATGGGAGAGGGAGATTGAGTTGGAGAGAAGGCAGACAGATGGCAGAAGACAGGGTGACATGGAAGCATTTTGTCTGTAGCTATCTGTTCATGGAATTTAGGCGTCTGGCGTTTGGTAGACAGACAGAAATTACTGAAAAATATTCTTATTCGTTGGGTTTTTATTTTAATTGTATTTCAGGTAGAAAAAATGTGGATTGTGATGGTAACGTCATTATTTTAAAGTTTTTTTTTTTTTCTTACGAGTTATGGAATATGATATCTATTCAGTATTTCGGGTCTTATA
Source organism: Coenobita brevimanus (assembly GCF_032717465.1). Classification (NCBI taxonomy): domain Eukaryota; kingdom Metazoa; phylum Arthropoda; class Malacostraca; order Decapoda; family Coenobitidae; genus Coenobita; species Coenobita brevimanus. Next base: position 18,504,380 of record NC_136981.1, read on the forward strand.
TTCCACCATTAGTGCATGTCCGCACCAAATGCTGCAAGGGTGCTAAAGAGGGACGCCTAATGTGATGGCACTGATATAACCAGGCTGTGGAGCTGTCCAATTATACAGACATCCCTCAACTCTATCCCTGAAAAAGAGGATGGTGGACTCCAGGAGGGGGACAACTTAAGCCTTCAGTCTACTGGGATCACGTTTCAGATGAACCTAGGACTACTACTACCATACTACTACTGCTGCCACTACTGCAGCCACCATCACCACCATTACTTCCATGATCACCACCACCACTACTACTACTGATACTGGTACTACTACTACTGCTGCTGCTACTACTGCTGCTGCTACTACTACTACTACCTCAGCTACAACAACAACAACTACTACTACTACTACAGTGATGCAAAGCTCCCCTCGTACCAGCAAGCATATGGTGTGGACGCGCATTAATATTCATTTACTGGCCTACGAGAGCTAAGTAATGAATGTCCCTCTTACATAAGAGTAGAAAATCATTGAAAAATTATATACAGACAATTTTTTCTGGCCTTATTTCATCAATTACCACTCACTGCGATTAGCTCCATCCGAAAAAACATTAACAGATAGGGATAAAGATGTAAGAAAATGTTCTGGAATGAGGTAAAGAGAGTTAGACAGGGTGGCAATGAAGTTAGTTGGGGAGTGAGAGATAAAAATGGTAGATTACTAGTGAAGGGAGAAAAAGTGAGCTGATGGGGAGAATACTTTAAGGATGTGTTGAACATAGAGAATGAAAGTAATGCGAGTATAAGTGGCTGGGGAATGGCAGGGAGAAGGAGGGAAGTGAGAAGATAGGAAGGAATCAGTAGGATGGAAGTTATGGAAGCAATGAAGAAAGTCAAAATGGGGAAAGCCCCATGAATTGATAGAGTGTGTGGTGAAATGCTGAAGCACGGGGGAGAGATAGAAATAGAATGGATGTGAAAGATGTGCAAATTGGCCTGGGAGGAAGTTAGAGTCCCGGAGGATTGGAAGTCAGGTATAATTATTTCCTTGTACAAAGGGAAAGGGGAAAAAGAAGTGTGTGGTAATCATAGGGGCAATTGTCTTCTTAGTGTAATAGGAAAAGTATATGGTAGGAGACTTGCTGACAGAGTTAGGGAAATGACGGAGGAATTACTTGGAGAAGAACAGGGAGGCTTTAGGAAGGGAAGCGGCTGTGTAGATCAGATAATCATTCTTAGATCTTTAGTGGAAAAGTTTCTAGAGAAGGGAAAGAAGTTGTATGCAGCCTTCATGGATTTGGAGAAAGCATATGACAGGGTGGATAGACAAGGATTGTGGAAAGTATTTAGAATATATGGAGTAGATGGGAAGTTCTCAGGTAGTGGGGTGTTCGTAGGGAACCTCAATTTCAGAAGGACGAGGACAACGAGCGGTCACGTGAGCAGTATCTTTAATTCAAACGTTTCGACATTTAAAATGTCATCATCAGTGATCTAAAAATGGGAACCAAAAACTCTAGTCAAAACACTAAAAACACAATATTACGCAAGTGAAAAAACACAGAGACATACAGGCGGTATATGACAAATATAAAATAGGGGGATGGGAAGAGATACTAAATCAGTTACGTAACATAAAGAGGTACTGCAGATACAGTGTTATTTAGAGATGGATTATGTGACTTAAATATATATATATATATATATATATATATATATATATATATATATATATATATATATATATATATATATATATATATATATATATATATATATATATATTGATTCTAGCAATCTTAAGTTATTATTTGATGAAAAAGCTAATATTTTATAATACTCCTTTTTAAGTAAGATATCACAAGAATCACAATGGTCTCTTACTGCTGAGTTAGTAGGGGACCTAAGTCGTCGGCCTCTCCTGCTCCACTGACTCATATGTTCGTCTGTCCTAACCTTGAAAGCACGGATTGTCCCTAACCTAACGGATTGTGCTACCAATAAACCCGGTCTGGCAACGTGGGCAAGTGAAACAATAAACAAGAGACGAACGGAGGTCAGTCGGAACAGGGTCTTTAACGTGAAAAAATGAGCCAATTTTGAATGAAATACTGAGTATAATCTTAATGTCAATTTGAGGATAAAATTTAACAAGGCTGTGAATCAAACGGTTTTTCATTTGAAACGAAATATCACCGAAGTAGGGTAAACTGAGATAAATTACCTCCTTACTAGCAGTAGAGATTTGTTGTTTAGGCATGTAGTGGTTGTTAAGACGATAGAAGAAGTTATCACTATAACCATTATTTACGAAATATTTTCTTAGGAAACAAATCTCATCATGGAATAGAGAATGTGTAGATGAAAGGAAAAAATGCTGTATGTAACAAGGTCTTAACAGCATTGATTTTAAACATTTTGCAACAATAACTGAAAAAACTGCTACCCAAACCTGAGAAAGTAGGCTTACGGAACACAGAACACATGAATTTACCATTATCTCTCCTAACTAGGATATCTAAAAATGGGAGACAACCGTTGGACTCTGTTCCAATCGTGAAGTGTATCTTATCATGACGAGTGTTAATGTAGTACAAACAATCCTGAGCATGGCTTTTATCTCTAAATATGGCAAATATGTCATCGAAATACCTACGGTACATCCATTGTTTAATGTTACTTGGACAATCTCTTAGTCATAATTTTTCATAACATAAAAAGATGTTGGCAAAAGTAGGTCCAAGGGGTGATCCCATAACAACACCATTAATCTGTTTATAGAGTTTGTTATTGAAAATAAACAAGCCATCCTTAACACCAACTCTCTTCCTTTTATTCATAAATGATCTAAGCTGTACATCTAACCCTATCCACTTGTACGCTGATGACTCCACCCATCACCTTTCCATTCGGTTCCCGCAACGCCCATCTCAACAGTTACTTCAACAAACAAGAGATGAGGCTATGGCACACCTAATGTCTGACTTGACTCGTATCTCTGACTGGGGTAAAAATAATATGGTTGTTTTTAATGCATCTAAGACTCATTTCTTACACCTATCAACCCGACAAAATCTTCCACAGGTATACCCACTAATGTTTAATAATATTCAGCTTAATCCTGCATCATCCTTGAACATGCTTTGGGTCTCATTTACTCGGGACTTATCTTGGAAAAATCATATTACATCTCTTGTAAAATCTGCCTCCAAGAGATTGGGTGTGCTAAGCCGACTCCGCTCTTTCTTTACCCCCTGCACAATTGTTGACTCTATACAGGGCTTTTATCTGCCCCTGTGTGGAGTACAACTCTCATGTGTGGGGAGGCTCCCCACATACAGCTCTTCTCAATAGGGTGGAGTCAAAGGCTTTTCGTCTCATTAACTCTCCTCCTCTTACTGACTACCTTCAACCTCTGTCTCTTCGCCGCACTTTTGCATCTCTATCTCTTTTCTATCACTACTTTAATGGTCACTGCTCCTCTGAACTGTCTGCTTGCATTCCTCCACCTATACGACGGGCGCGTAGCACCCGTCTGGCAGCAAACTCTCATCCTTTTCTGTCCAACTCTCTAATGCAAGAGTTAACCGTTACTCCCAGTCTTTCATTTATGCAACAGGTCAGCTCTGGAACTGTCTCCCTCTGTCTGTATTTCCTGCTGCCTATGATCTCCAGTCTTTCAAACGCAGTGTGTCCAGGCATCTCAAAATGATCGGATCTTGAATTTGGCTCTCTATTGTATTTTGTTTTTCTCTTGTAGGGAACTGTAACTGCGGGCTCATGGCCTTTGGTTCCTTCTTCCTCGCATAAAAAAAAACAAAAAAACAAACAAAGGGCCAAAAGTTCTTTGAATACATGTCTTGTCATTTTCCTGAAAAGTTTATTGTCTTTATAGAGCACTTTCAGAATTATGTTTATGGTTTCATCAATGGGTCTATTAGTATAAAGGGAGGTAACGTCAAAACTGCACATAAAATAAGTGTCAGGTATATAAATCTTAGACACGCAATCTGCAAACTCGTGCGGGTTCTTCACTGTGAACTCATCCCACTACCTGAGGTCATACGACAAAGATATGGACACTCCGTGCTGCAGGGGTTCCGAAGATTCGAGCATTCTTCGACCAAACTACTTAAGAACAAGCTCGACCTTGATTTCCTTGTCTGCTGCAAAACCTATAATGCCTTTCCCAGATTTTTTAGTTTTAAACTATACAAGAAAACTTTATATACTTCAGATCTCTATAAGTCTTGGTAGAGAAAACTTCTCGATTTAGAAAAAAAAAAAAAAAACACGAAGAAGAAAGAAATTCGAACACATGAAGTGCATATGAAAAAATTTCCGTGAAAACCTTAAGTCCTCAGTCTCTATGCTGGATTATGTTTGTTTGGTCCGACTTGTGTGACAGTTCACATATTTGAAATAGTTCCTCCTTCCCACTGATCTATTTCCAATATTGATGTCCCCTACATTAGACCCCGTTCCTCGACTGACAGTCACCAGCTGATGAGTGTAAGTGTGCAATATAGAAAGGTATTGGGCAGTTGCAGTCGATGGTGGTCTGTTGGGTGAGATCCATCACTTTTTTTACATGTTATGTAAATACCTTATACCACCTTGTTTAAGTTGTTCTAATTAGGCCCGACAACTGACGTATATGGAAATGTTCCTGACTCGTCTGGTTCCCTTTCATATATTGATGTCCCCTGTATTAGGTTTTCCTTCGACTGACAGTCACCAGGTGATAAGTGTATGTAATGTAGAAAGGCATTACATATCTGCAGTCGATGATGTTCTGTTAGTCGAGGTATTTTTACCATTAGTGTAGGTCTAGCTATTTGTCTCTGTAGGATTTAGTATAGGTTAGCGATTTGTCTGTTAGGTGATTAGTTTTAGGGTCTTTAGATTAGGTTTTTCTTTATAAGGTATAAAAAATATAAAACCAAGAAAAAAAAATACAAAAAATAAAATAAAAATTATTATAAATATATATATATATATATATATATATATATATATATATATATATATATATATATATATATGTACGTGTGCATGAAAGTGTGTCCGTATATATGCATGGAAGAGTGTGTCTGTGTGTGTGTATATATATATATATATATATATATATATATATATATATATATATATATATATATATATATATACGGCCTTAATGACAAGGGGCTTTGGCCCCAATGGTCGATAGGCCAGGAAAAAAAAAAAAAAAAAAAACGTGCATCGCAAGCTCGATGTTCTACGGAAAAATATTTCAAATAAACATGAGAAGAAATTACATGGGATTAGTGCCCAACTCTTACTGAAATCAGGTGATCCCCAGAAAATAATTTTTAATTACTCAGACGTTTCTCTCTCAAAATGAGAACAGTTCCTTTTATCTATTGGCTTAGATTTTTGCCTCCCAGTGTTTAAGCCTTCTGTTTATAGTTACTTCTTATCATTTGAAAATCTTGTGAACAGACTCAGGTGTTAAAATTGCTAATGGCTATCGATTTGATTCGGTGGTCAAAAGCATACGCCACATAGCCTCTGAAATTTTTTAAAGTTTTAAGCCCACAACAATGTTCTCTCCCATATTAAATAAGTCAGATTTCAAATTACTGAAGAATCTTGGAAGCAACAAAGATCTGGTTGTATGTCGTCCTGCTAAAGGAAAGAGAGTCGTCCTTATGAACAGGTCCAATTATATCCTTAAAATGAGAGAAATATTAAATGACTTCACAAAATTTACTAAACTACGGTATTCTGAAGTTTTCGCTGTGTCCATGAAATTAGAAGATAAAGTTACTAGATTCATCAATAAGTTAGTTTCCCTTGGTGTCATTTCCTCTGAAGATTCAAAAACCCTGAATTTTTAAATCTGTGGGGTAGATTCCTGCCATGTTATATGGTCTACCTAAGGTACACAAACCATCAGTTCCCCTCCGTCCTATCATGGCTGCTTACAATACTGTTTCATTTAAATTGTCAAAGTTTCTTATCCTAATTATAAATGACCTAATTACCAATGAGTTCACAGTGAAGAACTCGTACAGTCGCCCTAAGAAGTGATGGCAGAGTTTCAGATTGCTTCGGTCACTCTTCACTGATATACTGTATGTTCAGTGTAAACTCGGTGAATAAATGGTAAAACTTCTGTGCCTCCATTACATCATATAAAATAAAATATATATTATATCACGCTAAGAATTACGGAAAATGAATAACATGAGGTAGTGATATATTAGAAGTTAACACTCAGATATACGTCTCCCGATTTGAACGAATGTCTAATGTATTACTCCGCGCACGGAAGAGCAGCGTAACCCCCTTTCCTGATATATTTGCTTCCCAGGACTTCAAATACAGAATGCTCTAGTTTCGAAGACCAGTTAAGGAAAACTCTTGTGACTGCAATACACCACCTTATTTTTAATTGCTGTGGTGATGATACATGGCGTCTGGCAATGAATGATGAATGAATGATACGGCAACAATAAGGATGCCGAAAACAATGAGGTTTACCTTAGTAATGATACCCTACCTGCGGTAGCAGCAAAACCATTCTGCCTTATATTCCTTGTCTTCCCCTTGCTTACAGCAACTTTATTCCTAATTGATGCAAAATTATTTTAAGCTGTGAGAAGATATGACAGGTTTTACCCTTTTCTCATAAACTAGGCAATGAAGAGAACGAAAGCATGAGCTTATACTCTAGCAATGGGAAAAAACACACTTTTTACATTGTCTGATTGTCTCTAGTATCCTTCTTTAAAAAAAAAAAAAAAAAAAAAAAAAAAAAACTGTGTCCTGCTGAACTGAAAAAGCTGATCTGAAAGTTTTGAACTCAGTGGCTTGTTTATGAGCATTTGCATTTTATTTCTCTTGCCAGTTGTTTAGACACTGAGGATACTAGGCTATGATAAGAATCTTTCTCAAAGGAGCTCCGACTCTCAGCAAATTTTCGAGGTTTTCCTTATATTTCATTCACTGATATAGTCCTCTGGCTTATATTAAAACTTCAAGAGAATTTCCTTAATGAAAAACTGGCCAAATGCAGTGTAATAACTGCATGTCTTTGAGTAAAAGGTGTTTTCTTCCGTGCATGTTGACCGAACCATTTAAAATAGCCTACTAACGCCTCATTCCCGCTTTATGTCGTCGTCCATGGAGACAAAAAAACGGGAAAAAATGACTTTAAATTATTCCTCAGTATTGTAACGGGAACTATTTTATAAATAATGATGACTGATTTTAATTGATTATTAAAGCGCATTTCTTTTTAGTCTTACGCTACTAAGAAATTATTGTGCGTTAACATATTAGATATGAACTCCGCAAATTATTCCTGACTGTCCCTGAGCGATAGTTCTGAAATTTCAATTAGTTCCGTTTAGGATTTCCTATTATCATAACTAACGAACTGATTCCCACAATTTTGAAATATACCGGTACTTTTGCATTTACTTTTTGTTTGCTGTAACAATTTTACATAATAGGTTTCTCCTTGTAAAGATTTAAGGAAGATTATGTACATTATCGCTGACCGAAAACCTCTGGATACTCTGCCATCACTTCTTAGGCCGACTGTACGAGTTTGCAGATTCCCTGTCCAAGATTTATATACCTGACACTTATTCTGTATGCAGTTTTGATGCTACCTCGCGTTTAACTAATAGACCCATTGATGGAACCATCAACATAATTCTGAAAGTGCTCTATAAAGACAATAAACTTTCAGGGAAATGACAAGACAAGTATTCAAAGAACTTTTGGCCCTTTGTGTTTAGGATGGCTTGTTTATTTTCAATAACGAACTCTATAAACAGATTAATGGTGTTGTTATGGGATCACCCCTTGGACCTACTTTTGCCAACATCTTTTTATGTTATGAAAAATTATGACTAAGAGATTGTCCAAGTAACATTAAACAATGGATGTACCGTAGGAATTTCGATGACATATTTGCCATATTTAGAGATAAAAGCCATGCTCAGGATTGTTTGTACTACATTAACACTCGTCATGATAAGATACACTTCACGATTGGAACAGAGTCCAACGGTTGTCTCCCATTTTTAGATATCCTAGTTAGGAGAGATAATGGTAAATTCATGTGTTCTGTGTTCCGTAAGCCTACTTTCTCAGGTTTGGGTAGCAGTTTTTTCAGTTATTGTTGAAAAATGTTTAAAATCAATGCTGTTAAGACCTTGTTACATACAGCATTTTTTCCTTTCATCTACACATTCTCTATTCCATGATGAGATTTGTTTCCTAAGAAAATATTTCGTAAATAATGGCTATAGTGATAACTTGTTCTATCGTCTTATAAGGAATTTTCTTAACAACCACTACATGCCTAAACAACAAATCTCTACTGCTAGTAAGGAGGTAATTTATCTCAGTTTACCCTACTTCGGTGATATTTCGTTTCAAATGAAAAACCGTTTGATTCACAGCCTTGTTAAATTTTATCCTCAAATTGACTTTAAGATTATACTCAGTATTTCATTCAAAATTGGCTCATTTTTCCACGTTAAAGACCCTGTTCCGACTGACCTTCGTTCGTCTGTTGTTTATTGTTTCACTTGCCCAGGTTGCCAGACTGGGTTTATTGGTAGCACAATCCGTGCTTTCAAGGTTAGGACAGACGAACATATGGGTCAGTGGAGCAGGAGAGGCCGACGACTCAGGTCCGCTCCTAACTCAGCAGTAAGAAACCATTGTGAATCTTGTGATATCTAACTTAAAAAGGAGTATTTTAAAATATTAGCTTTTTCATCAAATAATAACATAAGATTGCTAGAATCAATATATATATATATATATATATATATATATATATATATATATATATATAGATATATATATATATATATATATATATATAGTCACATAATCCATCTCTAAATAACACTGTATCTGCAGTACCTCTTTATGTTACGTAACTGATTTAGTATCCCTTCCCATCCCCCTATTTTATATTTGTCATATACAGACTGTATGTCTCTGTGTTTTATCACTTGGTGTGATATTGTGTTTTTAGTGTTTTGACTAGAGTTTTTGGTTCCCATTTTTAGATCACTGATGATGACATTTTAAATGTCGAAATGTTTGAATTAAAGATACTGCTCACGTGACCGCTCGTTGTCCTCGTCCTTCTGAAATTGAGGTTCCCTACGAACACCCCACTACCTGAGAACTTCCCATCTACTCCATATATTCTAAATACTTTCCGCAATCCTTGTCTATCCACCCTGTCATATGCTTTCTCCAAATCCATGAAGGCTGCATACAACTTCTTTCCCTTCTCTAGAAATTTTTCCACTAAAGATCTAAGAATGAATATCTGATCTGCACAACCGCTTCCCTTCCTAAAGCCTCCCTGTTCTTCTCCAACTAATTCCTCCGTCATTTCCCTAACTCTGTCAGTAAGTCTCCTACCATATACTTTTCCTATTACACTAAGAAGACAATTGCCCCTATGATTACCACACACTTCTTTTTCCCCTTTCCCTTTGTACAAGGGAATAAGTATACCTGACTTCCAATCCTCCGGGACTCTAACTTCCTCCCAGGCCAATTTGCACATCTTTCACATCCATTCTATTTCTATCTCTCCCCCGTGCTTCAGCATTTCACCACACACTCCATCAATTCATGGGGCTTTCCCCATTTTGACTTTCTTCATTGCTTCCATAACTTCCATCCTACTGATTCCTTCCTATCTTCTCACTTCCCTCCTTCTCCCTGCCATTCCCCAGCCACTTATACTCGCATTACTTTCATTCTCTATGTTCAACACATCCTTAAAGTATTCTCCCCATCAGCTCACTTTTTCTCCCTTCACTAGTAATCTACCATTTTTATCTCTCACTCCCCAACTAACTTCATTGCCACCCTGTCTAACTCTCTTTACCTCTTTCCAGAACATTTTCTTACATCTTTATCCCTATCTGTTAATGTTTTTTCGGATGAAGCTAATCGCAGTGAGTGGTAATTGATGAAACAAGGCCAGAAAAAATTGTCTGTATATAATTTTTCAATGATTTTCTACTCTCATATAAGAGGGACATTCATTACTTAGCTCTCGTAGGCCAGTAAATGAATATTAATGCGCGTCCACACCATATGCTTGCTGGTACGAGGGGAGCTTTGCATCACTGTAGTAGTAGTAGTTGTTGTTGTTGTAGCTGAGGTAGTAGTAGTAGTAGCAGCAGTAGTAGTAGTAGCAGTATCAGTAGTAGTTGTGGCGGTGGTGATGATGGAAGTAATGGTGGTGATGGTGGCTGCAGTAGTGGTAGCAGTAGTAGTATAGTAGTAGTAGCCCTAGGTTCATCTGAAACGTGATCCCAGTAGACTGAAGGCTTAAGTTGTCCCCCTCCTGGAGTCCACCATCCTCTTTTTCAGGGATAGAGTTTAGGGATGTCCGTATAATTGGACAGCTCCACAGCCTGGTTATATCAGTGCCATCACATTAGGCGTCCCTCTTTAGCACCCTTGCAGCATCTGGTGCGGACATGCACTAATGGTGGAATATAAGACCCGAAATACTGAGTAGATATCATATTCCATAACTCGTAAGAAAAAAAAAAACTTTAAAATAATGACGTTACCATCACAATCTACATTTTTTCTACCTATAATACAATTAAAATAAAAACCCAACGAATAAGAATATTTTTCAGACATTTCTGTCTGTCTACCAAATGCCAGACGCCTAAATCCCATGAACAGATAGCTACAGACAAAATCCTTCCATGTCACCCTGTCTTCTGCCATCTGTCTGCCTTCTCTCCAACTCAATCTCCCTCTCCCATATACCCCTCCACCCCATCCCTCAATCTCATCCTACAGTACATCTACCCCCTCCCTCTCCCCTTTTCACATCATTCATCCACTTTCTTAGTCAGTCAGTCATTTCTCCTGCAAAAGTTACAATAATAAAATAATTAACAGTCTTATTGTACTCCCGAAGATAATCTCACACAAATAAGTTTTCTCCAGTGAGGACCAAAGTTCACAAATTTACAGACCAAAAAGAATATATTTGCAAGGAAGTTCTTGCTTTGTGTTGATGAATAACTCACAAACACCACTTGACATCTATATTTAGCATGGAAAATATTTAAGAGGTCTTCGAGTGACTGTGAGAGTGAGAGAGTCCTAAATATTGCTGTGTTTATTGGGGGTGTGCAACAGAGAGGAAGGAAGGAGTATTGAGTCTCCATGTTATTTTCTTTTTACGCAAAAAGGAAGGAACCAAAGGTCAGAAGCTAGCAAGATTTTTCTCTCTAACGAACACACACACACACACACACACACACACACACACACACACACACACACTCTCTCTCTCTCTCTCTCTCTCTCTCTCTCTCTCTCTCTCTCTCTCTCTCTCTCTCTCTCACACTCACACACACACACACACACACACACACACACACACAGCACGTGCTGTAACAATTATTTCTCTGTCTTCTATCACTCGAACATAGCCCTACAATATCATCTGCCGTATTAACTTTCCAGCAATTATGACCATGGGGAGTGGTTTCGACGAGGAGAGGTTAATGCATTAGTGCCCATGGTTTCTGTGAAGGTGATTTTGCTCCAGGAGGATTTAACGTACCGCCCTTCGCCTATTGACCCAGTCTCGGAGTTCATGGGTACGTATCCTGGGATTTCCCCTCCCCCTTTATCAACCTTTGAAAATTCCTTAATTCCTTCCTTTTTTAAGTACCCTGGCCACCAATGGGATAATGGTGACACTATTATAAGTAAGGGTTGGATATAAAACCTCTCCTACTTACTCAATCATTACATATTTTTCCGTTCCGTGTTATACTGCAATAATCTCTTTTCTCCCCTCGCATATTCCTATAATATTCCATGTCTTTTTTTTTTTTTTTTTTTTTTTTAAACTGCGTGGCGTCCATTTCACTTTCTCCTGCCGGTTTCGGCTGGAGGGTTTGGTGCGCGAGGGAAAGCATTCATTTTTGCTATCCCTGTCTTATTCTAGTAGTTTGGTCACACTCTTTAGTTAGGTTAGGTTAGGTTAGGCCTGCTGCGGTTATCCCGTCTTCTTACATTCTTATGTTCATATTAACCCTCAAGCAAGTTCTACGACTCACTCTCAGCCGAACAAAATCATCCTGAGGCACCTGGAATAGAAATCTGGAACTGATACCCCATAAGGAGGTTTATAAAGAGGCTGGGAATCAATTTTCATCTAATTACCAAGTTGCATTTATATCGCGTCCGGAGAGAGTCTGACGAGGTATTGCTTTTGGTCGAATTTATTTGTTTGTTTGTTAGCAATATTACGGAAAAACGGCTGAATGAAATTACATGAAACTTTCAGGATATGTGGGCACGGGTCCTCAAAGAAAGTGATTAGATTTTGGAGGTAATCGAGTGAACCTGAAAGGTCAAAATCAAGGTCATGGATTTTCAGAGGGCTATAAACTTGAAAACCGTTGAAGATATATTTGCTATAAGGAACACACAGGAACTCGTAATATGAACTTTCATTTGGCACCAAGACCTTTGACCTTGAATGACCTTGAAAGGTCAAGCACAAAGTCACGGATATTCAGGGGGCAATAACTCAAAACTGGTTGATGATACATATTGACTATTATCAACATATAGGAAATCCCATATGGGTTTTTAATTGGTACCTTGACCTTTGACCGTAAGTGACCTTGAAAGGTCAAACTCAAGGCGAGAGATGTTCATGGGGCTATAACTCGAAACTCGTTGAAGACAGAGATATTTACTATTACCATGATATAAGAAGTTTCATATGTGCTTTCTTTTGGCAGCATGACCTTTGGCTGTGAGTGACCTTGAAAGGTCAAAAGCAAGATCACGGATTTTCAGAGGGCGTAACTTGAAAACATTTGCACCATTAGCTTAGACTTTAATTGTGTATTGACAATAAATGGCAGTAACGATTGAGTATCTAACTGAAATAAAATAACTGCTGTCGGGCGAGTGTTGTGCCTCGCACCACATGTTGAGATTTGTGCACAAAATATAACGGGAACACTTTCTTTAGAACCTTCGTGGGTATTGGAAAAGCCAGTAGCACAAAAAATACTTTAGAAAGGAAATCAGCAACAGTCTGCTTATGACATCCGAGCTCGCAAAGCGAAAGCATCTGATGTTATGTTTGACGCACGCGCTACTGTGTGTGTTCTTACCTAATTGTTCTTACCTAATTGTATCTTTACAGGAATGAGTCAAGCTCGTACTGTCCCGTGGTGGCTCAATCGGTAGAGAGGTGGCCTGCAGTCCTTACGGACCCAGGTTCGAATCCCGGCTGGGGCAGGGAACGGTTTAAGGATTTGAATTTCATTAAAATCAGGCTTTACTGATCTACCAGAAGACCCGCCGACATGCCGTAAAAATACCCCTGCTAATACCAATACACCAGACCTGTATGAGACAGCCCTAGCATGTAATCAATATGGACGGTGGTTGTTAGCACCGAAGAGGTGACATGTAGAGGTGTATGGTATGTAGGAGGACTACTGGGCCTTGATAGCAGGCTGTGAAGCCTATGCCCAGAGTCGGACACATGAAAAAAAAAAAAAAAAAAATTATCATACATATCCTTAAATTTGTGAATTGTTTTGGCACACACTATTTCATGCGGTAGTGAATTCCATTGATCAATTGCTCTGTTTGGGAAACTGAATTTCCTTACGTCTTTATCACCTCTCTTCTTATGCAGTTTTTTTGCAGTGTCCTCTTGCTGATGCTTCTCCATATGTTAAGTAATCATTTATGTTTATTTTCTCCTTCCCTGATATACACTTATATAGCATTATCATGTCACCTCTTTTCCTTTTCTCCTGTGGTGTTGGTAGATTCAGTTTATTTAGTCTTTCTTCGTAGCTTAGGTCCCTTAAGCTTGGTATCCATCTTGTAGCGGCCCTTTGAAATTTTTCAATCTTGTCTATGTGTTTTTTGAGATGAGGACTCCAGACTACTGATGCATATTCCAGGGCTGGTCTAATGAATGATGTTATTATCCTTCTTAGCATGTCTTCATTTATGTATATGAATGCTATTCTCGTATTTGCAAGCAGTGTATACATGTTCCGCACCTTCTCGCTGATGCTGACCGGAGATAGTCTGTTATTGATATTCACACCTAGGTCCTTCTCTCTTTCTGATGTGTATAGGGTTTTATTTCCTAACTTATAATCCCAATCAGGTCTTTTTCCACTTTTACCAAACTTGATTACATGACACTTGTCCACATTGAATTCCATTTGCCATGTATTACTCCATTCATGAAGTTTATTTAATTCTTTTTCTAGCTCTTTACAAGAGTCTGTGTTAGTAATTCTCCTTTGTATTTTTGCATCATCTGCAAACATATTCAGATAGCTCTCATTTCCAGTGTTACAGTTTATATCGTTTATATACACTAAAAACATGACTGGTGCCAGCACTGAACCCTGTGGTACTCCACTAGTCACTTCTTTCCATGATGAGTAGTTTTCTCTTAGTACTGTTCTCATTTCTCTTTTTATGAGAAAATCTTGCATCCAACAAAACAGTTTGCCTCGAATTCCTCCTTGATGGTACAGTTCCATAAAAGTCTTTGGTGTGGTACTGTGTCAAAAGCTTTCTTGAAATCTAAATAGATACTGTCCACCCATCCTTCTCTTTCCTGTATTGTGTTTGTTACCCTGTCATAGTAGCTCAACAGATTAGTTACACATGACTTTCCTTTTCTGAAACCAAACTATCTTTCTGTTATCATACTGTGTTTTTCTAGATGATTTACCCAAGCTTTTCTTATAAGCTTTTCTAATACCTTGCTTACAACACTGGTCAGTGATACTGGTCGATAGTTGAGTGGATTTTGTCTATTTCCCATCTTGAATAAGGGGACAATATTTGCTTTTTTCCAAATATCAGGTAGTTTACCTTGACTCAAGGATTTCTTGAAAATTAAAAATAATGGTTTACTTAACTCCTTTGCACATTCTCGTGGTACCCAACATGAAATTTCATCAGGACCACTTGCTTTTCCTCTGTCTAATTTACTTAACTCCTGTATTACTTTTTCTGCTATTTGTATATTTGGTAGTATGTGTAGACATGCATGTTCCACATAGTCCCTCTCAAATTTTTTTTCTTCTGTAAAAACTAATTGGAAATTTATATATAGTGCTTCACAAATATCTTTCTCTTGTGTATAAGTGATTCCCTCGTCCGTAATGGATTGTATTATATCTTTTACTTTGGTTTTGCTTCCGATATAGCTGTAAAACAGCTTTGGTTGATCACTACTTTTATTTATTATATCCTCCTCAAACTGTTTTTGGGCTTCCCTCCTTATACTTGTATAATCGTTTCTTGCCTGTTTGTAATTATTATACGCCCTTTCACTATTGTGTCTTCTGTATCTATTATACAACAAATCTCTTCTTTCTTTTGATTTTTTACATTTTGTATTGAACCATTTCTGTATTTTCTTATCTGCTTTTTTGTGCTGTGGGATGTACTTCTGGACTCCTATTTCATAAAATCACAGGTTTTTTTTATATACAGCATTTAAATCTTGTCCTCTATCTACACCAAACTACATGCACAATACACACTACACTTCCTATCCAAAATTCATTTAAAATGGCGTCTCTTCACCAAGCCTCGGAGTCCCTAGGGGGAGGATCATAAATGCCCCCACCATCCGCCCCTCTCCCGGTGACGACTTGAGGTGCCTGGAACCGCTGTCTGACTCTCTTCTTCTTCATTTCTGCAACATTCGCGGCCTTTCCTCTAACTTTCGCTCTGTTGAGCACCACCTCTCCTCCTCTAAACATCACCTTTTATTTCTAACGGAGACTCAGCTGTCTGAGGCAACTGACAGCAAACCCTTTTCTGTATCCTCCTACTTTCTCTATACTCATTTCAAAGCCAAAGGTGGCTGTTGTGTATATATACGCAACGACTTGTCTTGCTCTCGTGTTCCTGAACTCGATTCTTCTGAATTCTCTACACTCTGGCTTCGGCTTTCCTGTCATTCTCTGACTAAATATATCTGTGCTGTTTACTTATCCCCTAATTCTACTGACTATCAAAATTTCTTTGAGTATCTTACTTCTACGATGGAACACATTCTATCCATTTCTCCTTTCTCTGAAATCTCCTTCCTAGGAAATTTCAATGTTCACCACCACCTTTTTCTCTCCTCTCCTTTCACGGATCCACCTGGTGAACAAGCCTACATCTTTTCTATCCTTAATGACCTAGAGCAGCTTGTACAGCACCCTACCCGTATCCCTGACCGCCTTGGAGAGAGTTCCAACATACTTGACCTCTTCCTCACAACTAATCCTTCTGCTTACTCTGTTAATCTTTTCTCTCCGTTGGGCTCCTCCGATCACAACCTTATTACCTTAACCTGTCCTATCACTCCGGTACGGCCTGTGGACCCTCCAGCGAAACGTCGTTTCTGGCATTTTGGAGCCGCGGACTGGGAGGCCCTCAGGCAGTACTTCTTTGATTTTCCCTGGAATGATTATTGCTTCCATGGCCGTGAGCCATCTGAGTGTGCCTTGCGCATTACGGAGGTTATTCTCTCGGGCATGGAAGCATACATTCCTTTCTCATATCCTTTGACTAATGCAAGAAAGCCTTGGTTTAATCACGCTTCTTCTAATGCTGTCCGCAAGAAGGAAAGGTCCTACAAAAGGTACCGGAGCCAACCCACCCCTAAATCACATCATCTTTATGTTTCTGCCCGGAATCGTGCTAAGTCTGTTCTTCGCTCTGCTAAAAATAATTTCATCCATACTAAATACTCTCAACACTCCAACTCGAATTCTTCCCGCTCTTTCTGGCACCTTGCCAAAAATCTCTCTAATAACTTTACCTCATCATCCTTCCCTCCTCTTTTCTACTCTGATGGTTCTGTAGCTATTTCTTCTACTGATAAAGCAGATCTCTTCACACAGACTTTCTCCTCCAATTCCACCTTAGACGATTCCGGTGCTGTTCCTCCATCTCTTCCCCCCTCTGACTTCCTCATGGCTGACATTAAAATTTCTTCAGTTGAAGTGTTTTCTGCCATCACTGGCTTCAGTACTAACAAGGCATATGGGCCTGATGGGGTCCCTCCTGTTGTTATCAAGAACTGTGCTTCTGTGCTTACACCCTGCCTAGGCAAACTCTTTCGTCTTTGTCTGTCAACTTGTACCTTTCCTTCTTGCTGGAAGTTTGCTCTCATTCAGCCAGTCCCAAAGAAGGGTGACCACTCCCAACCCTCCAACTATCGTCCAATTGCTTTAACGTCCTGTATTTCAAAAGTTTTCGAGTCAATTCTCAATAGAAAAATTCTAAGGAATCTTTCCTATCGCAACCTTCTTTCCGATCGTCAGTACGGGTTCCGTCAGGGACGCTGCACTTTCGATCTTCTCACCTACCTTTCAGACTCCTGGTCATCCTCCTTTCAGGACTTTGGCGAAAACTTTGCCATTGCACTTGACATCTCAAAGGCTTTCGATCGAGTCTGGCATAAATCTTTAATTTCCAAACTGCCCTCCTACGGTTTCTATCCTTCTATCTGTGCCTTCATCGCTAGCTTCCTTTCTGGTCGTTCTGTTGCCGCTGTTGTAGACGGCCATCGTTCTTCTCCTAGATCTATCAACAGTGGTGTTCCTCAGGGCTCTGTCCTATCACCTACTCTCTTCCTTTTATTCATCAATGATCTTCTAAGCTGTACATCTAACCCTATCCACTCATACGCTGATGACTCCACCCTTCACCTTTCCATTTGGTTCCCGCAACGCCCATCTCAACAGTTACTTCAACAAACAAGGGATGAGGCTATGGCAAACCTAATGTCTGACTTGGCTCGTATCTCTGACTGGGTTAAAAATAATATGGTTGTTTTTAATGCATCTAAGACTCAGTTCTTACACCTATCAACCCGACAAAATCTTCCACAGGTATACCCACTAATGGTTAATAATATTCGGCTTAATCCTGCATCATCCTTGAACATGCTTGGGGTTTCATTTACTTGGAACTTATCTTGGAAAGATCATATTACATCTCTTGTAAAATCTGCTTCCAAGAGATTGGGTGTGCTAAGCAGACTCCGCTCTTTCTTCACCCCTGACAATTGTTGACTCTATACAGGGGTTTTATCCGCCCCTGTGTTGAGTACAACTCTCATGTGTGGGGAGACTCCCCACATACAGCTCTTCTCAATAGGGTGGAGTCAAAGGCTTTTCGTCTCATTAACTCTCCTCCTCTTACTGACTACCTTCAACCTC
Source organism: Coenobita brevimanus (assembly GCF_032717465.1). Lineage (NCBI taxonomy): Eukaryota > Metazoa > Arthropoda > Malacostraca > Decapoda > Coenobitidae > Coenobita > Coenobita brevimanus. The sequence continues at coordinate 18,522,669 of NC_136981.1, forward strand.
TGTCTCTTCGCTGCACTGTTGCATCTTTATCTCTTTTGTATCGATACTTTAATGGTCAATGCTCCTCTGAACTGTCTGCTTGCATTCCTCCACCTTTATGACGGGCGCGTAGCACCCGTCTGGCAGCAAACTCTCATTCCTTTTCTCTCCAACTCTCTAATGCAATGAGTTAACCGTTACTCCCAGTCTTTCATTTATGCAACAGGTCAGCTCTGGAACTGTCTCCCTCTGTCTGTATTTCCTGCTGCCTATGATCTCCAGTCTTTCAAAAGCAGTGTGTCCAGGCATCTCAAAATGATCGGATCTTGAATTTAACTCTCTATTGTATTTTGTTTTTCTCTTGGAGGGAACTGTAACTGCGGGCTCATGGCCTTTGGTTCCTTCTTCCTCGCATAAAAAAAAAAAGCTCATTTTCCCAATCAACTTCTAAGAAATATATACTTCTTTAGGTCTTGATTATTTCCCTTTTTATAGTTTAGGCTCTTTTTGTAACTTTCATTGCTGTTAAATATGTCATATGCTATCCTGAAGTTGTAATTTAGTACTGCATGATCGTTTTTGCTGAGTGGAGGGTAATATATTAAACTTTCAGTATCATTTTCTTGCCTAGTAAATATTAGTTCTAGCACTGAAGGTACATCGAGTCCTCTTTTTCTGGTGGTTTACCTCACATGTTGCGTTAGGAAAAACTCTTGTACGAGATCCAGGAGCTTTTGGTCCCAACAGTTTTCTTGGCTAATTATATCTAGAGTATTCCAATTTATATTTGTATTGAAATCTCCATTTCGTATAATTCTTTCTTATTTCTCTTCCATTTAATGTAGTAATGATCTTAAAATCTGACTTTTACTCTCTGTCAGGTCCTCATATTCGTCTCTTTCCCATGTGTTTGATCTGGGTGGTATGTACAAATTGGATACAATTACTTTCCCTTCAGATGTGTTGATCTCTACTGCAATCAGTTCTACTTGTGATGGTATATCTAGTTTTATTTCATTGACTTTTAGATTTTTCTTAGTTAATATTATAATTCCTCCTCCTTTTTTTTAAATTTCTGTCTCTTCTCCATATATTATATTCCTCTAAGTTTAGTATGTCATTGGATATCCTTGGTGTTAATTTTGTTTCAGTTAGGCATATTATTTGTGGTTCATTTCCTCTGACATAATCGTTCATCTCTAGTAATTTAGATACCATTCCATCCACATTTGAGTACATCAACTTTATCATCTTGTTTATATACTTGTCATGACATGGTTTTACTATCTTCCTCCTTTTTATTCCATCCTGTTTGTGTACCACTTTCGTACCTGCAATCCTATTACTTTGTAAAAAAAAAAAATCTTCTCTTCTGATCTTCCCTCATTTTTTGATTTTGCTTCCTCCCTTTTCTCTTTCAGTAATTCTAGTTCCTCTTGTGTTAGGCATGTTTTCATTAATACATTTCTGAACTCCTCTTTTTCCATAAGATTCTTTGCATTTTTTAGTATCTCCTCCACAGTGTTTACACTCTGGAAAGTCACCTTTAGAGGTCTTGTCCTGCTTTTCTCATACTTCCCTATCCTTTTGTGTTCCTCTATATCTTTACTACAGATTTCCTCTGATACTTCTTTCAGTAAGCTCATTTCATTTGTCATCTCCTTTTTGTCTCTTGTGATCTTGTTTTTTACTTCTTCCTCTTCTATACCAGTGATAACTATAGATTTGTTTATATCTACTGAATCTCTGACTAACTTTGGATTGTTTTGGATTATTCTTTTCACTTCCTGTTTAATGCTTTTTTCCTCCACTCTTGTTTCTAAGTCTTTCTTTACTTTCACCATTTCAGCATACGTGGTTTCCACATCATTTTTGTAGCTTTGCACAACTTCATTCACCTGTGTTATCTTCTCCTCAATATCACCGCTTTGGTCTATCAGACTGCTTACTTGCCTAATTGTCTCTTTGTCATTTTTGAACTCTTCCATAACACTCTCGTGATTGACTACTGTACTTGACATTTCACTCATTTTCTTCCTAAGTGTACTCAATTCCACTGTTAGTTCACTGATGGACTTCTTGTTGGCCTCCCTTCCTAGTATTTCTATTTCTTCCTTTTGCAAGTGCATCTGCTTCTTTATTTCATCAATTTCATTTTTGAAAAGCCATTTCTAGTTTGTGTACACGTTGAATCAGTCTGTTGTGAGTCTCCACTTCAACCAGTTCTTGGTAGAAATCATCATTTTGCTTTCTACCTTTATCCCTTTTCTTTTCCAAATTTGATTTACTAAAGTATGTATCCATTTTGCAATACTAAAAGTACAGAGTATGTACTTACATTCCCAGTGCTGCTGTAAACAAACCCCAGCTGACTGAGCGAATTCTTTCGTCTTGGTTCTCTTTTCTGTTTGAACAAGTCTTGTTTAACCTTCTATTATTTTTTTTTTCTTTTAATAATGAAAAATCATTTAGTCTAACCTGGTACAGAGCTTTACTCATACAAAGATACTAATTTAGGTAATGCCACTGGCCGTGTTGGTTCGGTACGGAGCGCCGATGTCGCACGTCTGCCTCCTTTGACTGCCTCCTTTGTGTGTGTGTGTGTGTGTGTGTGTGTGTGTGTGTGTGTGTGTGTGTGTGTGTCTCTCTCTCTCTCTCTCTCTCTCTCTCTCTCTCTCTGACTGTGCGTGTGTGAGAGAAAAAAAAAAATCATTTTTAAAATTCGATTGTAACCATATTTGGTGCAGGAGTAGAGTACAAAGGGGATGAACTGTTATTTCGAAAAGAACTGAAGGTCAAGTTTAAGTGACCAGGTCAGTGATTCACTTAGGCAGGCCAAGTCGTAAGTCCGATTTAGGCGATACTTGGTGAAAATGTTGAGGAATATGCAAGAACAGAGTGAGTCAAGTTTTGAGAGTAGTCAAACGTTAACTTCATAACACAAGGTTAAAGTTGGCCCCGTGTGTCTGTGTGTGAACAAACGAACTGAACAAAGTTTGGATTTGATCTGGATTGTTTATGGAGGTGTTGAGGATCACCTGACGGACTCACCTTTTCTTAAACAATAGGTCAAAAGTCAAGGGCACATGGCAAGATGAATTTAAGTAGTGCAGTATTTATACGATTAATAAAACACCTTGAAGGAAGATTCAGGGTAAAGCGACGATATATGGATTTGATTTTGAAAATTATCAGTCAAAGATAAAGGTTAAATGAAGAGGACAAAAGCCAAAGTCACAGGACAAGGTCAACTCATTTCTGATATTATTTGAACGGAACTTGGTGGAGGGGTTAAGGGTCAGGCAGGAATGAAGTATTTTGGCTTTATGAGCAGTCACTCGAAGGTCAAGGTAGCAGGACAAAGTCAATTATTCGACCTTTAGAGCAGTTGGTGGGCGTGAGTGCTGCAGTCTGTTATTTGCTTTTACTTATTTTATCTATTTATTTACACACGATCTCTCTCTCTCTCTCTCTCTCTCTCTCTCTCTCTCTCTCTCTCTCTCTCTATCTCTATCTCTATCTATCTATCTATCTATCTATCTATCTATCTATCAATATTCACTGCTTCTCTCATCATATTCACCACTAGCCACCACATACATTACCACTACCCAATATTCACCATTAATCTCATCACCATCACAGTCACCAAATACATCATCATTATCATAAAATATTCATCCCTGCTCTCACCACACTCACCATCACAGTCACCACACACCTCACCACTATATATATTCACTACTAGCCCTACTTCCATCAGTCATCACCACATCCATCACATATATCATCACTACTGTCAATGTTCATCACCACTGTCACCAAGTACACTACCTTACTCACAGCATCCATTACCGCAGCTTCCAATATTTGCCACTACTTTCACCACCTTCAGTACCTTAGTCACATGCATCACCACTACTCTCACCACACTCACCACCACAACCACAGTAACCACATTAACCCTAGCATTACACGTGGTCTCGGAGTCCCCGGGGGGGGGGGGACTATAAATACCCCCACCTTCCGCCCTCTCCCGGTGACAGCTCGAGCTGCCTGGAACCACTGTCTGACATCTTCTTCATTTCTGCAACATTCGCGGCCGTTTCCTCTAACTTTCGCTCTGTTGAGCACCACCTCTCCTTCTCTAAACCTTACCTTCTTTTTCTGAGACTCGGCTGTCTGAGGCAAAAGACAGCAAACCCTTTTCTGTATTCTCCTACTTTCTCTATACTCATTTCAAAGCCAAAGGTGGATGTTGCATATATGTACGCAACGACCTATCTTGTTCTCGTGTTCCTGAACTCGATTCTTCTGAATTCTCTACACTCTGGCTTCGGCTTTCCTGTCATTCTCTGACTAAATATATCTGCACTGTTTACTTATCTCCTAATTCTACTGGCTATCAAAAATTCTTTGACTATCTTACTTCTACAATGGAACACATTCGACCCATTTCTCCTTTCTCTGAAATCTCCATTCAAGGAGATTTCAATGTTCACCACCACCTTTGGCTCTCCTCTCCTTTCACTGATACACCTGGTGAACTAGCCTACACCTTTTCTATCCTTAACGACCTAAAGCAGCTTCTACAGCACCCTACCCGTATCCCTGACTGCCTTGGAGAGAGCTTCAACATACTTGACCTCTTCCTTATTACTAATCCTTCTGCTTACATTGTTAATCTATTCTCTCTGTTGGGCTCCTCCAATCACAACCATTTCACCTTAACCTGTCCTATCGCTCCAGTACGCCCTGTGGACCCTCCAAAGAAACGTCATCTGTGGCACTTTGGAGCTGCGGATTGGGAGGCCCTCAGACATTACTTCTTTGATTCTCAGTGGAATGATTGTTGCTTCCATGGCCGGGAGCCGTCTGAGTGTGCCTTGTGCATTACAGAGGTTATTCTCTCGGGCAAGGAAGCATACATTCCTCTCCCATATCCTCTAACTAATGCAAGAAAGCCTTGCTTTAATCACGCTTGTTCTAATGCTGTCTGCAACAAGGAGAGGGTCTATAAAAGGTACCGGAGCCAACCCACCCCTGAACCACACCTTTTGTATGTTTGTGCCCAGAATCGTGATAAGTCTGTTCTTCGCTCTGCTAAAAATAATTTCATCCTTACTAAATGATCTCAACTCTCCAACTCGAATTCTTCCTGCTCCTTCTGGCACCTTGCCAAAAACCTTTCTAACAGCTTTACCTCATCATCCTTCCCTCCTCTATTCTACTCTGATGGCTCTGTAGCTATTTCTTCCACTGATAAAGCAGATCTCCTCGCTCAGACTTTCTCCTCCAATTCCACCTTAGACGATTACGGTGCTGTTCCTCCAGCACTTCCCCCCTCTGACTTCCTCATGGCTGACATAAAATTTCTTCAGATGATGCATTTTCTGCCATTGCTGGCCTCAGTACTAATAAGGCATATGGCCCTGATGGAGTCCCTCCTGTTGTTCTCAAGAACTGTGCATTTGCATACATCCTGCCTAGGCAAGTTCTTTCACCTTTGCCTGTCAACTTGTACCTTTCCTTCTTCCTGGAAGTTTGCTCTCATTCGGCCAGTCCCAAAGAAGGATGACCATTCCCAACCCTCTAACTAACGACCAATTGCTTTAACATCCTGTATCTCAAAAGTTTTCGAGTCAGTTCTTAATAGAAAAATTTTAAAGCATCTTTCCTGTCACAACCTTCTTTCTGATCGTCAGTATGGGTTCTGTCAGGGACGCTCCACTGTCGACCTCTCACCTACCTTTCAGACTCCTGGTCATCCTCCTTTAGGGACTTTGGCGAAAGCTTTGCCATTGCACTTGACATCTCAAAGGCTTTCGATCGAGTCTGGCATAAATCTTTAATTTCCAAACTGCCCTCTTACGGTTTCTATCCTTCTATCTGTGCCTTCATCTCTAGCTTCCTTTCTGGTCGTTCTATAGCCGCTGTTGTAGACGGCCATCGTTCTTCTCCTAGATCTATCAACAGTGGTGTTCCTCAGGGCTCTGTCCTATCACCAACTCTATTCCTTTTATTCATCAATGATCTTCTAAGCTGTACATCTAACCCTATCTACTCATACGCTGATGACTCCACCCTTCACCTTTCCATTCGGTTCCCGCAACGCCCATCTCAACAGTTACTTCAACAAACAAGGGATGAGGCTATGGCACACCTAATGTCTGACTTGGCCTGTATCTCTGACTGGGGTAAAAATAATATGGTTGTCTTTAATGCATCTAAGACTCAGTTCTTACACCTATCAACCCAACAAAATCTTCCACAGGTATACCCACTAATGTTTAATAATATTCAGCTTAATCCTGCAACATCCTTGAACATGCTTGGGGTTTCATTTACTCGGGACTTATCTTGGAAAGATCATATTACATCTCTTGTAAAATCTGCTTCCAAGAGATTGGGTGTGCTAAGCCGACTCCGCTCTTTCTTCACCCCTGCACAATTGTTGACTCTATACAGAGGTTTTATCCGCCCCTGTGTGGAGTACAACTCTCATGTGTGGGGAGACTCCCCACATATAGCTCTTCTCAATAGAGTGGAGTCAAAGGCTTTTCGTCTCATTAACTCTCCTCCTCTTACTGACTCCCCTCAACCTCAGTCTCTTCGCTGCACTGTTGCATCTTTATCTCTTTTCTATCGCTACTTTAATGGTCAATGCTCCTCTGAACTGTCTGCTTGCATTCCTCCACCTCTACGACAGGCGCGTAGCACCCGTCTGGCAGCAAACTCTCATCCCTTTTCTGTCCAACTCTCTAATGCAAGAGTTAACCGTTACTCCCAGTCTTTCATTTCTGCAACAGGTCAGCTCTGGAACTGTCTCCCTGTGTCTGTATTTCCTGCTGCCTATGATCTCCAGTCTTTCAAACGCAGTGTGTCCAGGCATCTCAAAATGATCGGATTTTGAATTTGGCTCTCTATTGTATTTTGTTTTTCTCTTGGAGGGAACTGTTACTGCAGGCTCATGGCCTTTGGTTCCTTCTTCCTCGCATTAAAAAAAAAAAAAATCTAATACTCGCGTCTTACATCTATCAACCCGACAAAATCTTCCACAGGTATACCCACTAATGTTTAATAATATTCAGCTTAATCCTGCATCATCCTTGAACATGCTTGGGGTTTCATTTACTCGGGACTTATCTTGGAAAGATCATATTACATCTCTTGTAAAATCTGCTTCCAAGAGATTGGGTGTGCTAAGCCGACTCCGCTCTTTCTTTACCCCTGCACAATTGTTGACTCTATACAGGGGTTTTATCTGCCCCTGTGTGGAGTACAACTCTCATGTGTGGGGAGGCTCCCCACATATAGCTCTTCTCAATAGGGTGGAGTCAAAGGCTTTTCATCTCATTAACTCTCCTCCTCTTACTGACTCCCCTCAACCTCTGTCTCTTCGCCGCACTGTTGCATCTTTATCTCTTTTCTAATGCTACTTTAATGGTCACTGCTCCTCTGAACTGTCTGCTTGCATTCCTCCACCTCTACGACGGGCGCGTAGCACCCGTCTGGCAGCAAACTCTCATCCCTTTTCTGTCCAACTCTCTAATGCAAGAGTTAACCGTTACTCCCAGTCTTTCATTTATGCAATAGGTCAGCTCTGGAACTGTCTCCCTGTGTCTGTATTTCCTGCTGCCTATGATCTCCAGTCTTTCAAACGCAGTGTGTCCAGGCATCTCAAAATGATCGGATCTTGAATTTGGCTCTCTATTGTATTTTGTTTTTCTCTTGGAGGGAACTGTTACTGCGGGCTCATGGCCTTTGGTTCCTTCTTCCTCGCATTAAAAAAAAAAAATCTAATACTCGGTTCTTACACCTATCAACCCGACAAAATCTTCCACAGGTATACCCACTAATGTTTAATAATATTCAGCTTAATCCTCCATCATCCTTGAACATGCTTGGGGTTTCATTTACTCAGGACTTATCTTGGAAAGATCATATTACATCTCTTGAAAAATCTGCTTCCAAGAGATTAGGTGTGCTAAGCCAACTCTGTTCTTTCTTTACCCCTGCACAATTGTTGACTCTATACAGGGGTTTTATCTGCCCCTGTGTGGAGTACAACTCTCATGTGTGGGGAGGCTCCCCACATACAGCTCTTCTCAATAGGGTAGAGTCAAAGGCTTTTCATCACATTAACTCTTCTCCTCTGACTGACTCCCTTCAACCTCTGTCTCTTCGTCGCACTGTTGCATCTTTATCTCTTTTCTCTCGCAACTTCAATGGTCACTGCTCCTCCGAACTGTCTGTATGCATTCCTCCACCTCTATGACGGGCGCCTAGCACCCATCTAGCAGCAAACTTTCATCCCTTCTCTGTCCAACTCTAATCCAAGAGCTAACCGTTACTCCCAGTTCTTCATTTATGCAACAGGTCAGCCCCGTAACTGTCTCCCTATGTCTGTATTTCCTGCTTCCTATAATCTCCAACCTTTCAAACGCAGTGTGTCCAGGCATCTCGAAATGATCAGATCTTGAATTTGGCTCTCTCTTGTATTTTGTTTTTCTCTTGGAAGGAACAACAATTGCGGGCTCGCAGCTGTCACGGGGTTTTTAAAGGAGTACCGGTATACAATATTAAAGGATAATATTCAATAATACTGAGAACAGGACAACGAATTGTCTTGTGAAAATCAAGCAATGATTACTTTATGGAAGCTTAATTCGCCGATTCTCTAAGGACGAGAATTTATAAACTTTCTCAACAGTACACAGCAAAGACTAATTATTCACGCATGCTGTTTTAGTAGTACTGTTGGCCTCTGGAGAAAGTGACTCCATCCCTGAAAATCAATAACTAATGCTATTAATGATAAACAAGTTCTTCCTAATGCAATTAACTCCTAGATGGCACAACGGATTTGAGTTAATACAAAAAGTCTGGCCAAAGTACCAGTTATGAATAATACAAAGCATTTATGCAAGCTAGGAGCTACAACTAGAATAAGCTTATGGAGAAATAAAACACGAGTTTACATTACATTAAGCTCAAGAAAAAGAACTGTTAAATTTATTGATTACAAAGAAATAAATTCACATTACATTTCAAAATGAATTCAAAATAAGGAAATCGCACTCACTCGCTCACTCAGAAGCTAACTCTTAAACCTAGGAAAAACGAAAAGAAATACTGGTCAGAAAAGTGAACTAGGCGGGAACTGGGCGTCGTTGCTGAGGGAGGACACTGCCACACACACTACCTGCTTCTACGGTGCACAAATCTTGACTGACTTCAAATCGTGAGAGAGAGGCAAGTGTCGAGCCGCACTTGCTAACGGCTGGAATGAGCGAAACATGCCCATAACAAAGTACTCACAGGAGTGCTAAAGTCGCGCACAAAGACGATTATTTATGACAGTGAAAAATTTTTCTAAAAACACTCCCGATCGGATGAATACGTGGCGGTTAAACTGAGTGATAAATACTGGGATTCCACTAGAATTCGCGGTTTCCCACCAAAGTTAATGTCACGAGTTTTTTCAAATACTTAATCGCGCCGACTTGTGACATTACGCCCCATCAAAAATGAATTTTTTTTTCAGGAAAAAAAATTTCAATATACATACATATAAATCCTAACTCAGTCACACAAGATTCACACTGTGGTGTGTGTGTGCTATCCTGCTACAGGAGAAGGTCACAGTCGCCAGTGAGCGAAAAGAACATGTATTTATGTTAAAAGAAGCAAGCTTGAGGGAAAATTCCGAGACAATGGTGAAAAATCCTGTACTCAGGTCAAACTGAGCGAAAAGTTCACTACATTTACTTTAACAACTAATTGTTATGTAGCGTGATGTATGTAATACATGGTGTAGGTGTGACAATTGTGGTGTAACTGTACCTACGTGTAAAATTACATAATGTAAATCAATAATAAATGATGACGACGAGGCAGAAGAGAAGAGGTGACAGCATGCGTCAGGGATGATCAGCTGTTCTGCACGGCAATGCTGCACCCGCCAGCTGCACCTGCGAAAGGAATCAAGATGGAGCATCAAAAGTGTCATTTCTCTCTCTCTGCCTAGCAATCAGTACTTATGTCATTATTAAGCAGGAAATGTAGTCTTAGGATTCACAAATCTCTCAGGACCCTTATAATTTACTGGTTAACGCTTATTAACTAGGAAACGTGCCAGTTCTTGAATTGCTCAAATCTCTTAGAATGTGCAGGAGTAGACTGTAGCACCAGTCGAGCAGGGCAGTACTCCCGAGGTGGATGGAAAGCTGATGACAGGGAGTGCTGGAGCTCCCGTTTCATCAGCCCTCAGGACTAGTTCCTGACCATCCTCCTTTGCTGAACTATTTCAGTGTCTCAGTTACACAGAGAGTAGGCCAGCATGCTCTCCAGTACAAATTTCTCTATCTTCACCAAACTACATGCACAGTACACACTACATTTCCTATTCAAAAATCAACAAAAATGGCGTCTATTAATCAAGCCTTGGAGTCCCTGGGGGGGGGGGCCATAAATGCCCCAGCCATCTGCCCCTCTCCCGGTGATAACTCGAGGTGCCTGGAACCACTGTCTGACTCTCTTCTTCTTCATTTCTGCAACATTCGCGGCCTTTCATCTAACTTTCGCTCTATTGAGCACCACCTCTCCTCCTCTAAACCTCACCTTCTTTTTCTGACGGAGACTCAGCTCTCTGAGGCAACCGACAGCAAACCCTTTTCTGTATCCTCCTACTTTCTCTATACTCATTTCAAAGCCAAAGGTGGCTGTTGTGTATACATACGCAACGACTCATCTTCCTCTCGTGTTCCTGAACTTGATTCTTCTGAATTCTCCACACTCTGGCTTCGGCTTTCCTGTCATTCTCTGACTAAATATATCTGTGCTGTTTACTTATCCCCTAATTCTACTGACAATCAAAAATTCTTCGACTATCTTACTTCTACGATGGAACACATTCTGTCCATTTGTCCTTTCTCTGAAATCTCCATTCTTGGAGATTTCAATGTTCACCACCACCTTTGGCTCTCCTCTCCTTTCACGGATCCACCTGGTGAACAAGCCTACATCTTTTCTATCCTTAATGACCTAGAGCAGCTTGTACAGCACCCTACCCGTATCCTTGACCGCCTTGGAGAGAGCTCCAACATACTTGACCTCTTCCTCACAACTAATCCTTCTGCTTACTCTGTTAATCTTTTCTCTCTGTTGGGCTCCTCCGATCACAACCTTATTACCTTAACCTGTCCTATCACTCCGGTACTGCCTGTGGACCCTCCAGGGAAACGTCGTCTGTGGCATTTTGGAGCCGCGAACTGGGAGGCCCTCAGGCAGTACTTCTTTGATTTTCCCTGCAATGATTATTGCTTCCATGGCCGTGAGCCATCTGAGTGTGCCTTGCGCATTACGGAGGTTATTTTCTCGGGCATGGAAGCATACATTCCTTTCTCATATCCTTTGACTAACACAAGAAAGCCTTGGTTTAATCACGCTTGTTCTAATGCTGTCCACAACAAGGAGAAGGCCTACAAAAGGTACCGGAGCCAACCCACCCCTGAATCACATCATCTTTACGTTTCTGCCCGGAATCGTGCTAAGTCTCTTCTTCACTCTACTAAAAATAATTTCATCCATACTAAATGCTCTCAACTCTCCAACTCGAATTCTTCCCGCTCCTTCTGGCACCCTGCCAAAAATCTTTCTAACAACTTTACCTCATCATCCTTCCCTCCTCTTTTCTACTCTGATGGTTCTGTAACTATTTCTTCTACTGATAAAGCAGATCTCTTCGCACAGACTTTCTCCTCCAATTCCACCTTAGACAATTCCGGTGCTGTTCCTCCATCACTTCTCCCCTCTGACTTCCTCATGGCTGACATTAAAATATCTTCAATTGATGTATTTTCTGCCATCACTGACCTCAGTACTAACAAGGCATATGGGCCTGATGGGGTCCCTCCTGTTGTTCTCAAGAACTGTGCTTCTGTGCTTACACCCTGCCTAGGCAAACTCTTTCGCCTTTGTCTGTTAACTTGTACCTTTCCTTCTTGCTGGAAGTTTGCTCTCATTCAGCCAGTCCCAAAGAAGGGTGACCACTCCCAACCCTCCAACTATCGTCCAATTGCTTTAACGTCCTGTATTTCAAAAGTTTTCGAGTCAATTCTTAATAGAAAAATTTTAAGGCATCTTTCCTATTACAACCTTCTTTCCGATCGTCAGTATGGGTTCCGTCAGGGACGCTCCACTGGCGATCTTCTCACCTACCTTTTAGACTCCTGCTCATCCTCCTTTCGGGACTTTGGCGAAAGCTCTGCCATTGCACTTGACATCTCAAAGTCTTTCGATCGAGTCTGGCATAAATCTTTAATTTCCAAACTGCCCTCCTATGGTTTCTATCAGTGCCTTCATTGCTAGCTTCCTTTCTGGTCGTTCTATAGCTGCTGTTGTAGACGGCCATCGTTCTTCTCCTAGATCTATCAACAGTGGTGTTCCTCAGGGCTCTGTCCTATCACCAACTCTCTTCCTTTTATTCATCAATGATCTTCTAAGCTGTACATCTAACCCTATCCACTCATACGCTGATGACTCCACCCTTCACCTTTCCATTCGGTTCCCGCAACACCCATCTCAACAGTTACTTCAAGAAACAAGGGATGAGGCTATGGCACACCTAATCTCTGACTTGGCTCGTATCGCTGACTGGGGTAAAAATAATATGGTTGTCTTTAATGCATCTAAGACTCAGTTCTTACACCTATCAACCTGACAAAATCTTCCACAGGTATACCCATTAATGTTTAATAATATTCAGCTTAATCCTGCATCATCCTTGAACATGCTTGGGGTTTCATTTACTCAGGACTTATCTTGGAAAGATCATATTACATCTCTTGTAAAATCTGCCTCCAAGAGATTGGGTGTGCTAAGCCGACTCCGCTCTTTCTTTACCCCTGCACAATTGTTGACTCTATACAGAGGTTTTATCCGCCCCTGTGTGGAGTACAACTCTCATGTGTGGGGAGGCTCCCCACATACAGCTCTTCTCAATAGGGTGGAGTCAAAGGCTTTTCGTCTCATTAACTCTCCTCCTCTTACTGACTCCCTTCAACCTCTGTCTCTTCGCTGCACTGTTGCATCTTTATCTCTTTTCTATCGCTACTTTAATGGTCACTGCTCCTCTGAACTGTCTGCTTGCATTCCTCCACCTCTACGACGGGCGCATAGCACCCGTCTGGCAGCAAACTCTCATCCCTTTTCTGTCCAACTCTCTAATGCAAGAGTTAACCGTTACTCCCAGTCTTTCATTTATGCAACAGGTCAGCTCTGGAACTGTCTCCCTCTATCTGTATTTCCTGCTGCCTATGATCTCCAGTCTTTCAAACGCAGTGTGTCCAGGCATCTCAAAATGATCGGATCTTGAATTTGGCTCTCTATTGTATTTTGTTTTTCTCTTGGAGGGAACTGTTACTGCGGGCCATGGCCTTTGGTTCCTTCTTCCTCGCATAAAAAAAAAAAAGTTAACCTAACATTATTAACCAGGAAACGTGCCAGTTCTTGAATTGCTCAAATCTCTTAGAACGGGCAGTTTACTGGTTAACCTAACTCTACACTTAAGGTTAATGACAGGAAGCTGAGAATCGCTATGCAATCTCGGGCAGGTCACGTTTTAACACCCACCGTGGGTGTGAACACTTATATGGATCTTGTGCATTCTCCGGGAATCCTCTGGGTACAGCTCGTGACGTTCCACAAGGTAATTCATACACAGCCTTGGACTGTCTCTGCAGGGTTCTCAAACTTCCCCCTTAACTTATGGTATACATGTATATACAAGTCCTGGACGTAACGAGTCCTGTGGGACCAACGGGTAAGACGTCAGCAATTACTGGTACACTTTTAACTGGGAACCAGTCTGGTCCTTGGATTACTCAAATCTCTGAGGACGTTCATTTTACGGAACCTGGCATACAACAGTTGCCCGTGTTAGTCAGCATTTAGCAGGCGAGACATTAGGTCTGCACCTACGTTATCACTTCCCTTGATGTATCTCACAACAAGGTTAAACTACTGTAAATACAGTGTCCAGCGTGTCAATCTTGCATTAGCTGTCTTGGTCGTGCTGAGACTAGTGAGTGGCATATGATCAGTTTCCAGAGTGAATGGTGCCCCATATAAATAATAATAATACTTCTTAACACTATCAACCACGGCCAAGAGTTCCTTCTCAACAGTACTGTCATTCCTCTCGGCGGGTTTTAGCTTACGGCTGTGGTATGCCACTGGGAAGATTCCACCTTCCGATTCCTGCATCAATACGGCACCAACTCCATCCTGTGAAGCATCAGTGTGCAGTATGAAAGGTTTGTTGGAATCAGGCAATTGCAAGATAGGCTTCTTGCACAACATGTTCTTAAGGGCGGCAAAAGATCTCTCTTGTGCTTCTCCCCATTCAATGGTGTTTGGAGCATATTTCCGTAGCACCTCGTACAACGGTTGGGCAATGAGGGCGAAGTTGGGAATAAAACTCCTATAATACCCCACTAGGCCAAGAAATTCCCTAACCTGTTTCTTGGTCATGGGTCTCAGGGTTTCTCTAACCTTCCTGATCTTGTCACCCTGACACCTGCAGCGATTGTTACCAACAATATGTCCGAGGAACTCCACCTCACTGTGAGCACCCTTACATTTGCTAGGCTTCACAGTCATGTTGAAACTCTGGAGTCTACTGAAGACAATTTCCAAGAGTCTGAGGTGCTCCTCCAACGTGGCGGAATGAATGAGGACATCATCAATGAACATCTCTACTCCTACAATACCATGGAGCACTTGTCTCATGGCATGATTGAATACTGCTGGGGAATTGGCAAGTCCAAATGGAAGGACTTTATACTGATACAACCCCCTAGGAGTAGCAAAGGCAGTGAACTGACGGCTCTTGGGGTGAAAGGGAATCTGGAAGAATCCTTTCGCCAAATCGAGCTTCGTGAAATATCATGACTCTGCCAGCGTGGAGAAGATGGCAATGTGGTCATCCATCGGCTCAGCATCCACTTTGGTGATTGCATTGAGCCTCCTATAGTCACCACAAATCCTGACTCCACCATCTTTCTTGCGAACTACTACCATTGGACTGCAGTAAGGATCTATCTATCTATCTATTGCCAGACGCCTCAATCCCGTTTGGGGTGGCCACAAACAAATCGCCTCCAAGTCGCCCTGTCCCCCGCCATTTCACTGCCCTGCTCCCAACTCACACCCCCCTCTCTCATATACCTCTCCACCCCATCCCTCCACCTCATCCTCGGCCTCCCCCTCCCTCTTTCCCCCTCCACCTCACTCACATACACTCTCTTCGTCAGTCTTTCACCCTCCATCCTCTCCACATGGCCAAACCACCTCAGTGTGTTCCTCATAACGCTTCCTATCACATCCACATCCACACCACAACGCTCCTTTATATCCTCATTCGTCAGCCTGTCTCTCCACGTGACTCCACAGGCTCCTCTTAAATAACTCATTTCCACTGCTCTCACTCTTGACTTGTGTCCTTCCAACAATGTCCAAGCTTCACTTCCGTACGTTAGAGTTGGTATCACAATACTGTCATGCAGTAACTTTTTCACTTCCATGCTCACTTCCCTGTTTCTTATCACTGCTTTCAAGGAACCAGCAACCTTTCTTCCCTGCTGTACCCTTTCAAGCACTTCACCCTCCAAACCTCCATCCTTACTCATCACACTACCCAAATACCTAAACGTACTCACATTTTCCAATTCCTCACCATCTAAACTCGCTGTACATTCATTAACTTCACCTCTTTCAAAGACCATCACTTTACTCTTCCCTACATTCACCTTTAGGTTCCGTTTCTTACACACTCTCTCAAACTCATCCACCAAGCCTTGCAGCTCCCCTTCGTCTTCACTCAACAACACAGTATCATCTGCAAACAACAGTACAGGGAGTTTCCAAACACTATCCTCTCTCACCAGGGCCACTCCAACATCTACTACCCTACATTGTACCTCTTTTATTACCCCATCCATGTACAGATTGAACAACCATGGAGACATGACACATCCCTGTTTCAAACCAACTTTCAAAGAGAAAAATTCACTTAGTTCACCATCCACACACACTGCAGCCTTCGCACCATCGTACATACTCTTCACAGCATTCAACAACTTCCCATCTACTCCATATATTCTTAACACTTTCCACAATCCTTGTCTATCCACCCTGTCATATGCTTTCTCCAAATCCATGAAAGCCGCATACAACTTCTTTCCCTTCTCTAGAAACTTTTCCACTAAAGATCTAAGAATGAATATCTGATCTACACAACCTCTTCCCTTCCTAAAGCCTCCCTGTTCTTCTCCAACTAATTTCTCTGTTCTTTCTCTAACTCTGTCTATAAGTATCCTACCATACACTTTTCCTATTATACTAAGAAGACAAATGCCCCTATGATTACCACACACTTCTTTTTCCCCTTTTCCTTTGTACAAGGGAATAATTATACCTGGCTTCCAATCCTCCGGGACTCTACCTTCCTCCCAGGCCAATCTGCACATCTTCCACATCCATTCTACTACTATCTCTCCCCCATGCTTCAGCATTTCACCACACACTCCATCAATTCCTGGGGCTTTCCCCGATTTAACTTTCTTCATTGCTTCCACAACTTCTATCCTACTGATTTCTTCCTGTCTTCTCACCTCCCTCCTTCTCCCAGCCATTCCCCAGCCACTTATATTCGCATTACTTCCATCCTCTACGTTCAACAATTCCTTAAAGTGTTCTCTCCATCTCCTCACTTTTTCTCCCTTCTCCACTAGTAATCTACCATTTTTATCTTTCACTCCCGTGCTAACTTCACTTCCACCCTGTCTTACTCTTTTCACTTCTCTCCAGAACATTTTCTTACAGTCCCTCCACTTTACACTCAAATTCCTTCCAAATTCCTCATCCACTCTCTTCTTACTCTCTCTTACTAATCTTTTCACCTCTCTCTTCCTTTCCACATATAACTCTCTCTTCCGCCTCTCAACTTCTTCCACGCCCCTACTTCTCACCCATTCATTGTATGCTTTCTTCTTTTGTGCCACAGCCTGTTTCACCTCTTCAGTCCACCACGCTGTTCCTTGCACCCCCCTCCGCCTTCTCTTCCTTCCACACACCACATCACATGCTGCACATATTTCTTCTGTAAATATCTTACACACACCTTTCACGTCTCCCATCTGCTCCAATTCATATTTGCCCAATCGTTCCTCCACTTCTCTCTTATACTCTGCCTTTTTCTCATCCTCTTGTAACCTTTCCACTCTCCTTGCAACTACTCCTTCCTCTCGTCTTTCCCTTCTTCTATCCCTCCATCTCACTTGCATCCTAATTCTGGCCACCACCAAGTAGTGGTCAGAAAGTCCACTCCCCTAACCTCTATACACTCTTGCATCCTTTACACATCTTCGCATCCTTTCATCCACACACACATAATCAATCATTGCCTTCCTTTCATTCAGTTCACCACCCACCCTTCTCATCACTCGCCATGTATACCTGTGGATCATTTTATGTGCCTGAAGAGGGTATTGGCTATCACCAACCCCCTCCCAGCACAAATGTCCACTAACGCACTCCCATTCTCATCTATCTCGGCAGGCACACCCCACTCACCAACTATTCCATCCACCTTCACATTACCAACTTTACCATTCATATCACCAATCAAAAACACTCTCTCATTCCTTCCAAACTTTTCCATGCACATTTCCACATTTGTCCAGAACTCTTCTCTCACTCTTCTAGCACGATCTTGTGTTGGCGCATACACACACACAATCGCCCACATTTGTATTCCAACTTTCAACTTTACCCACACAATCCTTGACCCAACTGATCCATACTGTCTTATGCTCTTCTTCCATCTTTTACTCACAACTATACACACTCCTTCCTTTGCCCTCTCATTCTCATCTACTCCTGCACATATACCCCATCCATACTCCCATTCTCTCACACTTTCTCCTCTCCATTTTGTTTCAGTTATTCCACATACATCCACTTTCGCACCCTCAAGCACCTGGACAATCTCTCTCTCTTTCACCTCATCATTCGCTCCTCTTACATTCCATGTACTCATTACCAAGTCCTTTGTCCGGTCCTGGGTCGTCAACGTTTGGTCAGTCCTTGTCCGAGGCTTCTTGTTTGTTTTTTTAGTTAGTTGTTTTCCGGGGAGGGGCACTAACCCTCCGCCAACCCTTTTAGTCGCCTTTTACGACAAGCAGGGATACTGGGGGAGTATTCTTGAAAACCCCTCTACCCCCAGGGGGTAGTAAGGAGATGAGGACTTTTCAACAATACCTGCAGTCTCCATGCTGGCAATTTCATTGTCTACTGTGCCCAGTAGCCGCATGGGAATCGGATATGGCTTAACCTTTATGGGAGTATCGGTAGTCAACTCAATCTTGTGACAATCAACCTTTGCAAGTCTAGGTTAGTCAGAGAAGACATCAGCATACTGACAGAGCAGTGACCTTATGGCATTCTGATCACCTAATGCTTAGTCAGCATTAAGTAAAACATCTCCGACAGTGTCTTCCTGACGGGACTGAGCAGTTAAGGGCTCGTCATCATGGTCATCAGCTGGGATCACCATTGCTGCCCCAGTTTCTTCTACTGGCTGGTCACTGTAATCAGTTACTCGTAGGCCAGTCTCCTTGGGGTTTGACTCATGATAAGCCTTCAACATGTTAATGTGGAACCTTTTGTGGAGATTCCCCATTTGAATTATGTAGTTGAGGTCTGAAATGCGCTCTACTACATCAAATGCACCCTTCCACTGCACCAACAACTTGTTCTGGGCAGTGGGGAGTAACACCAAGCACTTATCGCCTAGACTAAACTTCCAGAGGTTTGCCTTCTTATCATAATAGGCTTTCTGAACTTCACGCGCCTTGATCAATTCTTCCTTAGCTAACTCGCATGTTGACTGGAGGCGGTCAGCTAGATCAAGGACGTAGGTGTAGGTGGTCTTGACTTCAGGGTCGGGTTCTTCATCGTTCCATAACTCGCGAAAGACTTGAAGTGGTCCACGGACCTACCTTCCATACACCAGTCCAAAGGGTGAGAACTTTAAAGAGTGCTGTGGGGCTTCTCGATAAGCAAACAGAAGAGGAGCAATGAACCATGGCCATTCCTTTGGCTGTTCGGCAGCCATGCACTTTAACATCTTCTTGAGAGTCCCATTGAACCTCTCACACAGCCCGTTACACATGGGATGATAAGGCGTAGTTCGCAGGCCTCGGATGGACAACAACCTGAATGCTTCATTCATCATTGCAGAGGTGAACTGCGGACCCCGCTCGCTTAAGACCTCTTTGGGGATACCTACGCGACAGAACACTTCAATCAATGCCTCAGCAACAGTGACAGCCTCTATATTCTTAAGGGCCATGGCTTCAGGCCACCGTGTGCTGAAATCAACAATAGTGAGGATATGCCTTGATCCATCACTTGCACTAGGAGAGACTGGCCCAACAATGTCAACTGCTACTCTCTCGAACGGTTCAGTGATTACAGGCATTGGTTTCAATGGCGCAGGATGGACACATCCCCGGTCAGTGGTACGCTGACACACATCACAGGAACGCACAAGCCTTTTTATTTCCTGTCCCATTCCTGGCCACAAAAAGTCAGCATGGATGCGGTCAGAGGTTTTCTTTTGGCCCATGTGACCTCCCATGACTGGACAATGACCTAATTCGAACACTGCCCAGGAACGACGAACTGCAGTCGAACCTCGCCCTGGGGTGTTTATGACTCACGGTACAGCCGTCCTCGCTTGTGAAGGAACCTGGCTTGACCTCCCTGTGAATACTTAATCACTTTACCCTCCAGCTTCTTACGCACTGAGGCAAGTGTCGGGTCAGACTGTTGTTCTTGGACAATGTCTTGACTACGAATCAAATCTTGTGGCATTGCGACGGTCAATGGGGTGACATGATTCGGAGCCTCAGCCATGGCTTGTGTTACTGCAACAGCCGAAGTCTGAGTAGAAACATCTGCTGTGCAACTGTTTTTGATGCCCGGTATGTTGTTGATAATGAGGTCAAACAAGGGTTCTGGCATGACAGCAGCAGCTGTCAAGCCAGTGTAGAAAGGAGATGCCACCTGGATACGTGCCTCAGGGAACAATCTCACTGACCCATCAATAAGTCTAACTTGGATCTGCTTACCCGTGTACTCGTCGGGCTGAACTAAACTTTGCTTGACAGAGCAACCTGAGGAACCATAATCTCTCAGGACATTTACAGAAATAACTCCCACAAACCCTGGCTGAACAAGAAAGACAGTGTTACTGGTGGAAGGGTCTGAGGAGGTAGCAGCCAGTCGTTGGTGAGACTGCAGAACAAACGATGCAGCAAATGTGGCGCCCTGAGAACTTGATACCTGAGGGGTCGTGCTCACCATCTGAGCTGGAGCATTGACCACCTGTGGAGGAGGGTTCACTGTCGCTGGGGAACTAGTGAACTGCGGGGAAGTACCTGTACTGGTGGGGTTGGCACCACTGTAAGCTTGTTGTGGCATAAGGGCTGCATTTGTGTCCTGCCTCCGATACACTAAAGTTGATTGTCCTGACTGAGGGTTACGTGGTTTGACCTTGTCCTGCTGCTGCTTGAAATAACGGTACTGCTGCTGGTTAGGGTTCTGCTTATCGTACCACTTCCACTCAGGTTTCTGAGTATTTTGCCCCTGGTCCTTCTTCTGCGGTTTTGGACCTTAGCCATTATTGTGAGAACGGCCTTGTTGCTGGGGTTCAGTCTGAGACGGTTTCCCAGATTTCAGGTATGCTGCATGCGAGCTGATACCCGTATGCAGTCAAGAATGCGTCAGCCTTCTCCACCATTTGGCTGGCATCCTTTACCTGGCAGATCTTAAGCTGAGCCATAAGTTCAGTAGGCCACAACTTTTCTAGCTGCGTGCGCAGCATAAGGTCGATTATCCCCTCACACGTGGAAGGAGTATCATTTTTTTTCATCCACTCGCCTAAGTACGCAGTAAGCCGGTCAAGAAACTGAACGACAGTCTCTTTTTCCTGTAAATGCGCCCTCATGAACTGACTAGTGGAGTCATCAACTGTGAGCCCATACGCTTTGAGGAGTGTGGCCTTCATCATCTCATACCCTAATTCTGTGGAGAATATTGAGGGCAGGACCCTCAAACAGGCTAAGAAACTGAAGCCGCTTAGTTGCATCATCCAGCTGGTACAGTTGAGCCATGTCTTCAAAACGAGCTATGTATGGCTCGATTTGCTCGCCTTCCTTGTATGGAGGAAGCTTGATGTGTGGGGTCGCCATAATATGTGCAGGGATAGCGCTCATGGAGCTTGAGCCAGCTGCACCAGATGTGTCTGAAGCCAAGGAATCTCACTTGAGCTTCAACATTTCAAATTCATGTTTTGCGCGTGCTTCTCGCTCTGCACATTCGTGTCCTCGTTCTCTCTCTCTCGTTCCTCACGCTGTTCTCACTCATGTTCTAACTTGAGTTCGAGTTGTTTTCGCTCGTGTTCTAACTCGAGTTTGCGTTATTTTCACTTGTGTTCTAACTCAAGTTCGCGTTGCTTCCGCTCACTTTCGTGCTGTTCTCGCTCGTATTCGGGCTCTTTTTCGCGTTCCTCACCCTGAATTCGACGCTCTTTACGAGCATCATTCTCAGGTTGCTGTGCATAATTAAACCGAGTGAGGACAAAGTCCTTTATTTTCTCCGGATCCGTAAGCCCCATATCTTTGGCTTCCTGTACATAGACGCTGGTAGACATGATGCTAACTCAGTCTAAGTAAACTAGCGACTCGATACTGACTGCAATGTGCTAAGAAAGATGCCAATAATCAAGCATAAAGAATATAGGCACAGGTTAGTGGTGACCAGTTTTTATCTAATTAAACTGGTAAAGAAAATTAAATATACAACCGACTGTGAAAACTATTACGTAAATTAATAAAACTGAATCAATAATCATCAGAAAGATAGTGCCTATAGACTTTAATGATAAATACCTAAGTATGAACGAGTGAGTATTATCTCGTGAATAACTTTAGAGGTAGGAGTTAATATCCTGGAATAAGGTCGCCAATTGTCACGGGGTTTTTAAAGGAGTATACAATATTAAAGGATAATATTCAATAATACTGAGAACAGGACAACGAATTGTCTTGTGAAAATCAAGCAATGATTACTTTATGCAAGCTTACTTCGCCGATTCTCTAAGGACGAGAATTTATAAACTTTCTCAACAGTACACAGCAAAGACTAATTATTCATGCATGCTTTTATTAGTACTGTTGGCCTCTGGAGAAAGTGACTCCACCCCTGACAATCAATAACTAATGCTATTAATGATAAACAAGTTCTTGCTAATGCAATTAATTCCTAGATGGCACAACAGATTTGAGTTAGTACAAAAAGACTGGCCTACGTACCAGTTATGAATAATACAAAGCGTTTATGCAAGCTAGGAGCTGCAACTAGAATAAGCTTATGGAGAAAAAAAACACGAGTTTACATTACATTAAGCTCAAGATAAAGAACTGTTAAATTTATTGATTACAAAGAAATAAATTTATGTTACATTTCAAAATGAATTCAAAACAAGGAGATCGCACTCACTCACTCACTCAGAAGCTAACTCTTAAACCTAGGAAAAACAAAAAGAAATACTGGTCAGAAAAGTGGACTAAGCGTCGGCGGGAACTGTGCGTCGTTGCTGAGGAAAGACACTGCCACACACAGTACCTGCTTCCAAGGCATGCAAATCTTGACTGACTTCAAATCATGAGGGAGAGAGGCAAGTGTCAAGCCACACTTGCTAACGGCTAGAATGAGCGAAACACGCCCATAACAAAGTACTCTGCGGAGGTGCTAAAGTCACGCACAAAGACGATAATTTATGACACAGTGAAAAATTGTTCTGAAAACACTCCTGATCGGGTGAATACGTGGCAGTTGAACTGAGTGATAAATACTGGGATTCCACTAGAATTCACGGTTTCCCACCAAAGTTAACGTCACGAGTTTATTCAAATTCTTAATCGCACCGACTCATGACAGCGGCCTTTGGTTTCTTCTTCCTCACATAAAAAAAAAAATGCAGGAATGGGTCTGGGGAACCAGGCCAGTTTTTAAAAGTTTTCCGTTTCTCTTTTTGTTTTACACCTGGTTTTTATTTCCTTGCTATTCTCCTAGAATTTATTTATGATTACTTGAACAAAATAAATTTTGAAAAATATCTGTCAGCAGAGAAGAAATAGAGGTATATTGACCCTTACCCCTAATTTCCCGAGCCTGGGTCCAGAAGACCCAGGTTCCCTATATCCGGTAGTGTGATTTCTCCTTCAAAAATGACGAGGCGTGTAATTTGTGTGAATATTAGCTTCCTTTGCACCAATATGCTTGTAATATGTCTGAATGTTAGCTTGCTTATCTATGCTTGTAATTGATGTGAATTTCCTTGACGTGAGTGATTGTTGTGAACTGGTTCATTCTCTAGACAGTATGCACTGATGATTAGTAGTAAATTAATAAACACACTTATGATCAGTAGTGGATGATAATGGAGTATTTCCTTCCATACAGAACGTCGAAACTGATACATTTGGGAGCAGTTTGTTTCAAACTGCCGTATATCATATAGTCCAAGTGACTGTGTGACTGTAGATGAGCAGTTTCTGCCTTTCAGGGGAAAATGCAAGTTCCTTCAAAATATTCCAAGTAAGCCTGCAAACAATGGTATAAAGACTTTCTGGCACTGTGACTCAAGAAATTACTATGCTTTGGATGGGACTGTCTACAGTAGAAGACAAACTGGTGAAGAGGTGACAAGAAATGTAGGATCAATCACTGTGCAGCAGTTGTATAGCAAACTCAGGGACAGTGGTCGCATTGTAACAATGGACAACTTCATAAATGTTCCACTTGCTGAAGCACTTCTCCAGAAAGATTTAACACTAGTTGGTCCACTTTGCCAAAACAAGCCAGACATTCCTCCTGTTGTGAAAGCTTCATATCACCGAGTATGCAGCACTAAATTTAGATCCAAAGAAAACGTTATCATGGTGAGTTATGTGCTAAAGAAGGGAAAGGCTTTAATACTGTTGAGTACCATGCATCACGACAGCCGTTGATGAACAGTCAGAAAGAGAAACCAATTTAATCAAGTACTACAATGACACAAAAGGAGGAGTTGATGCAATGGATCAAATGGTGTGAACTTATGTAAGACACAATCAAGGAGATGGCTTATGGTCATGTGGTACAATGTTCTTGATGTGGCAAGTCTAAATGCATTCATTTTGTTCCAATCACAACATCCAGATCTGAGGGAAAACCAGACAAACAAGTGCCGGCTGTTCAAGAAGAAATTGGTAAAGAAGCTGGTTAACCCACAGATGAAAACCCGGTTGGAAAATGCTTCCAATCACCCATGTACTGTTATCACCTCAATGGAGAGGTGTGAAGTAGTACTGGTAGGACCTGCTCCATGTTCTGAACCTGGCCCGGTCAAGAATAAAAGGTGTCACTTTTGCTCTGCAAAACGGGATAGGAACAGCACAATGATATGCCATGTGTGTACATCAATGTGATTTGTTTTAACCCGCCCCATCCCGACCACTTTTCCACCACTGACTCCCCCCAATCCCGACCATTTTAGGAAATTTTTTTTTTTGCCTCAAACCTTCGCTTTTGGTGAGAAACATCGAAAATTCATAGAGAAATCGCTCACCTGAGGTTTAAAATACTCATTACAGGTAGGAGTACCTCCTTACCTTACTGGGTTTTCTATCAGGCTGGCACAAAAGAAAACGATTTCTATGGGAGGATAACTATTTCACACCACTCATAAACGGTATTTATTTATTTATTTGGTACGAATTTATATGTAGTACAAGAGTATATTGGTTTTCAAGCAGTAATATAGGCATTATAAGCATTGTTTCACTCACTAATACCTGACTTTTTTTTTGCCACAATACCTGATCATCATTTCTGTTTCTTCCTCTAATGCTATGTAAAGTTTGTCCTCCACATTGTCATTGACTGGGAATCACTCTGGCCCTGAATTTCATACCGTGGCATGACATGGCTATACTGGCCAGGTCACTGATAACAGGTGAATTGCTGAGACAATGGCATGCAGGGGGGGGGGAGGAGGTCATGCTGGGTAAGGCATTGTCCCTGCCTGGCATCTTGTTGAGGAAGGTGTCACGTGTATACGTACCAAAAATGACTCGCGAAAATTGAAAATTGTGCAAATTAAGAACCTTGCAATTTTTTCGCGTTTATATACGTCGACGGGATTGGCAGTGACAAAACGTGTGGACGTTAAAGAACGTCGATGGGATGCCGCGGGTTAAGTGCATGGCCTAAAATACACTTGATCTGCTATTAGTTTATAATGGAACAATTTTTTTTTTTTTTTTTCAGTATGGTATGATATGGTAGTCATGGTTTCATATGGGTCTCACAGACCCGATTACTGTAAGGATATAAAATTTCTATGATTTAGCCACAAAACGTGACCTAATTTTTTTTCCTTTTTTTTTTTTCTCATTAGCCTGGAGCTATTCTTTTTGAATGCAAATAAACCTAAGAAAAAATTAAGAGTGAGTTTACACCACACATTAGCAATTTGTGAGAAGTATTTTTCAAGTCCATATTATGTTTTTAATTTACTTTTTTGTTTTCAGTTTACGTAATTAAGAACATACTCTGATGATACATAACAGGCCGCATGCAACATTTCCAATTGAAGTAACACATTACATTAATTATCAAAGATGATTCATTGCCCATAATTAATATAATAAGTATGCAGGTCTGCCACCCCCAAACATTAGAATGGTATGAAGGTGGGACATGTCTGCATCTAAGGGTTAATCACATACTGTATATCACTGCTATTAAAAAACATTTAACACTATCACCACAATCATCACATCTGTGCCCACAGTTGCCCTTACAATTAATTTTACCAGGTACATAAGTTCACTTACTAGTCTCATCACTACCGTCATCACTGTTGTCATCACTACTTTCATCATTATTTTCACCACACACGCCACCACTGTCATAAATATTACCATTCTGGATATTGATGCATAGCTATACATATACTTATTGCTATCCTCATTTTATATAAAATACAGAATAGTCATCACTTCACTGTCATCACATATTTTGTCAATACAACCGCCATCACACACACACACACACACACACACACACACACACACACACACACACACACACACACACACACCTAAAACTAGATATACATACATATATACATACATACAATGCACTTAGTATCTCACTCACTAAAACATCTCGTCCTGTTACTTGAAAGAGAGAGAGAGAGAGAGAGAGAGAGAGAGAGAGAGAGAGAGAGAGGAAAGTCGAAAATTCCGAAAAAAGTATGCAGAAAATGACTAGAATACATAAGGGAAAAACGCAGAGAGAGAGAGAGAGATCTTTATGGTAAATTAGATTTTCTTTTGTTGGGGACCTGGTGTGTGGCATTGCCTGGCAGAGGGAGCACCAAACCTAACTCTCTCTCTCTCTCTCTCTCTCTCTCTCTCTCTCTCTCTCTCTCTCTCTTCTCTCCTATGTTTTTTTTATTGTGTTCTGCCCTTTTCCATTTTTTGAAACGACTTCCATCTCCCTCTCTCTCTCTCTCTCTCTCTCTCTCTCTCTCTCTCTCTCTCTCTCTCTCTCTCTCTCTCTCGCTGTATGTACGTATGTACAGTATGTATATACGGATTTAGTAAAAATGTGTGTGGATATATTTAAGTACGTGTAAACAAGGATATAATTTTGTTTGTTTGGGTGTGTGTGTGTGTGCGCGTATCTATGTGTGTGTTTTAGACAAAAAAAAAAAAAAAAAAAAAGAGCCAAACGCGTAAAACAAAAAATTACACAAAGTACTACACAGATGCGGGAGCTGCAGGACACCAATTAGGAGCTTCGCTATGGTTAACGGAAGTGAAAATTACCGTTCATTCGAAATGTGTTAGAGAGGAACAGGTGGACAGGTCCAATAAGAAAGATCTTCCTGCATCGAGAGAGAGAGAGAGAGAGAGAGAGAGAGAGAGAGAGAGAGAGAGAGAGAGAGAAATAAAATGAAAGCAGAGAAGAGAAAGAATGTTTGGGAGAGGAAACAATGGTGGGATGTTAAGGTGGAATTAAGAAGTGCGGAGAAGAAGGGGAGGAGGAGGAAGAAGGGAGGAAGAGGGTGAGGAGGGGGAGAAGGGAGAGGAAGGGAAATTGGTTAGGGAAGGAGGGGGAAGGAAAAGGAGAGGAGGAAAGGAAATGAACGGAAGGGAAAGAAGGTGGAGGGATAGGGAGGAGGGAAGAGGAGTGGGAGGAGAGAGACTAAGAAGGGGAGAAGGGAAGATTAAGAATAGAAGGGGGAAGGAAGGAAGGAGACAAAAGCGGAGGAAGAAGAAGGACAGTGAGAAAGGAAGGAAGGAAGGAGGGAGGGAGAAAGGAGAGGAGGAAGGAAAAGGGAAGTGGAAGGAAGGAAAGAAGGAATGAAGAAAGGAGGGAGAGAGATTAGAAGAGGGGGGAAAGGGGGAAGGAAGCAAAAAGAATGGAAAGAGGAGAAAGGGGAGAGTCGAGGGTGAGGGCCACTGAAATGAGAAGGAAGCAGAGGAGGAGGGAGGGGAGAGGACGGGGAAATAATGGTATTAGGGAGAAATAGATATAGTAGTAGTAGCAGCAGCAGCAGCAGTAGTAGTAGTAGAGAAGTAGAAGTAGCAGCAGAAGCAGCAGCAGCAGCAGCAGTAGTAGCAGTAGTAGTAGTAGTAGTAGTGGTAGAGAATA
>NC_136981.1:18550587-18590587 GCF_032717465.1 Coenobita brevimanus
ATAGCCTATGATTTCATCATCCTTTGTGGAATTTTAACGCACAGTATGCTGCAGCTATTGATCACGAGCGTGTTCTGCCTCAGTCCCCCCTTCTACCGTTATAGTAGAGTAAGTCGTCCTTTCTGTTATTCAGTGCGGGATTGTCGATCGTTTGTCCCCATCGCTTCATTTGCGCGTCCTTATTACAAGTTGTATCAGGCTCTGCCGGCCCCTATATAATGAGCTCAGTCTCTGCAGAGACTGCCACTTAGATCTGCTCCTCATTTTGTTCACATCTCTGTCCTCCCCTGTACAGATATTGTTATTGTGAGTGCCTCAAGAAATCTCCAACCATCTAGCAGCTGTGTGTAATTTGAGTATAACTGTTGTTGCATTTTTTTCTTGTACTGTATAGCATAAGTTTAATTTGTAGGCCTGGTGAAGTTTCTTTTGGTAAATTCATGTAGGGTTCTTTATGTCATTTATTTTTGGATAATAGTTTGTATCTGTAATTATTTGTCTTGCATTCACTGAGTATTATCTAGTATTTTCATTTTATCAGGGCTGACTTAGATAAATTTACTCTTGCTAATTCCGTGTTAATAGAAGCTATTGCAGTTAACCATATATTTAACCTGTTTTTTGCCATTACATTATCCTTATGAGTCCTGAATGTTTTGTTGTTAGTTTGAGCATTAAACTTTAACTTGTAATTTTACCTAACTCTTTTTGTTTTGAACCTGGAACTTTACGGGACAGTAGTGATTTTTAGTATTCTCACTTAAAGTGTACATTATCTTTCTCTGTTCCGTAACATAAATTTGGCGACCTCTTATCAGGATATTCAGGATATTACCATAAGGATATTGCTTGATATTTTGTGACTGTGATTTATTCATGATGTCTACTATTACTACGCTTGATGAAGCCAAAGATTTATTGTCCAATGTGCAAACAGTGTGTGATGTAGAAAACAGAACAAAGAATGAACTTAAGCTTGTTGCTCAACAATTGGGAATTGCTGTTCGCTCTCATCATTCTAAAGATCAAATTCTTGACATGATTAATGAAAGCTTGTTTAATGTAACTCCTTCAAATGAGCAAACGCAGATTGAATTAGCTAAGTTACAGCTAGCCCAGCAGGAGGCTCGTGCTAAGGAGGCGGAGTCTCGTGCAAAGGAGGCTGAAATTCAGGCAAATGCTAAGGAGGCTGAGTCTCAGGCGCACAAGTTGAACTTGCTAGGATTCAGGCAGACCATGAGTATCGCATGAAACAAGGTGGAACTGGATCATCTAGCTCTGATGATTTTGATGTGGCTAAAAATGTTAAACTTGTCCCTCCTTTTAATGAATCTGATTTAACAAAGTATTTTCAGTTGTTTGAGAGGGTAGCTACAGGTTTTAATTGGCCCAAAGAGTATTGGCCAGTACTCCTTCAAACTGTTCTCACCGGTAAAGCTCAAGTAACTTATGCATCTTTGCCTCAGGATCAGTCTGATAATTATGATGTAGTTAAGAGCTTGATTCTTAAGGCCTATGAACTTGTTCCTGAAGCCTATAGAGTAAAATTTAGGACAACTTATAAACAAGATAAGGAATCCCATGCTGACTATGCAAAAATCAAAGAAGATCTGTTAGAGCAGTGGTTAAATTCTAAGAATGTGGATTCTGATTTTGACAAATTTAAGCAGATGATTTTGCTGGAGGATTTCAAAAGGTGTGTTAATAAAGATGTAAGCCTATATCTTGATGAGAAAAGAATAGATAATTTGTCTGATGCTGCAGTTTTAGCTGATGAATATGTTCTCACTCACAAGACATATTCTTGAGAAAAAAGGAAAGCTGAGTGTAAGTACGTTGCCTCTACTCAGAGTACAGGTAACAGGAAAGAGAATAAAGATGATGTTTCTCAGGAAGTAAATACCAGCTTCACCTCTAGATTTCAGAATAGTAAATGTACTTATTGTAGTAAGCTTGGTCATACTACGGAGAAATGTTTCAGGAGACAGCGTGATGTGAACAAAAAGGAGTCTTTAAATATTCAGTCAATTGGTCTAGTGTCCACCCTTGAGAGTACCCAGAATTCTTTAACTGAGTTAACTGAACCTGCTTTGAGGGGTAAATTAAATTCTCATGATGGAGCTCCTCTTTTGAGCAGTAACGTGGGTGATACTC
Source organism: Coenobita brevimanus (assembly GCF_032717465.1). NCBI lineage: Eukaryota > Metazoa > Arthropoda > Malacostraca > Decapoda > Coenobitidae > Coenobita > Coenobita brevimanus. Next base: position 18,552,742 of record NC_136981.1, read on the forward strand.
TCATGAGTTCATGTGCTAATTTCCTGTCTGATGGTTTTCTCAGTCCTCTGGACAGTAATGACAGGAAATCAGTTAAAATATATCGTGATAAAGGTGCTTGCCAATCCCTTATGCTGACCAGTGTTCTAGTCTCTAATGTTAATTCCTCTGATGAAACTGTAATCTTACAAGGTGTAGGGAATAATTACTTCTCTGTCCCTCTGTGCAGAGTGAATTTAGAGTCTGGTTTTGTTAATGGTTCCGTTATGGTTGGGTTGGTTGAGACACTCCCAGTGTCAGGTGTAACTTTCTTACTTGGAAATGATATTGGTGGAAGTCAAGTGTGTCCAGCTCCTCAGTTGTCTAGTGAGCCAGTGGCTGCGTCCCAGGATTGTGATGTCCCTGATGTGTTCCCTGCATGTGCTGTCACTAGGGCTAAGTCTAAAGTTACTGGTGACTTAGAGGATAATGATGATGATGATGTTATCCTAGCTGACACTTTTCTTGCTAATTTGGACCACTCACCAGTTGTGGCAGTACCCCGTAGTGTTGATAATTTGTCCCGTCAAGAGTTGGTTGAGTTGCAGGTTCCTGACCCTGAGTTGAAAGGACTAGCTAACTCTGCTTGCAGTGAGGAAGAGTCAGCTGGTGCTTCTACTTGTTATTATATAAAGTCAGGAGTACTTATGAGGAAGTGGAGGCCCCAAACAGCATCAGCCGACTGTGAATGGGAGGTTGTACATCAAGTTGTCATCCCTCGTGATTATAGGCAGGATATCATTAGAGTGGCTCATGATTCCAGTTTGGCAGGACACCTTGGAGTGAGGAAGACTGTGGCACGCATTTTGAAACACTTCTACTGGCCAGGTATCTTCAGGGATGTTTCCTGGTATTGTAAGTCTTGTCGCACCTGTCAAGTTGTGGGGAAGTGTAATCAGACCGAAAAGGTTGCACCTCTAGTTCCCATTCCTCTTTTGGAGGCGCCATTCACCCGTGTGTTGGTGGATATTGTGGGCCCTCTTCCTAAGACTTCTTCAGGATTTTCTTATGTGTTGACCCTGATTGATATGGCTACTCGTTATCCTGAAGCCATTCCACTTAGAAATATCTCAGCAAAAAACGTGGTTAAGGAAATGCTAGGGTTCATCACAAAGTTTGGTCTGCCCAAGGAGGTACAGACAGACCGGGGAAGTAATTTCATGTCAAATGTTTTCAAGCAGTCTCTGAAAGAGTTGGGCATCACCCAGATCACGTCTTCAGCTTACCATCCCCAGACCCAAGGAGCGTTGGAGAGATATCATCAAACACTCAAATCGATGCTCAAGAAATACTGTTTGGAACATCAGAAAGACTGGGATAAAGGTCTTCCATTTGTTGTGTTTGCCGCAAGAGAATCTCCAAATGAATCACTGGGCTTCTCACCCTTTGAACTACTGTTTGGCCATGAAGTAAGAGGACCCCTTAAGTTACTCAAGGAATGCTGGCTGTCGGAGGAAGATGACGTCAACCTGCTGGAGTATGTGATGAAGTTCAAAGAACGGCTGTCCACTGCTTTACAGCTGGCGAGAGAGAATTTAGGAGCTGCTCAGGAGAAGATGAAGACTTGGTATGATAAGAAGTCCAGGTTATGCCACTTTCAGCCAGGAGATCAGGTTTTGATTCTGCTACTGGTGCATGGGCAACCTCTTCAAGCCAAGTTTAGTGGTCCTTATTTCGTGGAGAAGAAACTCAGTGATGTCAATTATGTCATCGCCACACCAGATCGTAGAAAGAACAAGCAACTTTGTCACATCAACATGCTAAAGTTATATCACAGGCGGGACGAAAATAATCCAGTCTGCACTGTAGCTGTTCCACCTGAGTCTGCAAGTGAAGCTCTCCCATGCAGCATGAGCCTGAGTGATAGTTTGGGGAAGAATCCTGATATCATGAATGATCTCCAGACTAAGCTTTCTCATCTACCTCCCGAGGAAAGGCAGGAGTTTTCGGCATTACTGCAGGAGTACGCGCAAGTGTTCCGTGCCACTCCAGGAAGAACCACTGTGTTGATGCATGATGTCGATGTTGGAGACGCAAAGCCAATTAAACTGCCTCCTTACCGTGTGAACCCAGTGAAAGTTCCTCTCATCCAGAAGGAGCTTGGCTACCTGTTGGACCACAAGATGATTGAGCCCTGTCAGAGCGAGTGGAGTTCTCCTGTCACTCTAGTCCCTAAGCCAGGTGGGTCACAGCGGCTTTGCATCGACTACAGACGTGTTAATCAGATAACGAAAACAGATACTTACCCTCTCCCTCGCGTGGAAGATTGCATAGACAAGATCGGAAAGGCTAGGTACATAAGTAAATTTGATTTATTACAGGGATACTGGCAAGTACCTATGACTGAACGTGCTAGGGAGATCTCATGTTCTGTAACACTAGGAAAGACTTTTGCATGTTCTGTAATGCCGTATGGTATGAAGAATGCACCAGCCACATTTCAGAAGCTCATGAATGTTGTAACAAAGGGTTTGGCAGGGTGTGTTGTTTATATTGATGATGTATTAATCTTCATTGACAACTGGAAAGATCACCTATGCCATGTCAGTAAATTTCTTGAGCGTTTGGTTCAGGCTAATCTTGTAGCTAATTTATCAAAGTGTGAGTTTGGTCAAGCTAAAGTTCAGTACCTTGGGTACGTAATTGGTGATGAACATGTTGCACCACCAGGAGCTAAGGTTCAGGTTATAAGTGATCTTCCCAGACCTAAAAGTAGGAAAGAGCTACAAAGATTTTTGGGAATGGTAGAGTATTACAGGAGATTTGTTCTTAACTTTTCAATTCTTGTATCACCACTTACAGACCTACTGAAAAAGGGAGTTAAATTTGTCTGGACCGATGACTGTGAATCCTATTTCAGCAAACTTAAAGCTATCCTATTAAGTCAGCCAGTGCTTGCTACTCCAAACTTTGCTAAGCCTTTTAAGATGGCTATTGACGCAAGTGATACAGGAGCTGGGGCTGTTTTGCTGCAAGAGGATGATCAGGGTATTGAACACCCTGTATCTTATTACAGTAAGAAGTTCACTCCACCTCAATAGAACTACTCAGCTATTGAGAAAGAGCTTTTGGCCTTGATTTTGGGTTTACAGCCTTTTTCATTTTATTTGTGTTCTGGTTTTGACCCCATAGTCATTTATACCGATCATAACCCACTGAAATTCCTTAGTAAGTTTAAAGATAAAAATCAGAGATTGACAAGATGGAGTCTACTTCTTCAGGAGTATTCATTAGACCTACAACATGTCAAGGGGAAAGAAAATGTTATTGCAGATTGCTTATCTAGACTTTAGACAGATTGTTTTAGAGTAATAAGAAATTTCTTTTGTAAATTTGTTTTTCTTTGTGAGGAGGTGTTACATAGCCTATGATTTCATCATCCTTTGTGTAATTCTAACGTACAGTATGCTGCATGTTTGATCACGAGCGTGTTCTACCTCACTCCCCCCGTCCTCCCTTATAGTAGAGTAAGTCGTTCTTTCTGTTGTTCAGAGCAGGAGTGTCAACTCTTTGTCCCCTCTGGCTTCATTTGCGCGTCCTTCTTACAAGTTTTATCAAGCTCTGCAGGCCCCTATATAATGAGCTCAGTCTCTGCATTAATTGCCACTTAGATCTACTCTTCATTTTGTTCACATCTTTGTCCTCCCCTGTACAGTTGTTATTATTGTGAGTGCTCAGGAAGTCTCCAGCCATCTAACTGCTGTGTAATTTGAGTATGAGTGTTATTACATTTTGTTCTTGCACTGTATAGTATAAGGTATTAATTAGTACGCCTACTGAGGTTTTTGTGATTAATGTAAAGTTTGGATGTCAGTCATTTTTTATAATATTTGATATCTGTAATAATATATCTTGCATTCACTGAGTATTATCTAGTATTTTCATTTTATCAGGGCTGACTTAGATAAATTTACTCTTGCTAATTTCGTGTTAATAGAAGCTATTGCAGTTAATCATATATTTAACCTGTTTTTTGCCATTACTTTAGTCTTATGAGTCCTGAATGTTTTGTTGTAAGTTTGAGCATTAAACTTTAACTTGTAATTTTACCTAACTCTTTTTGTTTTGAACCTGGAACTTTACGGGACAGTATTGATTTTTAGTATTCTCTCTTAAAGTGTACATTATCTTTCTCTGTTCCGTAACAATATATATATATATATATATATATATATATATATATATATATATATATATATATATATATATATATATATATATATATCTTACCTCATCAGTCGTTTGAGTGTCCACTGCAGGATTGGCCTATCCCTACCGAAGTGGGGACGATACAGCCAATGTATCTCTACCAAGTGGCTTAGGCTGTCTAATAGAGACTGTATGTAGGGTGAGAAGTGCTTGTAAGTGTAATTATTGTGTTGGAGTGGCTTTGGATGTGTGTGTAGTCTGTGAACCAAGTGTAATCGGCCCACGCAAGCCGACTGGGTACAAGCATACTTTAGTATGTGACACTGGTTCAACCACAGCACCCCTGTGTCCGCCAATGCAGTACGTGGCCAGAAGAACGCCCCTAAAGTTTATTACCCTGGCAGGGCGCGAACTCTCGTTCTTCAGTGTACGAAAACTCACACTTTACCACTGTGCCTAGAGAGAGAGAGAGAGAGAGAGAGAGAGAGAGAGAGAGAGACTAAAAAAACAGAAATAAAAATGAAATTGTCTATTTTTGTTTGAAAACATCTGTATAATTATCGTTATATATTTTCCACCGCCTACTCGAAGCAAGATCGCTCACACATAATAAATATAATATGTTCCTTGGCCTTCCCACACAAACAGGACGGATGAAGTAAAGTATTTCAGTGTCTTTACCTCCATATGCGACTTGTTAATGCATCGGTGGTGGTCGCGGCGGCGGCGATGGTGGTGGATTGTGGGTGTTGGTGGGTGACGGCGGTGGTAGTGGGTGCTGGTGGGTGGTAGGTGGCGGAGACGGTCGTGGTGGTGGTTGTTGTTGTTATTGTTGTTGTTCTTGTGTGTTTGTGTTTACGTTTGTGTGTGCATATGTGTGTGTGTGTGTGTGTGTGTGTGTGTGTGTGTGTGTGTGTGTGTGCGCGTGTTTCAGTGGGAGAATAATCAGTTCATAAATTACTTACTGATTCATATCAGACTTCTTCATTTCCCTTTATTTGTGTATTGCAACTTGTTATTTATATACATATTTTCATCACAACCGCAATTTGTCCACGTATTTCCTTCACTAATATGTAATAATACTTGCCAAAATCTGTATAAATATCCATTTCATCTCAAATTTCGCATTCGTCGTGTGACTGAAACTGTTCCTGTACTTGCTGCTCTGTCTGTGGTGGCGAGAGGTTTGGGATATTAACATGTCGTCCAGAAAGAGCGGACCGAGGCTTGAGCCTTCCACTTTGGGTGTAGTACGAACTTCTGAACGGAGCTGTACATGGTACAGTTATGATGCTTCTATTCATGTATAAATCCCAGTTGTCCGTGGAGGTTTAGCACCTCTGATTTTGCTGACCCAGCGCCACATCCAGAGGGGACGCAGGCTAGCTAGGGCAAAACGCACGTATCATTAGAATGAGAGGGACGTATAACTCTGAGCTCTCTGTGTCGCAGTTGTATCTTTCTGTGGCTAATAAACAGAGATTTAATCTGCTCAGTTTCAGTTCACCTGCACACACTACCTTCTAAATTCCTCCAACAGGATCCTATACCGATTCCCACCATCTCCAGTGTGTGAGAAGACGTTTTGGTGGAGTGTGTCAGCCGGAAGTGATTTCGACCAGGCGAACGTTAACCTTGCTTGGAACTGTGAGGTCACGACTCAGCTGATATATACAAATTGGTGATCAGCTGTGAGGTTCCAAGCTGATATATTAGTGACTGAGGAATCCATACAGCCGAAACAATCCTTTCATAGTTGCCTTACTGTAAATTTGACTACAAAGTCTGGCGTTAATTGCATAGAAATGATATATATATATATATATATATATATATATATATATATATATATATATATATATATATATATATATATATATATAGATAGAGAGAGAGAGAGAGAGAGAGAGAGAGAGAGTGGTAACGAAAAGAGAGAAAACATTTACTGGTGAAGGAAAAATGACCTCAAAAGGAAAAAATAAAGACAGGAAAAAGGGGAGCTTGAACAGAAGAAGGAGAGGATTTTATTGACAACAAAATCCGACTTGACGAAGAAAAAAATAATAAAGATAGGGAAAAGAAAGGAAAAGTTGAGGAAAGAAATTTTTAGGAAAAATTAAAATGATACAAGAAAGCTTTGTCTCTCTCTTTCTCTCTCTCTCTCTCTCTCTCTCTCTCTCTCTCTCTCTCTCTCTAAAGAAGTACACTACATAATCTGGAAAAATGAGACAGCTAGGAAAATATAAAGTTTGAAAGAGAAATAAATGCTGTCTGGTGGAGAGAAAATTAAGAAAAAATACAAGGTAAGAATAACAAATTGAAAAAAAAATCATGATTTAATTGACATAAAAATTTACATGACCAGGAAAAAATAATGGGAGTAAGAAAAGGGAGGGATAAGGAAGAGGAGAGAAAATTTTGAAGAACTAAAAATGCAGAAGAAATTTGAAAAAGAGAAAGACATCTGTTGGAAAATGGGGAAAAAAACATGAGTGGGAAAAAAATAACGACAGGAGAAAAGAAGGGACAATATGTAGGAAATTTACGTAGGAAATAAAAGTACACAAGTTGAAGAAATAGAAGGTTGTATTGAGAAGAAAATACGTCATTACTGGAAAAAATAGAGATAATAAAAATAAGCTGGATGGTCTTTCGGAGATAAAATGTAGGAAAAACGAGAAATACGGAATAAAAATCAGAGAGAGAGAGAGAGAGAGAGAGAGAGATTATGACTGGGAAAAATAAATAAAGGAAGGGAAAAAGCTAAAGCAATATTTAGGAGAGAAACGTAGGAAAAACTAAAAGTACGGAAAATAAGATAAAGAGAGTTGTATTGGTGAAAGAATATGGATCAATGGGGAAAACAAAGATAATAACAAGAAATGAGAAAATGTATCTGAAGCAAAGACAGGAAGGAAAATGCGAAGGATGTCGTTGAGGAAATTTTAGGAGAAAGTAAGAATATGGGCAAAAGAAGGATGAGATGGCCCATATCCTTCATGTATCTGTCTATGTATCTATCTATTTTCTGTCTGTCCGTCTGTCTATCTGTCTATCTATCAATCTACCTATTGCCAGATGCGTTAATCCCGTAATGGAAGGTCACAAACAAATCGCCTCCACTTCGCCCTATCCCCTGCCATTACGTTGCTCTCCCCCCAACTAACACACATCCCTCTCAAATATACGAGTATCTCCACTCCATCCCTCCATGTCATCCGTGGTGTCCACCCCCCTGCTCCTCTCTCCCTCCTCCTCACTCACATAAGCTACCCTCTTCTAGTCAGTCTCATATTCTCCATCCTCTCCATACGGCCTTCATTAATACTTTAACTTAACCGAGACTTACAATAAACTAAAACAAGAAAACTGAAGTTCATCATCATCATCATCATCATCATCATCATCATCTTATTCGTCATCGGATACAAAAACCCGCACTGCCATTGTGGATTTTTTGTATCCTATTTCATGGTCACGATAGTGTCTCTCCAGCCGTTATTCGTCATCATTATCATCATCATCATCATCATCACCATCATCATCATCATCATCATCATAATCTTGTTATTCATCATCATCATCATTATCATCATAATCTTCTTATTCGTCATCATCATTATCATCATCATCATCATCATCATCATCTTCCTCTCCATCATCATCATCATCATCACATGATGAAAGGGTTAATGATAGATATATACCAAGAAGGGATAATGTAACGATGAGAAATTTTAGGAGAAGGGAGGAAGTGAAAATATAAATAACGGGTGGAAAATGGAGTTAATGGCGAAGACAGGACGCTGGAAAATGGAGAGAGAGAGAGAGAGAGAGAGAGAGAGAGAGAGAGAGAGAGAGAGAGAGAGATGATTGGGGTGTTGTACTTGGAATATCCTGTGGGAAACAACACTATCATATTATCCCCCCCCCCTCTCTCTCTCTCGTTTCTCTATTTTCTTTCTCCCTTAGTTCTCTTCCTGATCTTCTATCCATTTTTTCTCTTCCTCCTCGTCTGACTTTCCTCACTTGCTTTATCAATTTCTCTCATTTATTGTTCAGTTCCTTTGCTTCCTTTCTTGTTTCTCAATACTCTCTTATGTTTCCTCATTCATTTGTTTTTGTGTTGAACTCTCTCTTCTGTCCTTTCGAGTGAATTGTTTTGGAAGATGTGGGGCTCTGAAGAAACAATAAGGGGCGATTATTTTACCAATTTATTATTATTATTATTATTATTATTATTGTTATCATTATTCTTATCATCATCATCATCATCATAATCATTATTATTATTATGATCATGATGATGATAATGATGATGATGATGATGAAAATGATGATGATGATAATGATGCTGATTACTGTTATCATCATATCATCATTGTTACCCTCTTCATTTCCTCTTCACCTCCTTCGAAATCCTGTTCCTTAATCAATCTTTACTCTCCTTCGCAGGCGACCACTCTCTCTCTCTCTCTCTCTCTCTCTCTCTCTCTCTCTCTCTCTCTCTCTCTCTCTCTCCTAATCTTCCCACAACACTCCAGTATTTTTCTCTCCTCCGCATCATCCACTCTCTCTTTCCACATTGATTCTTCGTCTCCAATCTTTTACCCTCATCTCCATTTCCCCGTTCCTTTTCTTCTGCTCATTTTCTTCCCTCCCTCCATTTTCCTCCTCCACATCTCCCTCTCCTCCATCCCCCCAACTTGGCTTCCTCAATCCGGATCTTTCTTACACGAACGCCTCTCCTAACAGACTTAGTTGATGTTTATACTGAGCCCCTCCCCGCTGTTTGGCCAGGGTGGAGGGGTGGAGGTACAGAGGAAAGAGATGGGGGAAGGAGGAGGAGAAGGAGCGAGAGGAAGGAGGAGAAGGAGAGAGAGGAAGGAGGAGAAGGAGAGAGAGATCGCAGAAAATACAAGTAAACCAGGGGATGCAAAAATAAGGTTCTATAAATCCTAAGCTCCTTTCCATTGGCTGGCCTGGAGAAGTGGAGGAACTGAGGAAAGAGAGAGAGGAAAGGCACGAGAGGAAGGATGAGGAGAAGAAGGAAAAATATTGTGGAAAATATAAATAAACCAGGCGATGTGAAAATGAGGTTCCTATAACATTCTGTCTTCTCGTTGACTGGCACGGCTGGAGGAATGGAGGCATGGAGGGAAGAGAGAGAGGAAGGAAGTAAGGTGAGAGAGAAGAGGATGGAGAGGAATGTGGAAGGGAATGAGGAGAAGGAGAGACAGGAGTGGAAGAAGGGAGAGGAGAGATAGAGGAAAGAGCAAAACAGGGCAGAGGGAGAGGAGAGGAACAAGGGAGGGAGGTAGAGTACAATGGGGTAAAAAGGAAAGCAGACAGCAACAGACCTGAGAGTTCATTCGAGGCTGTTACTGAGGTCATAAGTATAATTAATTTTATGAGATGATAAGGAGCAAAGGAAGACTTCTCCCCCCCCCCTCATACCCACCAGATCCCCCAGCCAAAGATGGCAGGAAGAAGCCAGAAGGACCATCATGTAGCATAGACAACTAACAGTGAAATTTAATTGGAAAGACTGGAGGGAGAAGCTGTGTTCTACATCATCTTAACCTTCGAAGAAAATGAAAATGAAAATAACTAGCTGGTAAAAAAGAGAGAAGAGGACAAAGAGGGAGAAGAAGAAGGGGGGAGAGGAGGAGGAGCGAGACACGAAAGAGGAGGTGAGAAGGAGAGGGAGTGAGGGGAGAGAAGGAAGGGTGAGGAGGCAATGAGAGAAGAAGAAGGAATGAGGTAGAATATAACAAATAGATCAGGATATTTAAATAATAGAAAGGAAGGTGGAAAGACAAAGGAAAAAAGACTGAGGAAAAGGAAGGAAAGGAAAGGAAGGCAAGATGTTGAAGAAGAGGAAGAAGAAGAAGAAGAAGAAGAAGAGAGAGAGAGAGAGAGAGAGAGAGAGAGAGAGAGAGAGAGAGATGGAAGTCAGTGTTACAAAGAAAAAGAATTTATGAAAAAGGTAAAAACAAGAATAAGGAAATAAACAGCAAGAACACACACACACACACACACACACACACACACACACACACACACACACACACACACACACACACACACACACACACACACACACACACAGAAAGAAAGAGAGAGAGAGAGAGAGAGAGAGAGAGAGAGAGAGAGAGAGAGAATAATAATAATGAGTCACTTTGCATAATACGACCAATGTGACGTGTGATAGAAAGGAAGAGTCGTCGCCTTAATGTTATGTACTGGGCAACTTAATTGGATTAGAGAAAAGGCGCAAATGACGACTCTTCCTTCCAGCACACCACTGTGTCCTCTCTCTTTCTCTCTCTCTCTCTCTCTCTCTACATATAGAAATTGCATTTTTTGTAGATTTCTTTCTATAAAAAGTCTATACGGTTTTATGAATTATTAAAATTTGAGGAAAAGCATCGTGGCTGACTGTCTCTCTCTCTCTCTGACATTATTTTTTTTATTATGACTGTGATTTTCTCCTTAAAGTATGATGTTTTATTTCTGGTTTATAATTTCGATTTATTTTCCACACCACCTCTGAGGTTGAGGAAAAGCCTCCTGACTGTGTTGTTGTGCTCCTATTCTATTTCCACCACATTCCCTCCCTCCCTCACTCCGTCTTGCCTTTTCTCCCGTATCTCCGGCCTCTCCAACCTCCCTCCCTCGCTGTCTGCCTGTCTCCCTTATCTCCATTCCCTTTCCCTCCTCTCTCTCTCTCTCTCTCTCTCTCTCTCTCTCTCTCTCTCGCTCTGTTACTGTCTATCTGTCAACATTATGTTTTTCTTATGAAAGTCATACTTTCCTTAAAGTATGATGTTTTATTTGTTCTCTATAATTTCGACTTTCTTTCTACACCACCTTTGAGGTAAAAGTCAAAGCGCGTTTTTTTTTTTTTTTTTTTATAGAGGTTTCCCCAGGAGGCCTAATCAATAGCTTTTGAGGGAACAATTATAGGTCCTCTGTTTGCCTTCTTTTCTAAAAAATACTTTTTTACGTTGTAAATAAGTTCTTTTTCTCTACTGTGGAGCACACGAGAGCGAGTACCAGGAGTAAGAGCATCCATCTCAGGCGGTCACTCTACAATTACAAGCGTGGCAACGTTGGAAAGCAACTTTGCCAAGTGTTGTGGTATTTATAGAAAGTCATTGTTATTATTAAAAAAAAAGACATTTATAACATTATATAGCCTTATTAGAGAATTATATATATATATATATATATATATATATATATATATATATATATATATATATATATATATATATATATATATATATATATATATATATATATATATATATTCCAAACAAACTTCATTTAGAAGTAGTAAATAGCTGACATGAGACAGGAAGGTGTACACGTTTGGCAGAGAGGCGGCCGAGGAAATTCCCAAGAGGAAACAACGCCTAAACGCGCTTCATAAAATAGACAGACCATAGTCTATATCTTCCTTTTATTTCCTTCATACCCCCTCTCTTTTTTCCTCCTTCTCTCTCTCCTTTTTGCTTTTCTCCTTTTTTGCTTCATATCTTCGGCTCGTGAAAAAGATACCACAGTTCAATTCTTATATATTCCTTGATTTTTCTTTCCTTTGTACTCCTTCTCCTTCCACTTCCTTGATTAGTCCGTATTCTTGTTCCTTAAGGAAGCTCCCTAATACCTTTTCTGAAGTGATTTATTTTTCTATTACTCATTCCCCCCCCCCCTCTGCGTTACATAAATCCTACCAACGTCTCATATTCTGCTTAAATAAAGTACAAAAAAGTTGTTAGCCAGCCGTATCCGAAAATAAATTGCTAATGGAGAGGTATTAGGGAGAATACAGGCCCTTGTCTTTCCGGTGCTGGAGAGTCCCCTTCGCGCGATGGCACTGATATAGCTGGGCTGCTGCCTGTTTATACAAACGCCCCTCATCTCAAACGCTCCTCAACTCACTCCCTCTTCTCTGAAAGAGGGATGGTGGATTGCAGTAGGGGACAACTTCAGCCTGCAGTCTACTGAGTTCACATTCAGATGAATATGGGGTTAATACTACTACTACTCCTACTTCTGCTACATTTTTACTATTTCTCCCTTCTCACTTCCATTCTCCTTCCTCTCTCTCTCTCTATCCTCCTCCTCGATTTCCTTCTCCTCTTCCCCCCCCCCCCACTTTTCCCTCCTTCCCTTTTTCTCCCTCCTTCCTTCCTTCCGTTGTCACTCTTCTCTCCTCCCTTTCCGTCTTCTCTCCCTCCTTCCTTACCCCCGATCTCCCTCTCCATCACTCATCTTCCTCCTCTTCTCTACTTTCTCTTCCTCCTTCCCTCCCCTTCATTCCTTCTGCCTCTCCTCTCCCATACCCTTGTCTCCCTCTTTCCTTGCTGTTCCTTTCCTTTCTTCCTCTCCTTTTCTTTCCCTCTCTCCTCTCACGAAATTCCCTCCTCTCTCCTCTCTCTCCAGTTTCCCCACCTCCCCTTCTTCCACTTCTCATTCCCTTCCTCTCTCCCTGCACTTCCTCCTCCTCTTCCCCTCCTCATCGCTCAGTTCTGATTCCATTTCCCTGTATTTCCCCTCACAAACATTCTCTCGCTTCTCTATTCTTTCTTTCCCTTTAACCTCTCTCATTCCCTTTCCCTTCCTTCGCCTCTCTCTCTCTTTCTCTCTCTCTCTCTCTCTCTCTCTCTCTCTCTCTCTCTCTCTCTCTCGTATCTGTCTTATGTAATTACTGTATATATCTATCCTTGTCTTTAGCTGATAGATTAATTTTGTTAGTTATAACCTTCCTTATACCAAACAGCCACGAAAGGGCCAACAGGTCAGTTGCTGTCTGCTTTACTTTGTGTGCATTTGTACTTCTTATCAATCCTCTCTCTCTCTCCCTCCCTCCCTCTCTCTCTCTCTCTCTCTCTCTCTCTCTCTCTTGTATTATAATTACAAATCATAATAGATAGATAGATAAATAGATAGATAGACAGCCCTATGCGAGCCTGGGAGAAGGAAATGACTTGCAAGTTACACTGAGGAAAAGCTGACGACAGATTACGAAGTAGCCAGACAGGAGATGATGCAGTTAGTTTGTCAGCGATACACCAGGTGAACAAAGCTGAGTGACCATACACACACATACACACATACTCACACACAGGCTTATTAAACTTTCCATCCACGAGGAACACACGTGATATGTCTCCTGTTTCACCAGAATTTAGGAAAGAGAGCTCAGAAGGAGACAAGCCACACAAGAGGCAGGTCGCAGGGAGAAGGGCTTGGCAGATAGAGAGAGAGACAGAGAGAGTGAGACAGAGAGATAGCTGGCGGGACTGGACTCTATACTCCTCTCTGTGTGAGAGACTTGTTAATATTTCCAAGACAAATAAAAACAGTCCCATACTATTCATTACCTCTCCAAGATATAAGAACCGCTCGTCCACAAGTCTAATATATATATAACTCAACCACAAAGGAACCACAAAGTCTTTTATGACATTTGGTAGCAGCGAATCTACGGACATCGTCTCCGAATCAAAAGCAAATTTCTACAAAAGCAGGCGAGACTCTACAAGATTAGCTTCAGTTCTACAGTGAATCCCTACAAAATACAGCCTACAATGCAAATAGTCTACAAGTCTACAAAACAACTCTATAATCTTCACGTAACTTCAAGCAGCAACAAGAAGAATATAAAACAAAGCAAGTAAAGAAGAGGAAAGACCAAAGCAACAAGCACACCACTCTCTCCCGCCTGACGCAGAGGTCAAGACACGCAGCAAAACACCAGAGCCACATTTATAACGCGACTTACTTACCTTTCTTCACCCAGCTTTAGCATCGCTACTCAATATTCACCACAGCTACCAGTGTGGGAAGCCGACGTCACCATGTGCTGAGACGACAACACGCCAATCAACCCGTGAAGAACAACGCTATCACCACGTGCAACACCACTCACACTATTTCCTCCACGGTAAAAATTAGTGAGTTACATAGTTACTTCATTTATACAATACACAGTGATAGACAATAAGCTTCTGCACAAACATATAAAACGTGTTGTATAGTTACAGCTTTAATACACATACTTACTTCAGTTATCTGCATAACTCAAACACTAAATAATCACCAACAATAAATATTCTACACTGTATATATTCATTCATTTATTATAACATTTATTTACTACCAACGAGTGTTACCATTTATACCTACATAAAATACGTGTTTCATACATACAACTATACATTATTACATCTACAAAGTAATAAAGAAAATATACCATCACAGTTACTCAGTGAGCAATTAAAAGAACTGTATTAAACATTTATTAATTAAAGCTACCTAGTGGAAACATATAAATTAAGTTACAAGGTAAACTAGAGAAAAAAAAAAATGGCCAACACAAATGACGTTAACAAGACTGAACATCTTCAACACAATCGTGAAGACAATGATTTCCACATAGTGCTGACACACTTATTACCCACGATAGGTACAAGTGAACAACAAATCAGTGTATATAGTTAATACTGTATATATGTATATATATTTTTTATATAAAATAACAAAATATGGGACTATATAATATCATTTTATAATCTCTGTGCAATATAAACTAAACTTTAAAAAAGTATCCCAAGGAAATTAGCCAGTAATTATGCAACCATGAACAACATAGAAAAAGCGTACACAAGCGAAGAAAAACAAACCATGGAAAATCAATACATACAAAAAAAAAAAGAAAGAAAGAAAAAGTAAGAAAGAAAAAAGAGAAATAGAGTAAGATCACATAACAAACAAATGAAAATAAGTGTAAGTGTTACTACATATGTCAAAATACCACATAAACTACAAACAAAAAAAAGAAAATTGTTGTCTCCACAAGCAAGTGGCATGACACATCATCACTATCATCGACCGCAGCATATGTTAGGACTGCAATTATAACAATTATGTAACTCCATATTATAATTATGTAACGACAAACGATTGTATTATGTTACACTTGCTACAATTATGTAACTACAAACGATATGTAACAATTATGTAACGACAAACGATTGCATTATGTTACACTTTGCCAATTATGTAACAGTTGCATTAACAAGATGTAACTTTTATGTAACTTTAACTACAATTATAAGGCCAAGACACTTATGTAATAGTTGCATTAACAAAATGTAACTACAGTTATAAGGCCAACACAATTATGCATTTCACTACAAAAACCCAAGTACATACTGTATTACAGTTCAATAATTTACTTTAATACATTTATTCATATAGGTATACAACTTGTTTAAAATGTAATATTACTGAATAATCACTATTTACTATATTATATGTATACAATATTCATACAATTATGTTACTTTTACAATATTATGTATTTCACTTAATTAGCTTATAAGTTCATTATAATGTATATATAATATATATTAATATGTTAGGACTATTAACTGTCGATGGTACGCCATTTTCACGTGACCGAGCAATGTATTATAATTACAAATCATGATAGATAGATAGATAAATAGATGGATAGACAGCCCTATGCGAGCCTGGGAAAAGGAAATGAGCTTGCAAGTTACACTGAGGAAAAGCTGACGACAGATTACGAAGTAGCCAGTCAGGAGATGATGCAGTTAGTTTGTCAGCGATACACCAGGTGAACAAAGCTGAGTGACCATACACACACATACACACATACTCACACACAGGCTTCTTAAACTTTTCATCCACGAGGAACACACGTGATATGTCTCCTGTTTCACCAGAATTTAGGGAAGAGAGCTCAGAAGGAGACAAGCCATACAATAGGCAGGTCGCAGGGAGAAGGGCTTGGCAGATAGAGAGAGAGACAGAGAGAGCGAGACACAGAGATAGCTAGCGGGACTGGACTCTATACTCCGCTCTGTGTGAGAGACTTGTTAATATTTCCAAGACAAATAAAAATAGTTCCATACTATTCTTTACCTCTCCAAGATATAAAAACCGCTCGTCCACAAGTCTAATATATATATAACTCAACCACAAAGGAACCACAAAGTCTTTTATGACACTCTCTCTCTCTCTCTCTCTCTCTCTCTCTCTCATATTTTTCTTTCCACCTTCTCTCTCACCTTCTCTTTCCTTCCTTTTCGCTCCTTTATTGCATTCTCTTTTGCCTCTCCTTCTCTCTTTCTCTTTTTTCTCTTTGTTCTCTCTCCGTCTCCACCTGACCCTCGTTCAGTCCCTCCATGATGCCCCCTCCCCCCCTCTCTCTCTCTCTCTTTCTCTCAAGTAACAGGAAGGACCACGACCATCATCCACTCACTTGATGTAGTGCTGCCTACTTCTTCCTTAGCCTTTATCATTCTTTTTCTGTGCCTGTCTTCCTCTTTCTCCCATCTTTCCTGTCACTTCTTATTGCTTTTCTTTCCTTTACAGGTGGCTTTACATTGAGTGACAAGCCAAATACCCTGTAAGCCAGGAAACCATTTACAACGCTCGGTGGTAACCATATAACCAAACTATACGTGCTCTCTACGTGTCAGCAACTGAGTTAGTGGAGGGTTAGTGCCCCTCCCCGTAAAACAAATAACTCAAGGTCAAATGGCCACCCCGTATGGGATTATGGCGTTTGGCAATAGATAGATAGATAGATAGTGATACCATGTAAGGGTTTTGCATGTAGTATGTGTGTATCTATGTTTATTTTTTGTGTGTGTGTGTGTGTGTGTGTGTGTGTGTGTGTGTGTGTGTGTGTGTGTGTGTGTGTGTGTGTGTGTGTGTGTGTGTGTGTGTGTGTGTGTGATGACAAAAATGTGATGACACTGAAGTGATGACTTCTGTATTATATAGAGTGATGATAACAATGAGTATAGAGTAGATATAGCTATGCATCAAAATCCAGTGTGGTGATGGTTGTGATGATGGTGGTGGTATGTGTGGTGAAAATAATGGTGACAACAGCGATGACGGTAGTGGTGAGATTGGTGAGTGCAGTGATGATTCAGGTAAGATTAATTGTAAGGGCAAGTGTGGGCACACTTGTGGTGAGTGTGGTGATAAAAGTGAAAAATTTTATGTAGTAGTGATGATGTATGTGGTTAATCTGGTGATTGTGGTGGTGTGTGTGGTGAGAGTAGTGGTGAATATTGAGAGTAGTGGTGAAGTATGTGGTGACTAAGGTACGGAAGGTGGTGATGGTATAGTGAATATTGACAGCAGTGGTGATGGTTGCTGTGAGTGAGGTAGTGTATGTGGTGATAGTAGTGATAACACTGGGAGTAGTGATGGCGTATGTGGTGAATGTGGTGGTGTCTGATGAAAGTATGCCAGTGGTGAATATTTATAGTGTGGTGAGAGTATTGATGACTATTGTGTAATAATGGTGATGTGTGTTATGACTGTGATGGTCATGAAATTAATGATGAATATTAGGTAGTGGTGATGTATGTGGTGGGTAGTGGTAAATGTGATGAGAGAAGTAGTGAACATTGAGAGTAATGATGCTATATGTGATGAATGTGATGGTGACTGATGTTCATGGGCTAGTGGTGAATATTTAGAGTAGTGGTGAGGTTTATGGTGACTGTGGTTGTGAGTGCCTAGGTCTGCCTCACCACCACGTCACCACATCCAGCACCAAGCGAGGCCAAAATGCTCTCTGTTTAGGTAGGTAAGTGGCTTTAGACTTGATAAGGCAGCACCCGCCCGTGAGAGAGAGAGAGAGAGAGAGAGAGAGAGAGAGAGAGAGAGAGAGAGAGAGAGAGAGAGAGAGAGAGAGAGAGAGATCGTGTGTTAATAAATAAATAAAAGCGAATATCAGACTGCAGCACGCACGCCCACCATCTGATCTAAAAGTCGAATATTGACTTCGCCCTGTGATCTTGATCTTCGACTGATTGCTCTCAAAATCAAAATATTTCATTCCCTCCTGACCCTTAACCCTTCCACCAAGATGGGTGCAAATCGTCAAAAAGGAGTTGACCTTGTCCTGTGACCGTGACCTTTGACCTTTCCCTTTAACCTTGATCTTGGATAAATTTCAAAATCAAATCCGTATACCTTCGCTTTACTGGACATCCTTCTTCAAAGTTTTGTATTAATCGGATAAACACTGCTTTAATTTGTCTTGTCATGTGCCCTTGACCTTTGCCCTATTGTTATAAAAGGGTCAGTCCCTTGACTGATCCTCAACACTTCCATAAATAATCCAGATCAATTAGAACAAAATGAAGTTTTGTTTAGTTAATTTGTTCACAGACAGACACACGGGGCCAACTTTGACCTTGTACTATGATGTTAACCTTTGACTGTTCTCAAAACTCAACTCACTTCGTTCTTGCATTTTCGTCAACATTTTCACCAGGTATTGCCTAAATCAGACTAAAACTATTTAATTTGACCTGCCTAGGTGAATCACTGACCTAGTTACTTGACCTGACATTTAACTGTTTTCGAAAATAGTAAGTCATTCTCTTGGTTATCCCACTACTCCTCCACCAAATATGGTTAAAATCTAATGTAAAAAAAGTTAGTTAATTTGTTCACACACACACACACACACACACACACACACACACACACACACACACACACACACACACACACACACACACACACACACTAATGCGCACGCATCGAACAAAACATAGGAAGTTCTTGCTTTGGGAAGGCAGATGTCATACGTTAACTGTTCCTGGTTTCCTTTCTGAAGTATTTCTTGTGGAACTGGCTTTTCTACTATCCACAAAGGCTCTAAAGAACAGTGTTCCTATTATATTTTCTGTACGAATTTAAAAAACGCAACTTGAGAATTACAGTAGATGAAAATTTGTGCCTAGCTTCATTGTAAATCTCCTTATGGTTGATCAGTTCCTGTGTTCTATTCCAGGTGACTCATTTTTATGTGTCTTACTCTGGGCAAAAGCTTCAGGGCCTAACCTAAGGCCCAGTAGTCCTCCTACACACTTCCACATGTCACCACTTAGGTGCTAACACCCACCGTCCATACTGAACACATTCTAGGGCTGTGTCATACAGGACTGCTCTACTAGTATTAGCGGGGGTATTTTTATGACATGTTGATGAGTCGTCTGGTATATCAGTAAAGACTGCTTTTATGAAATTCACATCCTTAAACTGTTCCTTGCCCCAGCCGGGATTCTTTCCTGGGTCCATTAGGACTGCAGGCTTCCTCTCTACCGATTCAGCTACCGCCTCAGCTAAAAGTGAGTCGTAGAACTAGCTTGAGAATTAATAAGAATATATGAATGTAAGAAATGAGGATAAGTGCAATAGGCCTACCCTAACCTTGCCTAACCTAACCACAAGAGTGTGACTAAACGACTAGAATAAGACAAAGATAGCAAAGAAGAAGGCTTTTCCTGGTGCACCAAACCATCCAACCGAAACTGGCAGGAAAAAAGTGAAAAGAATGGCACGCAGTATAGATTAAAACAAAAACTGATGTGGAAATTTTATAGGAATATGTAAAGGAGAAAAGATATTATTGCAATTTAACATGGACAGGGAAAAAAAATATAATGAATTAGTAACTGACAGTTTTTATATCTAACCCTTACTTATAATACTGTTACCACAACTGCTTGTGGGCCCTTCGGGCCCCTCGTACTTGCTCCTGCGGAGGGCTCTCGTGCTGATGTAGTTTATTTTAGTTGTACCTACAGGAAAAAATTCTACAGAGCTCCTTTCCTGGGCGCCTGGAGCAGCGTTTTTGGCCAAAATGTGATCGCTCATTAAATATCGTAAAAGTTTTTCAATTGTGATGGGACCAAGTTTTTTCACATCAGCGAATTTTTTGCGATTTGTGTGACAATTGTGGTGCGATTTGAATGTGTAGTTTCGGCTGCCCAAAATACACACACACACACACACACACACACACACACACACACACACACACACACACACACACACACACACACACACACACACACACACACACACACACACACACACACACACACACACACACACACACACACACACACACACACACACACACAAAATTAGTCAGAGATTCAGCAGATATCAATAAATGTATAGTAATCACTGGTAGAGAAGAGGAAGAAGTAAGAAACAAAATCTCAAGAGACAAAATGATGGCAAATGTAATGAGCATTCTGAAAGAAGTATCAGAGGAAATCTGTAGTAAAGACATAGAGGAACACAAAAGGTTAGGGAAATACGAGAGAAGCAAGTCAAGGCCCCTAAAGGTAACCTTCCAGAGTGTAAACACCGTGAAGGAGATACTAAAAAATGCAAAGAATGTTATGGAGAAAGAGGAGTTCAAAAATGTATGGATAAAAAGATGCCTAACACAAGAGGAGGAGAAGAATACATTTTTTTTTTTTACAAAGTAATTGGACTGCAGGTACGAAAATGGTACATAAACAGGAGGGAATAAAAAGGAGGAAGATAGTAGAACCAAGTCATGACAAGTATATAAACAAGATGATTAAGTTGATGTACTCAAATGTGGATGGAATGGAATCTAAATTATTAGAGATGAATGATTATATCAGAGAAAATGAACCACATGTAATATGCCTAACTGAAACAAAATTAACACCAAGGATATCAAATGACATCCTAAACGCAGAGGAATTTAATATATGGAGAAGAGATAGGAACTTAAAAAAAGGAGGAGGAATTATAATATTAACTAAGAAAAATCTAAAGGTCAAAGAAAATCGAGGCAAAGATGAACTTGACAGATTGGTGATTATTGGCTGAATGCAACATTACTTCATAATTTAGCATTAATAACTGACAACAAATATCTGAGGGGGAAATTTGGGTTAGTAAATATTTTTTGGACATGTTGCATTCAGCCAGTCATCAGCAACCTATCAAGTGCATCTTCGCCTCAATAAAAAAAAAAACTGCTTATAGATATACCCTCACAAGAAGAACTGATTGCTGTAGAGATCACTACATCTGAAGGGAGAGTAATTGTAGCCAATTTGTACATACCACCCAGATCAAACACGTGGGAAAGAGATGAATATGAGGACCTGGCAGAGAGTACAATGCAGAGTTTAAGAGCATTACTACATAAAATGGAAAAGAAATCGGAAAGAATTATACTAATTGGAGATTTTAATACAAATATAAATTGGAATACTCTAGATATAATAAGCCAAGAAAGCTGTTGGGAAAAAAAGCTCTTAGATCTCGTGCAAGAGTTTTTCTTAACGCAACATGTAAGAGAAAGCACCAGAAAAAGAGGACTCGGTGTACCCTCAATGCTGGATCTCATATTTACTAGGCAAGGAAACGATATTGACAATTTAATATATATATATCACCCTCCATTCGGGAAAAGCGACCATGCAGTACTAAATTGCAACTTCAGGATTGCATATGACATAGTTAACAGCAATGAAAGTTACAAAAAGACCCTAACCTATAAAAATGGAAAGTATCATGACCTATATATATATATATATATATATATATATATATATATATATATATATATATATATATATATAGAGAGATATATATATAGATAGATATATAGATATAGATATAGATATATATATATATATAAAATTCTGTGAACTATATGAAAGAGTAGTACATCCCACAGAACAAAGAAGCAGAAAAGAAAATAAAGAAATGTTTCAATACAGAATGTAAAAAATCAAAAGAAAAAAGAGATTTGTTGTGGAATAGATACAGAAGACACAATAGTGAAGGGCATATAACAATTATAAACAGGCAAGAAATGATTATACAAGAATAAGGAGGGAAGCCCAAAAACAGTTTGAGGAGGATATCATAAATATAAGTAGTGATTAACCGAAACTATTTTACATCTACATCAGAAGGAAAACCAAAGTAAAAGATAAAATACAATCCATTACGGACGATGGTATCACCTGTACACAAGAGAAGGATATTTGTGAAGCACTAAACAAGACTTTCCAACCAGTTTTTACGGAGGAAAAATTTTTTGAGAGGGATTATGTGGAACATGCATGCCCACACATACTACCAGATATACAAGTATCAGAAAAAGTAATTCAGGAGGAGCAAAGTAAATTAGACAAAGGAAAAGCAAGTGGTCCTGATGAAATTTCATGTTAGATGCTATGTGAATGTGCAGAGGAGTTAAGTAAACCATGATTTTTAATTTTCAAGAAATCGTTGAGACAAGGTAAACTACCTGATATTTGGAAGAAAACAAACATTGTTCCCTTATTCAAGAAAGGGAATAGACAAAATCCACTCAACTACCGACCAGTATCACTAACCAGTGTTGCAAGCAAGGTATTAGAAAAGCTTATAAGAAAATCTTGGGTAAATCATCTTGAAGAACACAATATGATAACAGAAAGACAGTTTGGTTTCACAAAAGGAAAATCATGTGTTACTAATCTGTTGAGCTACTATGACAGAGTAACAGACACATTACAGGAAAGAGAAGGATGAGTGGACAGTATCTATTTAGATTTCAAGAAAGCATTTGACACAGTACCACACCAAAGACTTTTATGGAAATTGTACCATCAAGGAGGAATTCGAGGCAAACTGTATTGTTGGATGCAAGATTTTCTCATAAGAAGAGAAATGAGAACAGTACTAAGGGGAAATTACTCATCATGGAAAGAAGGGACTAGTGGAATACCACAGGGCTCAGTGCTGGCACCAATCATATTTTTAGTGTATATAAATTATACAGACAGTAACACTGGAAATGAAAGCTATCTAAATATGTTTGCAGATGATGCAAAGGAGAATTACTAACACAGACTCTTGTAAAGAACTACAACAAGAATTAAATAAACTTCATGAATGGAGTAATACATGGCAAATGGAATTCAATGTGGACAAGTGTCATGTAATCAAGTTTGGTAAATGTGAAAAAAGATCTGATTGAGATTATAAGTTAGGAAATAAAACCCTACACACATCAGAAAGAGACAAGGACCTAGGTGTGATTATCAATAACAGACTATCTCTGGCTGACCACATCAGTGAGAAGGTACGGAACATGTATTCACTGCCTGCAAATATGAGAATAGCGCTCACATACATAAATGAAGACATGCTAAGAAAGATAATAACATCATTCATCAGACCAACCCTGGAGTATGCATCAGTAGTCTGGAGTCCTCATCTCAAAAAACACATAGACAAGATTGAAAAAGTTCAAAGGGCCGCTACAAGATGGGTACCAAGCTTAAGGGATCTAAGCTACAACGGAAGACTAAATAAACTGAATCTACCAACACTACAGGAGAGAAGGAAAGAGGTGACATGATTATTCTATATAAATGTATACCAAGGAAGGAGAAAATAGGCATGAATGATTACTTAACCTATGGGGAAGCATCAGCAAGAGGACACTGCAAAAAACTGCATAAGAAGAGAGGTGATAAAGACGTTGGGAAATTTAGTTTCCCAAATAGAGCAATTGATCAGTGGAATGCACTACCGAATGAAATGTTGTGTGCCAAAACAATTCACAAATTTAAGGATATGTACGATAAATACGGTTTAAGACACGGGACAGTACGAGCTTGACTCATTCCTGTGAAGATACAATTAGGTAAGAACAATTAGGTAAGGACACACACACACACACACACACACACACACACACACACACACACACACACACACGGCTAGTGCTATAGTTATTAGATTATCCCACTGGTGGCCAGGGTACATTTAAAAGGAAGGAACTAGGCATTTGAAAAAGTTGATAGAGAAGGGGAACCCAGGATACGTAACTATGAGCTCTGCCACTGAGTCCTTTGGCAAAGGGCAGTACGTTAAGGCCTCTTGTAGCAAAATCCCCCACACAGAAACCCTGGGCACTAATGGATTAATCTCTTCTAGTCGAAACTACTCCCGCTGGTCATAACTGCTGGAGAGTTAATACGGGAACTGCACAGGTATCCTGAACACAGGAGGTAGTATGATAGGGCTATGAGTCAAAGAAGACAGAGAGAAATAAATGTTACCTCACGTGCTGTGTGTGTGTGTGTGTGTGTGTGTGTGTGATATATATATATATATATATATATATATATATATATATATATATATATATATATATATATTTGGGTTATAACTATTATTCAACCTTATGTTCCTGCACCTCAAGTCGATGAACTTTTGCTAAAAAACAAAGAAGAAAGGCCTTATTCCTCTCCGTTTTAACCCGAGACGTCCCATCAGCGTATGGATACGTTGCAAGATTTTGAATTTGCCAGTCCCATCGATGTCCTGGTATATTTTGCAATTGCGAGTTGCATAATTTCCACAATTTTCAAAATTCGCGCAAGATTTTTGGTATGTAGCATCGCATGACCTTCCCCTACCTGCCACCAGGCGGGGACACTCGGAGACCCAGTGCGACCCGCGCTCACCTGCGGCTTGGTCACTCACCTGTTAGCAACGGTCCTGCTCAGACATGGCGCATAGAGTTCTCTCGGAGGAGGAAATTCAAGCCGCCCTGGATGCCTTTACTGGAGATAATGATTCACCACTCGATGACGAGGAGATGGCCGAAGATTATGTCCTTTCAGAGGATGTGGAAAGCAGCAGCAGTGATGAGGAAGTCCCGTCCCCCAGGAAGCGGCGCTACGTGATTTATTGTGCTGCAGGAGAGGGTCAGGCTGCACAAAAGCAACATGCAAGATCCTCTAGCCAGCCCTTACGTGACGTGGAGCCCGATTTCGAGGACGAGGACGAGGACATAGCCATGGGACGTGCTGCCACATGGTACGGCCGTGAGGTTATTATTCATCGCGGCCCAGGGCGCACACCACATCGTTCTAACAGGTATGGGCCTAGTGTTTTGGTTGGGGATGGCGGAAGTGGCGTTGAGGGAGTAGGGAGTGAAAGGGAAAGTGCTGGGAGGAGTGTGGAAAGTGAGAGTGGCGGGAGTGAGTCACGTGGTGGTGTGACGCGGCGGGGCTTATCACTTGGGGCAGTGAGGGTGGGTGGTGAGTCACTTGGTGTGGTGATGGAGTAGGGAGGTGAGGAGGAGCCACTCCCCAGCACGTCTTATGTTCCCCAATATTCCCGGGCTTCCTCCCCACAGCCCCCTGATGTTCCCCAAGGCCGTAAGGGGAAGGGAAAGGGGAAGGGTAAAGGCAGAGGGAAGAGGAGTGCGAGTCAGGAAGCCCTACGCACTCCTCCTCCCCAACCTCCCCCACCATCATATCCTCCTCCCCTGATGAGGGCGAGGATGGGGACGATCGGGATGAGGATTTTGTGTCTTGGAATTGGGAGGATGGTGATGATCCTGCAAATGCTAATGACACAGATAAGATGAGGCAAATTAGGTTGGTCTTTGATCACCTAAGGCAGACATTCCGTTCCTCATTTTATCCCAATAGAGACCTCATCAAAGACGAGAGTCTCATGTTGTGGAGAGGCAATATTTCATTTCGGCAGTACATACCCAGCAAAAGGCACCGTTTTGGGTTCAAGATCTTTGTTATGTGTAACTGTAGGACTGGTTATGTGCAAGACATAGTCTTGTACACCAGTGCACAGACAGACATAATAGAAGATCGGAGTATTGGTCTGTCGGGAGTAGTGGTAAAGACAATGATAGAAGACTATCTTCATCGTGGTCACGTCCTTTACCTTGACAATTGGTACACTAGCCCTCTTCTCGCTTGATATCTACACAGGCATGACACGGGGCTATGTGGGACCGTGAAGGTGAACCGGCATCACATGGTCAAGGTGGGGCGGAAACTTGACAGGAATGAGGTCGTCTTCTTCCAGGCAAACAATATCCTTGCAACTGTGTGGAACCACAATAGAGAAGTCCGCCTCTTGTCCACGGTTCACCGCCCCTTGATGCACCGTACAGAGTTGATAGATTATCGGAGCGAGAACAGACTCCATGATATCCACTGCTGAGTGTGCGAGGACCACGATGAAGTGGTACAAAAAATTATTCTTTCACCTGCTTGACATTACTGCCCTGAATTGCCACCACCTTCACGCCATGACAACAGGAGATCATGAAACCTTTGAAGGGTTTGTGAGGGAGCTGACACGAGAGATTGTTGCAAGATATGCGGTTGAAAGGCCCCAACACCGCACCCGCACAGCCCCAGGTGCCCACCCTCCCCTGAGATTATCTGCCCGCCATTTCCCCACTCCCATACCTCCCAAGCAAATAGACCTAGGCCCCAGCGCAGGTGTCACGTGTGTAGCAATTCCCGTGTGAGACCCACCACTCAGAGAAAGGACACCCGCTATGAGTGCGTTCAGTGTGACGTGGGTCTGTGTATTCACCCATGTTTCAGTGAGTTTCACACGTTCCTGCACTTCTGATAAGGTGTGAATGCGATAGGACGCTGATATTCTGAAATAAATGCGACAAACAGATGCTCAGTGTAATTATAAGGCCCGTAGATCTGTAAATAGTAGTGTGGAAGTGGAAACGGGTGTAATATAAGTGGAAAATTATTGTGTAAGTGTATGAATATTATCTAAGTGGAAACATACCTTGCGAGGGTATTTTGATGCGATATTCAGACGCTTAGTGGAATAAGTATGTCCCGTAAATATGTAAATAGGAGTCTACAAGTGAACATGGGTGTAATATAAGTGGAATATTAGTATGTAAGTGTATGAGTAATTTCTAAGTGGAAACATACCTTGCGAGGGTATTTTGATGCGATATTCAGACACTCAGTGGAATAAGTAAGTCCCGTAAATATGTAAATAGGAGTCTACAAGTGAACACGGGTGTAATCTAAATGGAATATTAGTATGTAAGTGTATGAGTATTATGTTGGTCGAAACATTCATTGTGAGGGTATTTTCATGCGATATTCTGACGCTCACTAGAATAAATAATGTCAGTAAATATATTGTGCAGAATAGGGTGTAAATGGGTGTAATGTAAGTGGTAAAGTATATTGTGATTGAAGAAATAAAGTAAAAGTGGAAACACGAGTGTTAGAGAGTGTGCTTGCTACGAGATTATGTGCAAGCATTTTGCTAAATGCCCTCGTCATGAATATGAATAATTGAAAACGTTTATAGTGGTGGAGGAAAGGTTCAATGTAAAGAAGAAAATATTATGAAAGTGATAAAACAATGTTGTATGTTGAAATATGAGTCGTAGCGAGTGTGCTGAGTATGCATATGTGCGCTATACTTATGCTACATGTCATCGTAATGAATGAAAACAGCTGAAAATATTTACATACAGTACAAAATGGTAAAATGGCATTGAAACAGTAGTCTACAAGTAGAAAAAATGATATATTGACTGAAACAAGAAACTTAGCACATAGCGTTTTATCAATTGGACCAAACTCGCTATGCTCGCGCGAAGGTACAATGCTTATTTTTCATATATATATATATATATATATATATATATATATATATGTCATTGAAATTCATTATATTGTTATTCTTATTGTTTATTAGTTCAAATTCAATAAATGTAGAGGTGTTGTTTGTTGTTTCTCCCAAAATTACCTACTATAGAAAACGTAAGCGCCTCACACCTCTATGATAGAATATGATACCTGGCGCGGGGGACCTCACCTGTTCTGACCAGTTGCAGACCACGGTAAGCACTTTCTTTGTGATTTTCCTTTGTTTCACAACATAAGCGGAAGTTTTAGCCAAAATTTTTTTTTTCCAAAAGTGGTCGGGACTGGGGGGTGTCAGAGGTGCAAAAGTGGTCGGGACGTGACTGGTTAAAAGAAGGTCGCCTCGAAATAAAAAAATTGATTTTCGCAGGTGTTTATTTACATGTATAACAACAAAAAAAGAGAAAAGAGCTTATACAAATGCATTAATACTTAAAATCACTGTTTATTACCTAGAATAAATCTAAGTTGTGGTTTGGTTGCTTCACTGTGATTGCAAGTTCTGCACACTGATTACTTCTTGGTATCTTGAGTAAGGATGGCTCCTGTTTCCAGTGATTCTGCGATGAGTTCAGTGCTTTTTTGTAAGGTTTCAATATTTCTGACAATTTCTTGAAGTCATTTTCATTATACATCTGATTAGTAAACCAGTACTTGGGCCATTCATATGATATGATTCTGTATATCTTCTCCAGAGAATGAATGTAAGGGTAGTGAGTATTGCCCTTGAATTCCATCTTGCATTAGTGGTATTTGGAATTTTTTTAAAGTTAATCAAAGGAAAATGCCCTTTTTCTTCAAAGAATCTAAATACTCGTGTTAAATGGTACAAAAACTTCGTCATCTCTCCATCCTGACTTATTGAGGATCTCTTCTGTTCCATCAACAAACTGTGATTTTAGTTTTTCATAATTCTTTATTAACTGAGACACAAATGGATATTCAATGTCTGGAGAATTGGTGTCAGTGCCAAGTTCATCATCCATCACCAAAAGGATTGCCTGTCCAGAATGTGATGCTGACAGCCGATAAATTGTGGTTTGTTGACACTCGTATCTGTGAACATTTGTTGTAATCTGACAACAACTCCACTTTTTTTTTTTTTCCAGCGTTACCAGAAGTTGTATCAGCAATGATAATTTTTATTGCATGCCATAAGTTGTATTCATCAATAACTTTTATAATATTTAGATTATTCTAGAATGTTCTAAACAATGTTGAACCATACTAGGACATTACAAACTGTTATAGAAAGTTCTAAACAGTTCTAAAATCTCCTGTGCAAATCTATAAAGTTATAAAAAATCTATATAAAGATGAAGAAAGTGATAAAACTTGCGTGTGGTAACGTTAAATATATGGTAATCCATTTCCTGATCTGGGGGTGACTTTTTTTTTTTTTTTACTGAGAGGAATAAGTTTTTTTTTTTTTTTTTTTTTCTGTTTTTAAACAAAAGTTCATCAATTTATGATACAGGCTACATTTGATTTGAAAAAAAAAGTTATAACCCTAATATATATATATATATATATATATATATATATATATATATATATATATATATATATATATATATATATATATATTACAGTATGTGTGTGTGTGTGTGTGTGTGTGTGTGTGTGTGTGTGTGTGGAGAGAGAGAATTTGTGCGTGCATGTGTGTGTGTGTGTGTGTGTGTGTGTGGAGAGAGAGAATTTGTGCGTGCGTGTGTGTGTGTGTGTGTGTGTGTGTGTGTGTGTGTGTGTGTGTGTGTGTGTGTTTGACAGACAAATCTTGCGGGTTTCTGGCTTATGGTTCCTTCCTCTTTGCATTAAAAAAAAAAGACTTTACATGAAGACACACAACTCCCTGCTTCCTCATTGTTGCACACCCCCAAGAAACACAAAAATATTGAGAACTACCCCACGCTCACAGTCACTCGAAGCCCTCTTAAATATTTACCATACTAAATACGGATGTCAAGTAGTGTTCGTGTGTCGTCCTTCAACACAATGCAAGAACATCCCTGCAAATACATTCTTTTTGGTCTCTAACTTGCTGAACTTTGGGTCTTACTGGAGAAAACTTATTTGTATGAATCATTTTGGGAGTGAATAAGACTGAATTCTTTACTGTCGTAACTTTCGGATAGGAGTGAGAGAGCAGAGGAATGTGAGACTGACTAGGAGAGTTGGTAGGGAGATGCAGAGGATGAGAGAGGAGGAGACCATGGCTGAAATGGAAGGATTGGGTGGAGAGGTATATGAAAGAGGGGATATGAGCTGGAGAGAGGGCAGACAGATGACAGGACAGGGAGACATGAAGGCAATGCATTTGTGGGGTCCTCTGACAGGATTCAGGTGTTTGGTGTTAGATAAATATATTGACAGATAAACAGATATATACACAGATAAATACTATCTGTAAGTCTTATTTTTGCTGGATTTTTATTTTAGTTGTAATTAATTTAGGTAGAAAAAATTAATTGTGGGGGGAAACTTCATTATTTTCAAGTAACTCTGTTTTCCTGATGGGTGGCGGAATATGCTTTTTATCCACTGTTCAATACGCTTGTTGCTCTAAATAGGCCTAAAATTGCCATCTCTCCATTATGAATTCTAGGTTGTAACAATGCTGTAATAAAAGGATAGAATGTTAGTCCCAAAAATGTGCTAGGCAAGGATGCAAAACCGTAGTATTGCATTTTTCTGCCACTGAGTTATGTAAAATCAGCGACAAAAAGAAGAGAATCTGGGCCAAGTTAAGGTAAACGATTTAGGGTTCTAAAGGGAATTAACCTGTTGACTCCCACTGTTGTATATATACATCCACACGTTTTGTCACTGTGACTCCTGCTGACGTATATATAAACACGCAGCACTTGCAAGGTCCCTAATTTGCACAATTTTCATATTTCGTGCGTGATTTCTGGTATGTATACATGGGACACCTTCCTATACAAGATGCCAGGCAGGGTCAATGCCTTACCCTGCATGACCTCCCCCCCCCGCACGCCATTGTCTCGGCAATTCACCTGTTACCAGTGACCTGGCAGGTAGACATGTCGTGCTACGGTACGAAATTCAAGGCCAGAGTGATTCCCCAATCAATGACAATGTGGAGGACAAAGTTTATGTAGCATTAGAGGAAGAAACAGTCAGAAATGATAATCAGGTAATGTCGCCAAAAAAGGTCAGGTATGGTGATGTGCTTGGTGAGTGAAACAATGCTTATATTGCCTATATTACTGTGTGAAAACTAATATACTCTCGTACGACATATAAATTCGTACCAAATAAATAAATAAATACCATTTATGAGTGGTGTGGAATAGTTACCCTTCCATAGAACTCGTTTTTTTTGGAGCCAGGCTGATAGAAAACACAGTAAGGTAACGGGTACTGCTACCTGTAATCAGTATTTCAAACCTCAGCTGAGGGATTTCTTTAAGAATTTTTGATGTTTCTCACTAAAAGCAGAGGTTTGAGCCAATTTTTTTTTTCCAAAATTGCTCAGGATTTGGGGGAGGGGGGGATCAGTGGCCGCAAATCGGTGGGGAAGGGGTGGGTTAAACTGTAGCTCAAACAGGGCAGCACTCCAGAGGTGGATGGCAAGCTGGTGACAGGGAGAGCTGGAGCTCCTGTTTCACCAGCCCTCAGGACCTTTCTTGAACATTTTCAGTGCTTTCATTTACACAGAGAGTAGGCCAGTATACTCTCTTAATACCTCTACCTTGAACTGTCTACACCACACTACATGCACATAAGATATCACACCTACTATTTCCACTCTAGCAATGGTCGCTGCATTATTACTAGCAGACGAGGTGGTATCTCAGATTGCCACCACCGGCAGGGTAGGGCTGGTGCCACGGGGTCCTCCCAGTGGCAATCAAACAAGCGTGCCGGCAGCGACTGTTACAAATTCCATTCATGCTCGTCAACAGAGAAGTGCAGGTGCAGCCTTATCCTTCACAAATATCCTTGGTCTCAGCACCTAACTGAATTCAGTTCATTTTTTCCTACAGTCCATATCCCCTCTGGCCCTGTTCCTCACAGAACCACAAATCTCTCCCTCTACCGAAATATCCCCATTTTGTTTTCCTGGTCACCATCTTCTCACAAACTTCTCTAACGAAGGTGGCACCTGTTGTTATATCAAATCTGAATAGGCAATTGACACTATTTTAAACTTCAATTCAACTCAATCTGATTACTCACTCTATAAACTACATTATCTTAATATTCCAAATACAACTGTGTAGTCTATTGCTCCCACAGTGCTTCTTTAGAACCCAGTGTGTTTGACTCCATATCCACACAGCTGAGTAACCTTAACCTTGCCCTTAGCACCAAAATTACCCTTTTTAGTGATTTGAACGTATATAATGTTGAATAGTTATTGCATTCTGCCAGGACTGACGATGCTGGTCTAGAGTGCAAGCTTTTTGCAGAATCATTTAATCTCACGGAATTGGTAAAGCAACCAACCAGAATACCAGATAATCCTGACCATAATGCCCATCTCTTGAATCTATTCCTGACAAATAATCCAGATCAATACAGGATAGAAGTACTGTCACCACTTGGATCATCTGACCACACTCTCATCAAAGCCTCATTAGTTAGCTTCCAAACCTCCCCGTTCTGAACTTGTCAGGGCAACCCGATGGCACTTTGATGGGGCAAAGTGGGATGGATTTAGAAATTATCTTGCTGACATTCCATGGCAGTGTTTCTTCTCTAGTAATGTCAGTTCTACCCAGTCCCACATTTATGACTTAATACTAGCTGGTATGGATTTATTCATACCAAGTCAACAGTTCACTAAAAGATCAAGCTCCTCAAAATGGTTTGATAGCAACTGTGCCAGAGCAATGGCCCAAAAGTCATTAGGATATAATTTTTACTTGAAATAAAAAAAACATCTGAATCACTGTCAATTTAAAATTGCTAGAAACCAAGCAAAACCTGTAGTAAATCTCACTAAATCAAACTTTCTTCAAAATCAAGCATCAAAACTACTTAACAACCCTAATGACAGTACAATATTCTGGTCATCTCTCAACTCTTTCAATACTAACTTTAACAAGTCATCATCCATTCCCCCACAAAAATCTTCAGATGGCAACATTACAAATGACCCACATGGGAAAGGAAATATCTTTGCCAGTACATTTGCCAGAAATTCTGCCATAGAGGATCTCAGCCAGAACGTCCCGGTACTAGAACTTAAGTCTCCCAAAACTGTTCCACTTAAAATGCAGACAAGATACGTAAAATCCATCCTAGACAATTATTCAGACTATGCATATGTTCTTCTTCATTCCCTAATTCATGGAAAGAAGTCAATATCCACCCAATTCCAAAGAAAGGAAGTTCCTCTGACCTCTCTGATTACAGACCAATAGCTGTCACTTCTTCTCTTGGTAAAGTATTTGAAATTATGATTAATAAACACTTAGTTAAACATCTTGAATCCAACAGCTTACTTAACCCCTTCGTGCGCAATGACGTGTTTGTCGTCATTTGGGGCGTCTGCAACTATACTCGATGATGCGTTTGTCGTCATAAAAGCATAAAAACCTTCGTCAGAGAAAAAGTTTTTGGCCGATCAGCGTCATTTTTGGACGCCCCATAGTTCCCGTGCCTCTCATCAAAAGTAATGTCCTGGTAACCTTGGGGCCCGAGACGCGCGGCAGCCCGGTCAGGTTGATCAGTTCCGCATCAGCTGTCAAGGTCGAAGGTAGCACGTGGCTGGGCATTTAAATCGTACTCTATTTACCCCGTCCCGGGACGCGCATCATATTCCACTATATCAATAGTGCTTGTGTTTACTTTTGAGGCACTATTGTGATTAGATTTGGTGTTTGCAATAGAGAATTAGGTTTTGGTGAATCATTCCTGGCCGTTATCAGCCATTGGCCCAACGAAGATTGTGCTAGGCCTACCCTGTTTTTCGGCGTGTCCCAACAACTACACTCCCTCTACCCTGCACCCAATGTGAGTATTCAGCTATTGAATAATAGTGACAGTGTATCAGGTGAATATAGTGTGCAATAGCCAGTGAAGAAGGACATGGTGAAACGTTTAGCAGAGGGAGGCGGGAAACCGCCTGACGACATGGCCTTGTATTGAATGGAACATTTGCCAAGGTGTTGATGAAGTCCTTGTTTTGTGGTGATATTTGGTGGATAGTGTTATTGTACAAGAGATAGGAGTATAGTGCAACGAGTGTACGTGATGAAGTATTGGCTAGGGCAGGAGTCACGTACGCCTTACAGCCACAGCACGCCATTGTCAGGAGGGGATAAAATAGAGGAGGTTTATATGGATATTTGATTTTATCATAGTTATATTTTTTCCATATGCTTTTTATATGAAATAAAGCATGAGTGTTATTGATATATTTATCGTATGCTTGTATGGATGAACGTAAACACTGCACCATGTGCTCGTTGGAAAATATCGTCTGCAATACCTTAGGTATCGCAGATGTGACATACAGAGCTCATTCAGGTACTGTTGTGGTGAAATTTACTGTATGTCTCATAAACTGATGGATTGATTTGTATTGTGAAATAAAATCATAAACACTGCAGCATCTTAAGGTAAGGGAAACATCATCTGCTACACCTTAGCAGACAGGTAAGGGCCATGTACTTGTACTTGTTGTGGTGTAATATACTGTTTATCTCATATATTGATAGATTTGGTTAAGTTTTATGTGAAAGACAGTAAATGACTGACCCAATTGCTCGTAGGGAAGAGTGCATCTCGTACATCTGAGTCAGCACAAAGGTAGCGACATGCAACGCGAGGTTGGGAACAAGTGCATTTACATTTTATTGGTAAATATACTATGTATCTCATACAGTGATATACTGTAATTTGTTATTTATTTATGTGAAAAGAAAGTGAAAGTGAACCATGTGCTCCTCTAGAAATCATCGTCTGCTACAACTTACAGGTCAGGTATGGGTCAAGTAATTGACCTTTGTAGGACGTGCATTTATATTTTATTGGTGAAATATAGTGTGTCTCATATATTGATAAATTAGGCTACGTATTATGTGGAAATAACGTGAAAGACTGAGCCATGTGCTCGTAATGAAGTGTGTGTCATACACCTGAGCTAGCACAAAGGTGGCAAAATGCAACGCAAGATATGCAATTGTAGATGGTGTGATATACTGTGTATCTCATAGAGTGATGTATTTTATTATTTTTTTATGTGAAAAGAAAGTGAAAGTGAATCACATGCTCCACTAGAAATCATCATCTGCTACACCTTACCGGCCAGGTATGGGCCACATAATTCCCCTATGTAGGATGTGCATTTACATTTTACTGGTGAAATATACTATCTCATATTTTGATAGACTGGACTACGTATTATGTGGAAATAACGTGAAAGACTGAGCTACTTGCTTGTAATGAAGTGTGTGTGTCGTACACCTAAACTAGCACAAAGGTAGCGAAATGCAACGCGAGATACATAATTCTATATGGTTTGATGTACTGTGTCATACAGTGATATATATATATATATATATATATATATATATATTTTTTTATATATATATATATATATATATATATATATATATATATATATATTTTTTTTTTGTGAAAAGAAAGTGAAAGTGGACCATGTGCTCCTCTAGAAATCATTGTCTGCAACACCTTGCCGGCCAGGTACGCGCCACGTAATTAACATACGTAGGATGTGCATCTGCATTTTGTTGGTGAAATATACTGTGTATCTCATATATTGATAGATTAGGCTACGTATTATGTGGAAATAACGTGAAAGACTGAAGGTGGTAGTATTAAACAACCTCCTCCCCTTCTCGCGAAGCATCTTCGTGAAGAGGCTCTTCCCAGTTTGGTACCTTTAAACTCCGGCCAAATAGCCTCTTCCGAGAAAGAGGCTACGGAAGGGTTGGTATGTTGCGGAGGTGCTCTCTGGGAGAGAAATCGTGAGATTGATACGCCGGAGGAGGGCTATTTTGCTGTCATCTGTTTTATGTTTACTCTCTCGTGTGACATATTGCGAAAATAATATGCTAAACCTGATGAACAACGTCTCCGAATCAGTCCAATGGTAGGAAATACTTTTAATACTTGATACTTTAATACTTGAGACGGGTCCCAGTCATAGGATTACAGCAGCTAGAATTTAGCCATTTTGTTTGGTGGTTCAGTTAGGTTAGAAATAGGTTAGGTTAGGTTAGGTTATCTAACAGGTTTGTACATCATTCCATTTTTCATCACTGACTTCAGAAAGGTAAGCACATGGTATAATTTAAGGCCGTGATGAGGATTAAGGCAGAATTTAGCGGCGACTTCCGTAATCCTAACCACGATTAGGATTACGGGAGCTATAATTTAGCTGTTTTGTATTGTGGTTCAGTTAGGTGACAAACAGGTTAGGTTAGGTCAGGTCAGTTCTGGTTAGGTTAGGTTAATACTGCTACAGTTCATCTTAAACTGCTAGAATTTAGCAGTTATTTTTGGTTTTTCAGCTAGGTCAGAAATATGTTAGGTTAGGTTATTTAGGTCAAGTTATGGCTACCGTAAAAAGGCAGTGATTAGGATTACAGTAGCCAGAATTTAGAGGCGATGGCTGTAATCTGACCATGGCCCTAAATTATACCACGTGTTTGCCTTTCTGAAGACAGTAATGAAAAGCGCAATGGTGTACAAGTCTGTTAGATAAAGCACTCTTGAAAATAGGCGGTGAAGTTGGCTGGATCACCACAGTTTGAGACACAGGTAACTTGGGAATGATAGAAGGCAACAACTGGGCTGTGTGCATGTAGCAGTAGTTTGATCATAAACGGGTAACACCATTCTCCTAAAAATCTATGAATAAGGATAGTATGACACAAAAGAAATTATAACAAACGTTTTAAAAAATTGCAAATGCATTTCGTGTATGTTATGGTAGTAAATAATTACATGAATATGGTATCAGTATTAAAAAATATACGAAAATATTTGGGAAGAGGCAGGTGATGCTCCTGCTTCATTTTCCAGTACTTTTAACCCTGAGAGACCACCGTACAAGGAACCTCTTCGCTTTAAAACTACGGCTGGAGCGATGAAGAGTCTGCTCGTGGGAAAAGGTAGTTTAAAATTACCCGCCTGAGCCAAGTGCTCGTAATGAAGTGTGTGTGTCGTACACCTAAACTAGCACAAAGGTAGCGAAATGCAACGCGAGATACGGAATTGTACATGGTGTGATATACTGTGTATCTCATACAGTGATATAATTTATTATTTTTTTATGTGAAAGTGAAATTGAACCACGTGCACCACTAGAAATCATTGTCTGCTACACCTTACCGGCCAGGTATGGGCCACGTAATTGACCTACGTAGGACGTGCATTTACAATTTATTGGTGAAATATACTGTGTATTCCATGTATTGATATATTTGGCTATGTTTTATGTGAAAAGGCAGTGTAAAACAGCCACGTGCTCGTAATGAAGAGTGTGTCGTACACCTGAACTAGTACAAAGGTAGCGAAATGCAACGTGAGGTTAGGAACACGTGCATTTACATACATACATATATATATATATATATATATATATATATATATATATATATATATGTATTTTGGTGAAATATACTGTTTATTCCATGTATTGATATACTTGGCTATGTTTTATGTGAAAAGATAGTGAAAAACGGACACACGTTCTCGTAATGAAGAGTGTGTGTCGTACACTTGAGCTGGCACAAAGGTAGCGAAATGCAACGCTAGGTTAGGAACACGTGCATTTACATATATATATATATATATATATATATATATATATATATATATATATATATATATATATATATAAATTTTTTTTGGGTGAAATATATTGTGTATCTCATGTATTGATATATTTGGCTATGTTTTATGTGAAAAGACAGTGAAAAACGGGCCCACGTGCTCGTAATCTCGTAAGGGAAACACCGTCTGCAACACCTTAGTGCACAGTTAACTCTCAACGTCGGTTCCCAATCTCCAGGCTCCTCTGTCCCCCTTGGCGAGCCAGTGTCCCGGAAGCCTGGCCATCATTCCTTGTGATGGCCCCTCCACCCGCTTCTGCTGTGCAGGATGCTACGGTGACATCCTTGCCGGCCAGGCCGGGGAGACTGGTGTCCCCAGAGCCCTCTGTCTCGTCCTCGTCCTTGTACGAGGCGTCCCTTCCCAGACAAGGGCGCCGTGGTCCACTGCCTGGACACGGGGGATGTCCAAGGGGTCGGAGGGCAGGCCGAAAGGTGTCGACAGGCCGACCCACTGCCACCGCCACTGAA
>NC_136981.1:18598087-18620587 GCF_032717465.1 Coenobita brevimanus
TGTGCTAGTCCTGCTGTGGAGGGACAAGCGCATTGTGAACATGGTGTCCACCTTCCACACTGCGGACACCATTCCAAAGAGGGTTCGAGGGAAGATGCGGGGTAATAACAGGCAGACAACCTACATGGAGAAGGTCGTTCACGAGCCCGTTGTTGTGGAGATACAACAGGTATATAGGTAGGGTGGATCATTTTGATCAGATGGTCCAGTACTACTCCATCCAATGCCAAACTGTCAGGTGGACGAAGATCACATTCTACTTCATCCAAATGGCATTGTTCAATGTGTTTGCCTTGTAAAAGAAGTACAGATGTGCGCAAGTAACTTTCCTGGCATTTGTGGAGCAGATCATCTACAATCTTTTGCATTTCCACGAAGAGGACTGGCCCTCATCTGGACACACACTCCACCATGCCCCAGACCTACCTACCTGGCGGCCAGCACCAGCATCACCTGGCACCCAGCAGGCACAATCACCAGCACCAGGATGGGCCCAGCCACCACCAGCACCAGCACAGAATGCAGGAGACCCCGCACCAGCACCACCAGAAGCAGAGCCATCACAGGTGCCACCATCACCACCAGCACCACCTGCAGGAGGCCCATCAGGGGTGCCAGAACCACCATCACCTCCAGTTGCTGGTCCTTCGGTGATTCCCGTGCCTGGGTCTGCAGCTCCCGCACGACAGGACCACAGAGCACGGGGGTATCCAAGCAAGTGTTGCCAGCACGACGTGAGGTTGGATCGCACTCTGGGCCACCACCAGGCGAGGATCCCTGACAAGAAGAAGCTCAGGTGTCCCTTGTGCTTCAAGTTGGGGATGAGGAAGGACACAAGGAACATGTGTCCTGTATGTGATGTGCAGCTCTTGCTTGGGTGATTGTTTCGACCGGTACCATGCCGAACACTATCTTCACTAGTGGAGCACACACACACACATACACACACACACACACACACACACACACACACACACACACACACACACACACACAGTACAAAACTCCTCACCTCCCAACCAATCTGGTCCTGCAGGAAGATCATTGGCACTGGAGAAGTACATGATATTTTTTTTATTTATTTATTTACCTCTATTTATGTCAGTATATTTACATATACATATGTATTGTTATTTTCCTCAACACAAATGACAGGGATGTGATAGGAAGCGTTGTGAGGAACACACTGAGGTGGTTTGGCCATGTGGAGAGGATGGAGGGTGAAAGACTGACGAAGAGAGTGTATGTGAGTGAGGTGGAGGGTGGAAGAGGGAGGGGGAGACCGAGGATGAGATGGAGGGATGGGGTGGAGAGGTATATGAGAGAGGGGGGTGTGAGTTGGGAGCAGGGTAGTGAAATGGCGGGGGACAGGGCGACTTGGAGGCGATTTGTTTGTGGCCACCCCAAACGGGATTGAGGCGTCTGGCAATAGATAGATAGATAGAAATGACAGGGAAAGTAAGTACAGCTTCAGTTTCAGTTGGTAGCAACAGGTTTAGTGCTCATGTGTGGTTTCTGAGAGGACTAAAAACAAAACAGAATTACAGTATATAAAATAGTTATTGGTATAAAACCTAAGAAAGCATAGCTAGCAAGCGTAAAAGTGTTAGCACACTACAGGTAAATGAAGTAAGTGAGCGTGGCTGACGGTGAGTCAGTGCTTGGCAAAATACCCCGTAGTTGCTTGCAGTTTTCTCGAAAACTGAGGCCTAGGATCACTGTACTTTACTAAGATGAAAGAAAATGAAATTGTGCATAAGATGATGAAATAAAAACATAACGGTGCTGAGAGAAAAGTTCTTCACAAACCCTCACTGAATAAAAAAGTTTTCTGTCGAAAATGGGTTTTACATTTTTGCTTATTACTCGAAGACCATACCTCGTATCAAACTGGGACCCCCTCATTCGAAAGCTAATAAAATTCTATTTCGATTAATCGTATAGCATGTAGAGATTGATTAGTAAACATTCGATTTATGATGTTGGGAAGTGAAATCTATGATCCCGAATGTTTATTCCTAGGACCCTAACATACGTGTAGTGCGTTTTTTTGGTGTTCTTTTTTTTGCTTATCATCTGGAACAAACATCGACGAATAGGAATATGTGGGTTTTGTGGCAAAATATATATGTTTAGGTGGTGAAAATATGCTGAGAATGCACATTTTTGGAGAGCATGGCAGCCCGCGGGGGAGGGGAGAAAAGCCCCAATGTCATAGCCCAGAAAACTTATGAAACTTATCTGCGCGCAAAAGGATTAATTATAGAAAATATGGTTTTCGCCACGAAAGGTCCACAGTTGACATACTCAGTCTCGTGACTCATACCATCCATCAGTCAATTGACCAACATGGAGAAACTCATGCAGTAGCCCTTGATATTTCTAAAGTTTTCGACAGAGTGTGGCACTGTTCCCTGCTGTCCAAACTCCCATGTTATGGACTAATGTCTTTTGTTCCTCTGCTTTCTTCGTATCTCAGTGACAGAAAAATAAGAGTAAAAGTAGATGATCAATACTCCAATTTCCACTCAATTAACACCGGCGTGCAACAGAGATCAGTTCTGGCACCAACCCTATTCCTAGTTCATATTAACCCTCTCAGGGTCACTCGCACAATTCGCGTTTCATGTGGATTGTTCTAAATATGTTCAGTCACGTGAATCGCGTTTCTAAGCATAAAAAGAATCGCCAAAAATTAAGTTTCTGGCGGATTTGCGTCAATTTTTGAAGCATCGTAGTGAGTGCAACGCTTTCCAATGGCAAGGCATTGGCAACACTGAGCTGCCTCACAGGGCCCAGCACATAGCAGTAAACCTCAGTCTCTTCCAAGCAGCCAGGCAGTGAGGTTGCGTCGTGTGTACTGTCCCTTTAAACTCCTACTAATTCTCCCCCTCCTGCCCGAGCTGAAGCCCCTATGGACTCAGTGCGATAATTCAATATTTGTGAGCATATTTGTATGTGATATTGTCGATGGAACATAGATATATGTCACGAAAAGGAATTGTATCCTTTATCAATCATTAGGCTTAGAGGCGATATGCATGTTCACTGTTGTGGGGTTTCGCCTCTCGCCTTCCGCAACGCCCTATGGCGTTATTACAAATACGTATATAATGAAGCCAATGCCTAAACTGTATTTTCTGTGAAAGATATTGTGGCTGGCTTGGTGAAATTATGGAACTAGTTAGTGTTATGGACGCCATGAACTATAGTGAGGAATGGGGCAGGCATCATGTACAGTTTTTATAGTCAGCAAGGGAGAATTAGAGGTGTTTAGGGATGGAATTATTGATTCTGATAGTGAAAATGCGCATGGAATTGTGTGAAATATATGTCAAACATGCTGCGGGTGTTCATGAAGGAGTGTGGTGTGTGCCAATACAATAGAGTTGCATCGTACTCTCCCAGTGAAGGATGCTGCATGACAGTCACGTTGAACCGTAGTAAGGAAGGGAATAACTGCAGAGGTTAGGGTGGAATCATTGTGGTAGTCATGTATTTGTGCATGATATTGTGTGAAGTGTAAGTGAAATGTGCCACGTATCCTCGTGACAGCATAAATTATGGTGTGTAGCGTAGGTTAACAATACCTTAGCGGCATGTGCGCTGTGAAAGGTGACGATGCCAAGGAACGAGGGACGTCATTGAATAAGTACTGTACCTTAGTCTGACATTTAGTGATAAATTATACTTTATGTAAAATATACGTGAACTGTGCCGCGAGTGTTCATTTAGGTGCGTAGCTTAGGTGAGCAGTACTTTAGCGGCAGGTGTGCTTTGAAAGGTAACGATGCCAAGGAACAAGGGATGTCACTGAACAGGTACTATACCTTGGTCTGACATTTAGTGATAAATTATACTTTATGTAAAATATACATGAACTGTGCCGTGAGTGTTCGTTTAAGTGTGTAGCGTAGGTGAGCGGTACTTTAACGGCAGGTGTGCTTTGAAAGGTAACGATGCCAAGGAACGAGGGACGTCATTGAACAGGTACTGTACCTTGGTCTGACATTTAGTGATAAATTATGCTTTATGTAAAATATATGTGAACTGTGCCGCGAGTGTTTGTTTAGGTGCGTAGCGTAGGTGAGCGGTGTGCTGTGAAAGGTAATGACGCCACGAAACGAGGGACGTCAATTGACAGGTACTGTACTTTGCAACGCTGGGCAACCACGGAAGTCAGTGGACAGGTAGTGTACCTTTCTAAAACAATTGTTGAAATTTATGATTCCTATCTAAAATGTTTGTGATATGTGCCACAAGTGTTCGTGGAAAGTATTGTATCATGTGTTGGGGGAACGTTTGGGGAAG
Organism: Coenobita brevimanus; assembly: GCF_032717465.1. Taxonomy (NCBI): domain Eukaryota; kingdom Metazoa; phylum Arthropoda; class Malacostraca; order Decapoda; family Coenobitidae; genus Coenobita; species Coenobita brevimanus. The sequence goes on from NC_136981.1 coordinate 18,602,399, forward strand.
GAGGGGAAAATATGTCTCTCTCTCTCTCTCTCTCTCTCTCTCTTTATATATATATATATATATATATATATATATATATATATATATATATATATATATATATATATATATCTATATATATATATATATCTATATATATATATATATATATATATATATCTATATATATATATATATATATATATATATATATATATATCTATCTATCTATCTATCTATCTATATATATATATATATATATATATATATATATATATATATATATATATATATATATATATGTGAGGGAGTATCATGTGTGGGGGGAACCTTCAGATATTGTTAGGGAGTATATTATATGTGTCATGAAACTTAAGGGATGGAGGACTAAATATATATATATATATGAGAGAGGGTATATCATGTCTGGGGGGAACCTTTTATTACATATCTATCTATCTATCGATCTGTATATATCTATCTATATATCTCTATCTATCTATCTATATATATATATATATATATATATATATATATATATATATATATATATATATATATGTATATATATATATCTATCTATATATCTCTATCTATCTATCTATATATATATATATATATATATATATATATATATATGGCACACACCCACGGACGCCAGTGAACAGTTATGAGACCGTGAAAAGACACTGAAAAGTTATCCTTTATGTGAACTGTTCGAAAAAAGTGCAGCGATTTGCTGTACAGAAAGACATAACATGACGTGTGTAGAGCTACTCTCAATGGAAGGTGTTGCGTGACAGTGAATAATATCTCTTCTTTTTCAGCAGAAAACCTAAAAAGCACATACTTGACTTTCTGTGTCAGTGCTTGCCAAAATGGAGAAGAAAGGTCTGTCTTCTGACCAGTGGCAAAAGGTTCTCTTTGAGGAGGAGACCAAGTGCGAAGTAGAGGATGAGCTGAGCAATGTTCCAAGTGAGGAGGAATGGGACGATGTCCAAGAGGATTCCCTTCGGGCGGCATTGCTCACACTTCAAAAATAACGGGAGAAGACACCACCACCACCAGTGTCAGGACTATCAGCCCAATCATCGTCTTCACTTGGACGACAGACATCGCCTTGGCTTGGACCTCTTGCTCCTACAGCCATCGTGGTCTCTCCACCTCAAGCCTCCATTTCCCCTCCACCACCACCAGTGTCAGGACTATCAGCCCAATCATCGTCTTCACTTGGACGACAGACATCGCCTTGTCTTGGACCTCTTGCTCCTACAGCCATCATGGTCTCTCCACCTCAAGCCTCCAGTTCCCCTCCACCACCACCAGTGTCAGGACTATCAGCCCAATCATCATCTTCACTTGGACGACAGACATCGCCTTGGCTTGGACCTCTTGCTCCTGCAGCCATCGTGGTCTCTCCACCTCAAGCCTCCAGTTCCCCTCCACCACCACCAGTGTCAGGACTATCAGCCCAATCATCGTCTTCACTTGGACAACAGACATCGCCTTGGCTTGGACCTCTTGCTCCTACAGCCATCATGGTCTCTCCACCTCAAGCCTCCAGTTCCCCTTTGGCCGAGCCTATGTCACCTGAAGCAGGGCCTAGTTACACGACACTGGCACCTGCACAGTGCGCATTGTCTGCAGCGCAACTGGTGCAGGAGGCGACTGTGTCGTCGTCCCCTGCCTGGTCGACAAGGGCACTGTCTCCGACAACCCCCCCAATGTTTTCCAGCAGCAGGAGACAGTCTCGTCCTCCTCATCACGGAACCCTCACCACCTCGACGAGGCCTGCGTGGTCCACGGCCCAGCTATGGGGGGTGCCAAGGGGTGTCCGAAGAGGAACAAGGGTGTCGGTACACCGACCCACTGCCACCACCGCAGGAGGTGATGCCACAAGAAATCCAGGATGGAGCAGTGGCCCTTTCACACCAACTAATGGGCCCTTCACAGGATCCCCAGGAATGAAGGTGAATCCGCCAACAACTCCTCTCCAGTTCTTCCAGCTGTTCTTCTCGAGGGAGTTGTTGACGTATTTCACCCACAAGACCAGCAGCTACGCGTTATTCCTGGGGACTGCATTGGATGCATGGTTCATCTGCAATGAAGAGGAGATGGCCAAGTTCCTGGGGCTTTACTTTTTCATGGGGGTGATGAATCTCCCGAGCATCCAGCACTACTGGATGAGATCCCACCTCCACAACTACCCCCTCTTTACACAAGTAATGAGTGGAAGGCACTTCAGGGCAATCCTGAAACACTTCCATGCATTCAATTCACTTGCGATACCCCAGGACAATGAAGACTGGCTCATCAGAGTTCACACAGTGATGGAGTACCTCCTTCAGCAGTTCCAGAACACCTACTTACCCAAGGAGTACCTCAGTCTGGATGAGGGCTCACTGCCGTGGACGGGGCGCCTAAGCTTCCGCGTTTACAACCCAGTGAAGCCCTCAAAGTATTCCATCAAGCTGCACATCCTGGCTGAGGCTTCTTCGGGTTACATTTGGAATTTTGAGGTGTATACGGGGCAGAAGAGGGCGCTGGGGATTACTTTGTGGAGCCTCATAGAACCGCTGAAGGATCAGGGACACAGAGTTTACATGGACAACTATTATAACTCTGTATCCCTGTGCGAATGCCTCTTCAGTGCAGGAACCTACGTGTGTGTGACCCTATGCCTGGCAAGAGGAGCACCAAACAGCTGCAGGACATTGCCAGGACCACGAACCTGCCAGTGGGGGGCATGACAGTGATGCACAAGGACAACGTGATGGTGTTGCTGTGGAGGGACAAGCACATTGTCAACATGGCCTTCACCTTCCACAGCACAAGCACCATCCAGAAGCAGGTTCGAAGGAAGACCAGGGTTCCTGATGGGAGGACAACCTATGTCCAGAAGACCATGGACAAGCCCGTCATGGTTGATGACTACAGTCGACACGTGGGTGGGGTGGACCACACTGACCAGATGGTCCAATACTACCCCATCCAGCAGCGTACCGTGAAATGGACCAAGAAGATCACCTACTTCATCCACATGGCCATTTTCAATGCGTTTGCCCTGTTCAAGAAGTGCTCATGCGGGTCAGTCAGTCTGCTCGAATTCGTGAAGGAGATAGTGGACAAGCTCCTCTACTTTGATGAAGCAGAGTGGCCCGCATCAGGGCACTTCATCCACCATGCCCCTGACCTTCCAACCCGACGGCCAGTAGGACATCCAGCACCTGTAGCACCTGCTGCAGCGCCAGCACAGGTGCCATCAACACCGGCTCCTGCACCAACACCACCATCTCCAGGAGGAGGGCCAGGACAGGAGTCAGCACCACCATTGCCTGCAGGATCAGCACAGGTGCTGAGAGAACCTTCACCGGTTCCTGTTCCGTCGGAAGAACCTGCTGCCACTGCCATGCCCGGGCCTGCAGCTGTACCTCCAGGACAACAGGACCAGAGAACGCCAGGAGGACATCCAGCCAAGCATCATCGTTTCATCGATGACAGGGTGCGGTTGGATAAGACATTGGGCCACCGACAGGAGAGGATCCCCAACCAGAGGAGGCTGCGGTGCACAATGTGTTCCCTGGCGAAGTTGAGGAGGGACACAAATCACATGTGTCCTGTTTGTGATGTGGCACTATGCGTGGGTGATTGCTTCGAATGGTTCCATGCCGAGCAAAATATTCCCTAGTGCAGTGTACACACACACACACACACACACACACACACACACACACACACACACACACACACACACACACACACACACTACCACACACACTAACACAACCACACACACACACACTAACACAAGCACACACAGACTAACACACACACACACACACACACACACACACACACACACACACACACACACTCACACACACACTACCGTACGCACACACACACTCACACAGACACACACACACACTCACACACACACTAACACACTTACACACACACACACTAACACACTTACACACACACACACACTCACACACACTAACACACTTACACACACACACTCACACTCAAACTCACACACAATACATACCTCCTCATCTTCCAATCCCACAAGGTCCTACAACTCCATCAACACCCCTGGAGGAAGTGAGTTCTCCGAATTTTGTTGATATGTATATTGACCTATTGTCATTACCCATATATTTTTCAGGCAAATGACCGTCTTCTCCTACATATTACACATATGACAGAAAGTAAAGTTTCATTAGCAGTAACTTGGAAAAAGTAGTGTTTATGTGTAGTAGGATACAACCATAAAAAAAAACAACCTTGGAAGATTTTACAGTCTGTACATATAAAAAAAAAAAAAAAAAGCATTGGGGGCATAGTTTTTAGGCAAAGGGGGAGAAAACGCTGTCTTTTTTTTTATCGCTTGCGGTAAAAGTAGGTACAGATCGGAAGAGTAATCTATTTTTGTCGTCCTATTGCTCGAAAACTATTGGACTTATCGACTTCCTGTAAGAACCATGATAAAGAGCAGTAAATTCTACGTATGTTCATTTGCAGAATTCAAGCCTTTGGGAGCATTTTCTGTTGGAAAAGTTGGGGGAGGAGACTTTGTTTTTTTCCCCGCTAGCGGTAAAGTCGGAAGCACTCAGAGAAGTATCTCACTTTGTCGGCCACTTGCTCGAAAAGTATTGGACGTATCGATTACCTGTAAGAACCATGATAAAGAGCAGTAAATTTTACATATATACAAGACACAACAATGTAATATCTATGATAAGAATTCGTTGTTACGTAGGCGGGAATATTCCGTATGCTATGCGCACATCACGAAAGTGACGTACGGACGTGAGTTCCCAGTCGTTTTTGGCGATTTACTCGAAAATTACAAGGCGTATCAAAATCATTTGTAATTCCTTAGAAAGCTGGTGAAATTCTCCATTATATTATGCAATAAAAACATAACATGTGCGAGAAAATGGCAGAATGAGAGCTCCTTGAAATTTTCCAAAATGGCATTCAGTTTTTGGCTATTTTCTCGAAAACTACAAATCATGTCACACCGGATTTATCTCTTTAGAAAGCTGATGAAATTCTCTATCAAAACTTCTAGTAACATTTTCCTGTGTGATGGAAAGCATTCGAATGGTGATGTTGGGAACTAAACGTGATGTAGCGAAATGTTTATTCACGGCCGCCTAATGTTGTTTGATTCTTGTTTTCTTTGGTGGTGCTTATCAGCTAGAACAAACATCGACGAATAAGATGATATAGGTTTCATGGCAGTATATGTTTGGGTGGCGAAAATAAGAAGAGAATACATGTTATTTGCCACGCGCGGGCAGCTGGGCCGGGCGGCTTCACAGAAAAAAATCGTGCACCAGAAAACTTACTGAAACTTATCGTGCGCGAGAGGGTTAATGATCTCTTATCTGTCACCCAGAATCCCATCCATATCATATGCAGATGACCCAACACTTCACAGTTCATTCACACTCAAACATCCATTTACAAAGTCTAATATCTCTAACTTTCAACTCAGTACAGCCATCTCCATAAATCAAAACTTATCTATGATCAATGAATAGAGACAAAACAACCTTATCTCATTTAATGCTAGTAAAACCAAATATATAAAATTCGTATATTACCTTCAGTGCTACTAATATTCTCATGTCCAAAAAATATTGAAATTCTTGGTGTCATACTTAACAATCCCTTCAGCTGGACCTCTCATGTCAGATCACTTGCTAAAACCACCTCAAAGAAACTTGGATTATTGAACAGAGTCCATAACTTCTTCACTGACGAGCACTTAGCTATAATTTATAAGTCATGTGTGCTCTCAGCTTTAATATTGCACGCCCTTGTGGAATGGATGTGGAGAGGTTGCATTACAACAACTAAACAAAATTCAGAACAAAGCTGTTCGAATTATTAATAACCCTGCTATTTTAAATAAACAACCTCCCTTACAAGTAAGAAGGAATGTTACCTCCCTTGCATTATTTTACAGACATTTTTATGGAAATGCTCAGACGAAGTTACATCTATTGTGCCACCTCTCCATACCTTCCCTCGTGCTATGCGGGCATCTGGTAGCGCTCATGACTGGAATGTCACACAACCATATTGCAGAACTTCTACCTATCAGAATTCTTTTATTCCTCGAACTGCATTTCTCTGCAACTCTCTTCCTTGGAGTTGTTTCCCCCAAAATTTAATCTACAACTGTTCAAGTCCAACTGTTACAGATATTTTATGAATGGATGACTCCAGTAATCTGGTGCATGGATGATTTTTTAAAATCATTTGTTCCTCCTTCGTCTGTTCTGTTGTTATATATATATATATATATATATATATATATATATATATATATATATATATATATATATATATATATATATATTACACTTTAACCAGGCGCAGACTGCAGCTTATTTCCCTGAGCAAAGTGGAAGAATAAGACAATAAATGGCTCTGATTCTCTTTCATTGCCCTTTTTTTTCATGAACTGCACCATAATCTACAAACCTTTTACTATAACTTGGTCCAGATTTTCATCCTTTTGCAACTTGCTTCACGTTGCTCAATGAGAGAAATTGGCAATACTATGGCTCTACATCACTTTGCATGGCCCTTCACCTTGACTGGCATCATACTGTAGTGTTCAGCTATCGTTACAACTCAGCATTCAAGATGGAGAGATGGCAGTTGAAGCGCAAGTCAGAATAAAATGAGCCATGTGTATTCTTGTTACAGCTCAGCATTCAAGATGGACAGACGGCAATTTTCTGCTAAGTTAAAGAAGACAGACTATAAATCTAAGCAAAGAAAAATACACATGCTACATAACCCTTTAAACAATATTATAATCAAATGCAATGTTTCAAGTCTTATTAGCCGCGTCCATACCAAACATTTGTTGGTGCGGGCAGGAATTCTGCATCAGTGTAACCCACAGAAGCTCTCGTCCGCCACTTGTGTGGGTAATAGTGATGCAAGGGTGCAAGAGAGGGACACCTTCATGTGATGGCACTGATACAACTGGGTTGTGGAACTGCCCAGTTATACAGACATCCCTCAACTTCTCTGTCACCGATAAGGAGGCTGGTGGACTGTACGTAGAAGAAAACTTAAGCCTGCAGTCTTCTGGGTTCACATTTCAGATGAACCTAGGGCTACTGTTAATTCTACACCACCACGAGTACTCCTCCTGCTGCTACTACTATTACTATGCAAAACTTTTTCCCACACCCGCAAGCATTTGGTGTGGACGTGTACCTAAAATTCAGTTACTGGCTTACGAGAGATTAGTAGTGAAAGTCTGTGCTACATAAGGTTCAAAAATCAAAGAAAAAAAAAATGTACAAGCACTATTTTTCTGTCCTTGTTTCATCAATTGCCACTCAGTGTGATTAGCTTCACCCGATAAAACAATACCAGAAAGGGATATGAAGTGTGTGTGTGTGTGTGCGTGTGTGTGTGTGTGTGTGTGTGTGTGTGTGTGTGTGTGTGTGTGTGTATCACTCTTTCAACAACCCAATCAAGGTATCAACCCCTTCACTACGAGTTTCATTCTTGTTCCTTCCCAACGTGTTAACTCCACTGATAAAAGCCATCTGGTAACAAACAGGTCAGTGAAGGCTGTATCAAACCCCTCCAGTTAGACAAATATAGGTACCTCCCCTACCTGATAAACACTGGAGATATCATGCACATGGGGTTAACAAGGCTTCCTAACACCTTTTCCTTTGCAATTTATTTTTGGATATGGCTTGTTAACATCCTTTTGTACTTTATTTATGCAGAGTATGGCGGTATTGGAAGGATTTATGTAACAGAATATGACATGAAGGTGTAATAAACAAAATAAATAACAGAGGAAAATATGTCAGGGAGCTTCCTTAACTGACGAAATTACGGGTCCTCGTCTCTTATTGTCGTTGATTAAGGAGGCTCCCTAGCACTTCTTCTTTAGCAATTTATTTTTGGATATGGCTGGTTCATATCCTTTTGTGCGTTATTTATGCAGAGAATAGTGATATTGCAAGGAATTATGTAACAGGATAAGACAGTCAGGCATATAAACAAAATAAATCACTTAGGAAAAGGTGTTAGGGAACCTCCATACCTGACGAGAATCTGGGCAATGCATGTGCTCATTAACTTAAGCACACAATTAATCAACTAATTATTGATGCTAATGAAGGAGAAATTTATGTGTCTTGCAGTACTAAACATGTGGTTATAGTGGCTTTCTGTAATTCGTAGTTCATTCTGTAGTCTGCAACCTGCCGCATTGTTAATATATGGGTACGTTATAACGTTTTATCACACTGAGTCCCGTCAACATACTCATACGTTTTGCAATAGTGTGGTCCGTCATTTGCATATTTTTCAAGTTTCGCGGGTGATTTTTGGTAGCCATACGTGGGAGACCTTCCTCTACCCACCACCATGCGGTGACACTACCTTACCCCACGTGATCCCCCCACCCTGTATGCCACTCTCTTGGCAACTCACCTGTTAGCAATGACCTGGCCAGTAGACATGTTGCACCATGGTACAAAGTTCAAGGCGAGAGTGGTTCCCCAGTCTATGACAATGTTGAGGACAAAGATTACGTGGCACCAGAGGAAGAAACGAGCAGAAATGATGATGAGGCAGTGTCGCAAAGGAAGGTGCTGTACGTTGATATGTTCCATGAGTGAAACAATGCATAATATCACCTATATTATTGTGTGAAAACCAATATATTCTTGTACTACATAAAAATTCTTACCAAATGAACAAATATCTACCTATTCTGAATGGTTTGCAATAGTTACCGCTACCATAGAAAACTTTACAGCTGCAGCACGGCTCCAGAGAACATGGTACCAGGAGTTTAAAGGGTCACCTGTATAGCCCATTTCTAAGCTCAGGTGAGGAATATTTTGGGTATTTTCCAATGTTTTTCATAAAAAGTGGAGGTTTTATAAAATAAAAATCGAAAATCAGCCGGGATGGGGGGGGGTCATTGGTGAAAAATCTGCCGTGATGTGGCGGGTTAACCCGTGGAGAGCGACCAACCATGCTTCCGTAGATACTGGGCGCCAAGCGATGATTTGGCTGAAATTTCGAGTCTTACAGAATTGAATGAAACATACATCATAACCTTGGACATGTTCGCGCGCATCCGGCAGTATGTACCGCATATATGACCACATAAAATCATGTGGTGGTGAGATAAAATGGCCAGAAGATGAACAGCTGGTGGTTTGAGCAACCCGCCCACCACCCGCGGTGATTAAGGTAGGTTATTGTCCAGGAAAAACAGCCTATAATTACCAAGGCATTGGGAAAGATCACGTGATTATTGTATCATCAACTCTCTCTCTCTCTCTCTCTCTCTCTCTCTCTCTCTCTCTCTCCGAGAGAGAAGGGACGGAATGGAGAATAAAAGAGAGAGGAGGAAGGGAATGGAGAATAAGAGAGAGAAGAGGGACGAAGTTTATGCCTTATCTCCTCGCTCAGAGGGATGCTCCTTTGCCATTTCCTCATTTATTCTCTCTCTCTCTCTCTCTCTCTCTCTCTCTGACAGAGGAGGGAGGGAATGGAGAATAAGAGAGAGAAGAGGGACAAAGTTTATGCCTTATCTCCTCACTCAGAGCGATGCTTCTTTGCCAATTCAGTATTTATTTTTCTCTTTCTCTCTCTCTCTCTCTCTCTCTCGTGTGTGTGTGTGTGTGTGTGTGTGTGTGTGTGTGTGTGTGTTCTTACCTAATTGTATCTTTACAGGAATGAGTCAAGCTCGTACTGTCCCGTGTCTTAAACCTTATTTATCGTATATATCCTTAAATTTGTGAATTGTTTTGGCACACACTATTTCATTCGATAGTGCATTCCACTGATCAATTGCTCTATTTGGGAAACTAAATTTCCTTACATCTTTATCACCTCTTTTTTTTATGCAGTTTTTTGCAATGTCCTCTTCCTGATGCTTCCCCATACGTTAAGTAATCCTTTATGTCCATTTTCTCCTTCCCTGATATGCATTTATATAGCATAATCATGTCACCTCTTTTCCTTATCTCATGTTGTGTTGGTAGATTCAGTTTATTTAGTCTTTCTTTATAGCTTAGAGCCCTTAAGCTTGGTACCCATCTTGTAGCGGCCCTTTGAACTTTTTCAATCTTGTCTATGTGTTTTTTGAGATGAGGACTCCAGACTACTGATGCATACTCCAGGGTTGGTCTGATGCATGATGTTATTATCTTTCTTAGCATGTCTTCATTTATGTATGTAAACGCTATTCTCATAATGGCAAGCAGTGTATACATGTTCCGTACCTTCTCACTGATGTGGTCAGCCGGAGATAGTCTGTTATTGACAATCATTCCTAGGTCCTTCTCTCTTTCTGATGTGTGTAGGGTTTTATTTCCTAACTTATAATCCCAATCAGGTCTTTTTCCACTTTTACCAAACTTGATTACATGACACTTGTCCACATTGAATTCCATTTACCATGTATCGCTCCATTCATGAAGTTTATTTAATTCTTCATGTAGCTCTTTACAAAAGTCTGTGTTCGTAATTCTCCTTTGTATTTTTGCATCATCAGCAAACGTATTTAGATAGCTTTCATTTCCACTGGTACTGTCTATATCATTTATATACACTAAAAACATGATTGGTGCCAGCACTGAGCCCTATGGTACTCCACTAGTCCCTTCTTTCCATGATGAGTAATTTCCCCTTAGTACTGTTCTCATTTTTCTTTTCATGAGAAAATCTTGCATCCAACAATATAGACTGCCTCGAATTCCTCCTTGATGGTACAGTTTCCATAGTGGTACTGTGTCAAATGCTTTCTTGAAATCTAAATATTTACTGTCCACCCATTCTTTTCTTTCCTGTAATGTGTCTGTTACTCTGTTATAGTAGCTCAATAGATTAGTAACACATGATTTTCCTTTTCTGAAACCAAACCGTCTTTCTGTTATCATACTGTGTTCTTCTAAGTGATTTACCCAAGCTTTTCTTACAAGCTTTTCTAATACCATGCTTACAACACTGGTTAGTGATACTGGTTGGTAGTTAAGTGGATTTTGTCTATTCCCTTTCTTGAATAAGGGAACAATGTTTGCTTTCTTCCAAATATCAGGTAGTTTACCTTGACTCAAGGATTTCTTGAAAATTAAAAATAACGGTTTACTTAACTCCTTTGCACATTCACGTAGCACACAACATGAAATTTCATCAGGACCATTTGCATTTCCTTTGTCTAATTTACTTAGCTCCTCCTGTATTTCTTTTCCTGATGTTTGTAGCCTATATCTGGTAGTATGTGTGGGCATGCATGTTCCACATAATCCCTCTCAAAATTTCTTTCCTCGGTAAAAACTGATTGGATATTCTTGTTTAGTGCTTCACAAATATCCTTCTCTTCTGTATAGGTGATTCCATCATCCGAAATGGATTGTATTTTATCTTTTACTTTGGTTTTGCTTCTGATGTAGCTGTAAAATAGCTTTGGTTGATTACTACTTTTATTTATGATATCCTCCACAAATTGTTTTTGGGCTTCCCTCCTTATTCTTGTATAATCGTTTCTTGCCTGTTTGTAATTATTATATGCCCTTTCACTATTGTGTCTTCTGTATCTAATCCACAACAAATCTCTTTTTTCTTTTGATTTTGTACATTCTGTATTGAACCATTTCTTTATTTTGTTTTCTGCTACTTTGTGCTGTGGGATGTACTTCTGGACTCCTATTTCATAAAGTTCATAGAATTTTTCATATATAGCATTTAAATCTTGTTCTCTAAGCTCATTTTCCCAAGCAATTTCTAAGAAGTACTTCTCTAGGTCATAATACTCTCCTTTTTTATAGTTTAGGCTTTTTTTGTAACTTTCCTTGCTGTTATCTATGTCATATGCAATCCTGAAATTGCAATTTAGTACTGCATGGTCGCTTTTGCCGAATGGAGGGTGATATATTAAACTGTCAACATCGTTTTCTTGCCTAGTAAATATAAGATCTAGCATTGAGGGCACATCGAGTCCTCTTTTTCTGGTGCTTTCCCTTACATGTTGCGTTAGGAAAAACTCTTGCACGAGATCCAGGAGCTTTTGGTCCCAACAGCTTTCTTGGCCTATTATATCTAGAGTATTCCAATTTATATTTGTATTAAAATCTCCAGTTAGTATAATTGTTTTCGATTTCTCTTCCATTTTATGTAGTAATGCTCTAAAACTCTGAATTGTACTCTCCACCAGGTCGTTATATTTGTCTCTTTCCCATGTGTTTGATCTGGGTGACATGTACAAATTGGCTACAATTACTTTCCCTTCAGATGTATTTATCTCTACTGCAATCAGTTCTACTTGTGAGTGTATATCTAATTCTATTTCTTTGACTTTTAGATTTTTTCTTAATTAATATTATAATTCCTCCTCCTTTTTTTAAGTTCCTATCTCTTCTTTATATATTATATTCCTCTAAGTTTAGGATGTCATTGGATATCCTTGGTGTTAATTTTGTTTAAGTTAGGCATATTGTATGTGGTTCATTTTATATGACATAATCATTCATATCTAATAATTTAGATACCATTCCATCCACATTTGAGTACATCAACTTAATCATCTTGTTTATATACTTGTCATGATTTGATTCTACTACCTTCCTCCTTTTTATTCCTTCCTGTTTATGTATCACTTTCGTACCTGCAATCCAATTACTTTGTAAAAAAATATATTCTTCTCCTCCTCTGATCTTCCCTCATTTTTTGGTTTTGCTTCCTCCCTTCTCTCTTTCAGTAATTCCAGTTCCTCTTGTGTTAGGCATCTTTTTATCTATAAATTTTTGAACTCCTCTTTTTCCATAAGATTCTTAGCATTTTTTAGTATCTCCGCCACAGTGTTTACACTCTGGAAGGTTTCCTTTAGGGATCTTGACTTGCTTCTCTCGTATTTCCCTAACCTTTTGTGTTCCTCTATGTCTTTACTACAGATTTTTTCTGATACTTCTATCAATATGCCTATTACATTTGCCATCTCCTTTTTGTCTCTTGAGATCTTGTTTTTTACTTCTTCCTCTTCTATACCAGTGATTACTATAGATTTGTTAATATCTACTGAATCTCTGACTATCTTAGGATTGTTTCTGATTATTCTTTTCACGTCTTTTTTAATGCTTTTTTCTTCCACCCTTATTTCCAAGTCTTTCTTTACTTTCACCATTTCAGCATAGGTGGTTTCCACATTATTTTTGTAGCTTTGCACAGCTTCATTCACCTGTGTTATCTTCTCCTGAATATCACTGCTCTGGTCTATCAGACTGCTTACTTGCCTAATTGTCTCTGTATCATTTTTGAACTCTTCCATAATACTCTCGTGGTTGACTATTGTACTTGCCATTTCACTAATTTACTCCTAAGTGTACCCACATCAACTATTAGCTCATCTATGGTTGTGTCTTTCTTGTTGACTTCGTTTCCTATTTTTTTTATTTCTTCCTTTTGCAAGTGCATCTGTTTCTTAATTTCATCAATCTCATTCTGAAAAGCCGTCTGTAACCTGTGTACTCGTTCCACCATTTTATTGTGAGTCTCCATTTCAACCAGTTCTTGGTAGAAATCATCAACCTGCTTTCTACCTTTATCCCTTTTCTTTTCCAAATTCGTTTTACTAAAGTATGTGGTCACTTTGCAGTACTAAAAGCACATATAGTACTTACATTCTGGGGCAGATTGTAAACTAAACAACATTCAGCTGATTGTGCGCATTCTTGCACTGCTTGTTTACTTTTCTGTTTGACCAAGTCTTACTTAAAACTTCTTTTTTATATTAGAACACCATTTAGTCTAACCTTGTACAGAGCTTGACTCATATAAAGATACTTATTTAGGTAATGCCGCTGGCCAAGTTTGCCAGGTATAGAGCGGTGGCGACGTTCGTCTGCTCTCTCTCTGTGTCTCGTTGTGTGTGTGTGTGTGTGTATGTGTGTGTGTGTGTGTGTGTATGTGTGTGTGTGTGTATGTGTGTGTGTGTGTGTATGTGTGTGTGTGTGTGTGTGTGTGTGTGTGTGTGTATGTGTGTGTGTGTGTGTGTAGATTCCCAGGCACCTGGTGCAGGGTTGGCGGCATCACGAGAGGAAAATCAGTGTGCTCTCCATGGTGTCCACACGCTCGCGCTTTTTCGGAACATATATGGGGCAGTGCATGGGTGATATCAAGAGTTGCCACGTGTCCCTATTTCCCATACAAATTTCAACCACCTACTCCTTATGGCACGGTAGTGGTATGCCTTTGAAAATTGCCCCCATTTTAGGCCTATCGCTTTCGACCCTGGTAAGTCCCAAATGAGGCCTATCGCTCTCAATGGGTTAAAATGTTTCTGCTCCTATAGGTATTGGTAGAGTTATTTCAGTTCTTCAAGTTGATGTGGGATTGTTGGTGTTTTTAGTGACGGAACAAGCCACATGATGTAACTGGGATAGGCGTTTGTCGCCATATACCTATACCTATAGATATCATCATCAACATCATCATCATCACCATCATTATCATCATCATCATCTTTCCAGCACAGATTCCCACTAATCATCTTATGTGGTGAGGTATGATGCATAAATAAAGGACGGGGCAAAAAGGAGCATTATCAAAGAGCGTGATGAGCGAGGTGACACACACACACACACACACACGACACCGAGGAGAGCAGACGCACGCCGCCACCACTCCATACCTGGCCAACTTGGCCAGTGGCATTACCTAAATTAGTATCTTTATATGAGTCAAGCTCTGTACCAGGTTAGACTAAATGGTGTTCTAATATAAAAAAGAAGTTTTAAGTAAGACTTGCTCAACAGAAAAGAAAACAAAGTAGTGCATGAATGTGCACAATCAGCTTATCAGTTCTTTAGTCTACGACTGCATCAGAGAATGAAAGTAGTATATGTGCTTTTAGTACTGCAGGATGACCACATACTTTAGTAAAGCCAATCTGGTAAAGAAAAGGGATAAAGGTAGAAAGCAGGATGATGATTTCTACCAAGAACTGGTTGAAATGGAGACTCACAATAAACTGGTGGAACGAATACACAGACTAGAGATGGCTTTTCAGAATGAGGTTGATGAAATTAAGAAACAGATGCGGTTGCAAAAGGAAGAAATAGAAAAGTTAGGAAAGGAAGTCAACAAGAAAGACACAACCATAGATGAGTTAACAGTAGAAGTGGGTACACTCAGGAGGAAAATTAGTAAAATGGCAAGTACAGTAGTCAAACACGAGAGTATTATGGAAGAGTTCAAAAATGATACAGAGACTCTTAGGCAAGTAAGCAGTCTGGTAGATCAGAGCAGTGATATTGAGGAGAAGATAACACAGGTGGATGAAGCTGTGCAAAGCTACAAAAATGATGTGGAAACCACTTATGCTGGAATGGTGAAAGTAAAAAAAGACCTAGAAACAAGTGTGGAAGAAAAAAGCATTAAAAAGGAAGTGAAAAGAATAATCCAGAAGAATCCTAAGTTAGTCAGAGATTCAGTAGATATCAACAAATATATAGTAATCACTGGTATAGAAGAGGAAGAAGTAAAAAACAAGATCTCAAGAGACAAAAAGGAGTTGACAAATGTAATGAGCATACTGAAAGAAGAATCAGAGAAAATCTGTAGTAAAGACATAGAGGAACACAAAAGGTTAGGGAAATACGAGAGAAGCAAGTCAAGATCTCTAAAGGTAACCTTCCTGAGTGTAAACATCGTGGAGGAGATACTAAAAAATGCAAAGAATCTTATGGAAAAAGAGGAGTTCAAAAATGTATGGATAAAAAGATGCCTAACACAAGAGGAACTGGAATTACTAAAAGAGAAGAGGGAGGAAGCAAAAACAAAAAATGAGGGGAGATCAGAGGAGGAGAAGAATACATTTTTTTTTTTTTACAAAGTAATTGGATTGCAGGTACGAAAGTGGTACATAAACAGGAGGGAATAAAAAGGAGGAAGGTAGTAGAACCAAGTCATGACAAGTATATAAGCAAGATGATTAAGTTGATGTACTCAAATGTGGATGGAATGGTATCTAAATTATTAGATATGAATGATTATGTCATAGAAAATGAACCACATATAATATGCCTAACTGAAACAAAATTAACACCAAGGATATCAAATGACATCCTAAACTTAGAGGAATATAATATATGGAGAAGAAATAAGAACTTTAAAAAAGGAGGAGGAATTATAATATTGACTAAGAAAAATCTAAAGGTCAAAGAAATAGAATTAGATATACCCGCACAAGTAGAACTGATTGCAGCAGAGATCAATACGTCTGAAGGGAAAGTAATTGTAGCCAATTTGTACGTGCAACCCAGATCAAACACATGGGAAAGAGACGAATATGAGGACCTGGCAGAGAGTACGGTTCAGAGTTTAAGAGCATTACTACATAAAATGGAAGAGAAATCGGAAAGAATTATATTAACTGGAGATTTTAATACAAACATAAATTGGAATACTCTAGATATAATAAGCCAAGAAAGCTGTTGGGACCAAAAGCTCCTGGATCTCGTGCAAGAGTTTTTCCTAACGCAACATGTAAGGGAAAGCACCAGAAAAAGAGGACTCGATGTACCCTCAATGCTAGATCTCATGTTTACTAGACAAGAAAACGATATTGACAATTTAATATATCACCCTCCATTCGGCAAAAGCGACCATGCAGTACTAAATTGTAACTTCAGGATTGCATATGACATAGTTAACAGCAATGAAAGTTACAAAAAGAACCTAAACTATAAAAAGGTAAAGTATCATGACCTAAAGAAGTACATCTTAGAAGCTGATTGGGAAAAGGAGCTTAGAGGATAAGATTTAAATGCTATATATAAAAAAATCTGTGAACACTATGAAATTGGAATCCAGAAATACATCCCACAGCACAAAGAAGCAGAAAAGAAAATAAAGAAAAGGTTCAATACAGAATGTAAAAAATCAAAAGAAAAAAGAGATTTGTTGAGGAATAGATACAGAAGACACAATAGTGAAAGGGTATATAATAATTACAAACAGGCAAGAAACGATTATACAGGAATAAGGAGGGAAGCCCAAAAACAGTTTGAGGAGGATATCATAATTAAAAATAGTGATCAACCGAAACTATTTTACAGCTACAGCAGAAGCAAAACCAAAGTAAGAGATAAAATTCAATCTATTACGGACGAAGGAATCACCTATACACAAGAGAAGGATATTTGTGAAGCACTAAACAAGAATTTCCAGTCAGTTTTTACAGAGGAAAAAGTTTTTGAGAGGGATTATGTGGAACATGCTACCAGATATACAAACATCAGAAAAAGTAATACAGGAGGAGCTAAGCAAATTAGACAAAGGAAAAGCAAATGGTCCTGATGAAATTTCATGTTTGGTGCTACGTGAATGTGCAAAGGAGTTAAATAAACCATTATTTTTAATTTTCAAGAAATCCTTGAGTCAAGGTAAACTGCCTGATATTTAGAAGAAAGCAAACATTGTTCCCTTATTCAAGAAAGGGAATAGACAAAATCCACTCAACTAACGATCAGTATCACTAACCACTGTTGTCAGCAAGGTATTAGAAAAGCTTATAAGAAAAGTTTGGGTAAATCATCTAGAAGAAGACAATATGATAACAGAAAGACTATTTTGTTTCAGAAAAGGAAAATCATGTGTTACTAATCTCTTGAGCTACTAAGACAGAGTAACAGACACAGTACAGGAATGAGAAGGATGGGTGGACAGTAAATATTTAGATTTCAAGAAACCATTTGACACAGTACCACACGAAAGACTTTTATGGAAACTGTACCATCAAGGAGGAATTTGAGGCAAACTGTATTGTTGGATGCAAGATTTTCTCATAAAAAGAGAAATGAGAACAGTACTAAGGGGAAATTACTCGTCATGGAAAGAACTGACTAGTGGAGTACTAGAGGGCTCAGTGTTGGCACCAATCATGTTTTTAGTGTATATAAATAATATAGACAGTGACACTGGAAATGAAAGCTATCTAAATATGTATGCAGATGATGCAAAAATACAAAGGAGAATTACGAACACAGACTCTTGTAAAGAGCTACAAGAAGTTTTAAATAAACTTCATGAATGGAGTAATACATGGCAAATGGAATTCAGTGTGGACAAGTGTCATGTAATCAAGTTTGGTAAAAGTGGAAAAAGACCTGATTGGGATTATAAGTTAGGAAA
>NC_136981.1:18625587-18708087 GCF_032717465.1 Coenobita brevimanus
CTCAGCATTTAAGATGAAGAGTGGTAGTTTTAGGCAATGTGGAAGGAAAATAAGGCCATTATAAGCCAAGTTGGATTAAGTAGGACAGTTTTAGGCCAAGTTAGATTAAACAGAGTAATTTTAGGCAAAGTTAGAAAAAATAGAGAAATTAATTATGGCAATTTTTAGCGAAGTTAAAGTGCAAGAGTCAATTTTATATCCTATTAGATTAATATGGTAATTTTAGGCCAAATTAGAGATAACGGGGTAATTTTAAGCCAAGTTATAGTAAATAGGGCATTTAAGGCTAAGTTGGAGTAAACAGGGGAATTTTAGGCCAAGAGAGAATTATCAGAGCAATTTAGATCGTTTAAAGAAAATACGGCAATTTTAGGCCAAATTATAGTTATCAGAGCAGTTTTAACCCAAGTTAGAGTAAAAAGAGCAATTTAAAGCTAATTTTAAGGCAATTTCAGAGGACAATTTTTGGTCAAACTGGAGTAAATGGAGCAGTTTTCGACCAAGTTAGAGTAAATAGAACAATTTTAGGCCAAATTATAGTAAATGAGGCAATTTTAGGTCGTTACAGTAAAAACATTATTTCAAGTGTATAAGCAATATCCTCACCCATGTCAACATTAAACGCAGCGTGTGAAAATTTATGTATGTATTTATGAATGTATGTACGAATGGATTTATGTATGTATGGGTGGATGGATTTATGTACTGACGTCTGTATGTAGGTATGCATGCATGTATGTATGTATCTATGTATATATGTCTAACAGTGGGTTTGACTTTTAAAAAGGAGTGGGTGAGTCAGGGTCACTTTTGAATTTAAAAGTAATTATAAAGTTTTCCGTTTTCAACTGAGGAACTGTGTGTGTGTGTGTGTGTGTGTGTGTGTGTGTGTGTGTGTGTGTGTGTGTGTGTGTGTGTGTGCAATCTGTCAATGCATATATTAACTTTTACACCCTTTTTACTTAAATTTGGCCTAAAATTCCCATCCCTCCGACTTGAATTCTGAGTTGCATCAATAGATTAACACTAGAATACAATGCTAGTCACAAAAAAGTGCAATAGAATGGATTTATAGCTGCAGTGTTGTCTCATTCTGCCTCTGAGCTACGTAAAATAAGCTACAGAAGGGCGAATATCTGGGCCAAGTTAAGGTGAAAGGGCTTACAGTAAAATTTTTCGATGTCTTGATCTGAGAAAATTTAAAGGATTGAAAAACTGGGGAAAATGTAATGAGCTTTTATTTTCGCCTTTTATCTTTTTTATTCCATCTCCTCCTCCTCTTTCTCCTTCTCTTCTTCCCTTTTCACTTCCTTCTCCTCTTCCTCTTTCTTTGCCTCCTCCTCCTCCTCCTCCTTCGCCTCCTCTTTATCATCATCATCATCGTCATCATCATCATCATCATTCTTTTCAATCTCTCTCTCTCTCTCTCTCTCTCTCTCTCTCTCTCTCACTTTCTAGCATCATCATCTGCCGTTCTCCAAAATGTCCACGTTTTTTACTCACTCAATATACAGGCTGGTTCATAAATAAACTCCTCTTCCACACTGCAGGGCCATTTCTCGTGTGTTGCAAGGACGGCTTACTGAGAGTTATCAGTGTCTACTCTGCACTGTATACTCATTTACAACTCCCACTGCCACCCCCACCCCCACACCAGCAGACTGAGCTGGGTGTGTTTATTTACGGACCACAATTTAATTAGAATGTTTTGTTGAAAACTCATTTGTCGGTATCTTATGTGTTTTCGGGAATGACCCAGTCTGCTGGTGTGGGCAATGGTGTGGCAATGGGAGTAGGAAATGAATAAATGATGCAGGATAGACAATGATAACGCTAAGCCGTCCCCAAAGCACACGATATATCGCCTGGGGGAGTGGAAAAGGAGAGCTGTTTATTGATCATTCTGTCTAACTTCACCAGCTAAGAAACTAAGAGAGAGAGAGAGAGAGAGAGTAATGGTGCGGTAGAGACACGAGATACAGTAGAGTACAGCATGTATATGCGTGTGTGTTAAGGCGAGTGAGATGTCTATTCTGCTCATCTCAGGATATCTCGAACATCTTTTCCTGAGCGATTTATTTTCCTGAGCAGCTTAATGTCCCCGTGTATGTAGAGTCACGCAAGCGACGTCGAAATTAAAAAGCCACAAATAACGACCAAGATATTCTTAAGGCTAACCATGCAGACTAGATCCCCACAGAGGGAGTGTTAAGCGGGCCACACACGCACAGGCGAGCCCGTCCGGTGGTCTGAAGAGGCCGGCCCGCTCAGGCAAACTTGGGCGTGTGTGGGTAGGGAACAGGCGCCTGCACAGACGGCCTCAACGGTCATCCTGGGATCTGTCACGGACAGATTTTCGTGCTCAGGCTCCAGTCAGGTTCAGGCAAACTGAGCGTGTGTGGGGTACCACAGGCCGTCAGGTGTCAGTCTTGTGTCAGTTGTGCGGGAGAATTTTAAATCCTCATACGAGCAACCTGTGGCAATAAACCTCAGTGCGGCTGTCAGTCTTTCATACAGCGAAATAGCACTCCTCATACAAGTATCGTTCTTCTTCTTTATTATTGGGGAAACCAGTGCCAACAGCTGCAGATAGGAATCCTCGTCCATCCTCAAGTAATAAAACGAATCATTTTTCTCACACCGCAATTCTTTCAACAGAGACAGATGGGGCAATTTGCTCCTTCTCATTAACTAGTCTTTTGCCCATATGATCCGTTTTTTCCTCCTCTTTCTATTATTTGCAATAAAGGCCGCGGCAACAGCCCCAATATCATACAGCCCTAGGTCATCTGTGGGTAGCGGAGCGTCCATGGCCACCCTCACGCCACGGCATTTCGCTTGCAACTGAGCTGAGACGTGAGGCCGACTGAATCGTGTGTGGTCACAGCATTGTTCATTGAGGCCGGCCTGTTCAGGCCACCGGACGGGCTCGCCTGTGTGTGTATGGCCCGCTTTAGGGAGCCTGCTATACCAAGGACAATTGAGCTCTTTACTGGTATTCTCGTCGGGTATGGAGTCTCTCTAACACCTTTTCCTTAATGATTTATTTTCCAAACTACCCAATAGTATCTTCTTTTTTGTTTCTAGTATCTTTTTAGTGTCGACATAGATGGCATGGATAACACACAAGAATATAGTAATGGGGCAGAATCAGGAATAACCCGGTAAGTGAGAGGTGTTTGGGAGCTTTCTAACTGCACGAGAATATGGCCCCATAAGTCTTAGGGAGAGATACATTAAGGGATCAAGACAAAACAAAGGGCAGAGAGAAAGCCTTGGGTCTTCTAGTAGGTCCATGGCCAGTATTCTCGTTGGTTGAGGAAGCTCGCTGACACCTTTTCCTATGCGATTTATTTTGTAACAAGCGAGCGAGAGATGTTTACTCTCAGTTAAGTTTGGATATGAGCAGCCCGGCCCGAACCGACTGTCACGCTAAGCAGAAGCAATTAACTTTACTCCTATGTAAAGTAGAATGGAAATTCTTTCTGTAAGTGATACATTCATTCAATAAATATTGTTATCAACTAAAAACCTAAAAGCTCACCCATAAAGGTGTAGGAACCCCTTGGAATCTCCAGTTTTCCAAGGGAGTGTTCGGCTCTAGTCGGTACATGCCTCAACTATAAATTCAGATTTTAAAAGATTTTCCGTCGAAACACTATGTTTTCTGGCATCATTTCTAGTATAGCAGAAGGAAACTGAGATAACATGGTGCTCGCTCGCTCGTCACCCTCTCACAAATCGCACTTCACTGATTTATAAAACCTTACTGTCCACTTACATGTCCTATCATTCCGGTACTGCATGTGGACCCTCCAGGGAAACGTCATCTGTGGCATTTTGAAGCCGCGGATTGGGAGGCCCTCAGGCAATACTTTGATTTTCCCTGGAATGATTATTGCTTCCATGGCCGGGAGCCATCTGAGTGTGCCTTGCGCATTATGGAGGTTATTCTCTAGGGAATGGAAGCATACATTCCCTTCTCATATCCTCTGACTAACGCAAAAAAACCTTGGTTTAATCACGCTTGTTCTAATGCTGTCCACAACAAGGAGAGAGTCTACAAAAGGTACCGGAGCCAACCCACCACTGAATCACATCATCTTTATGTTTCTGTCCGGAATCATGCTAAGTCTGTTCTTCGCACTGCTAAAAATAATTTCATCTGTACTAAATGCTCTAAACTCTCCAACTCGAATTCTTCCTGCTCCTTCTGGCACCTTGCCAAAAACCTTCCTAACAACTTTACCTCATCAGCCTTCCCTCCTCTTTTCTACTCTGATGATTCTGTAGCTATTTCTTCTACTGATAAAGCAGAACTCTTCGCACTGACCTTCTCCTCCAATTCCACCTTAGACGATTCCGGTGCTGTTCCTCCATCACTTCCTGCCTCTGACTTCCTCATGGCTGACATTAAAATTTCTTCAGCTGATGTATTTTCTGCCATCACTGGCCTCAATACTAATAAGGCATATGGGCCTGATGGAGTCCCTCCTGTTGTTCTCAAGAACTGTGCTTCTGTCTAGGCAAACTCTTTCGCTTTTGTCTGTCAACTTGTACCTTTCCTTCTTGCTAGAAGTTTGCTCTCATTCAGCCAGTCCCAAAGAAGGGTGACCACTCCCAACCCTCCAACTATCGTCCGATTGCTTTAACGTCTTGTATTTCAAAAGTTTTCGAGTCAATTCTCAATAGAAAAATTTTAAGGCATCTTTCCTATCACAACCTTCTTTCTGATCGTCAGTACGGGTTTCGTCAGGGACGCTTCACTGGCGATCTTCTCACCTACCTTTCAGACTCCTGGTCATCCTCCTTTCGGGACTTTGGCGAAAGCTTTGCCATTGCACTTGACATCTCAAAGGCTTTCGATCGAGTCTGGCATATATCTTTAATTTCCAAACTGTCCTCTTACGGTTTCAATCCTTCTATCTGTGCCTTCATCGTTAGCTTCCTTTCTGGTCGTTCTATAGCCACTGTTGCAGACGGCCATCGTTTTTCTGCTAGATCTATCAACAGTGGTATTCCTCAGGGCTCTGTCCTATCACCAACTCTCTTCATTTTATTCATCAATGACCTTCTAAGCTGTACATCTAACCCTATCCACTCATATGCTGATGACTCCACCCTTCACCTTTCCATTCGGTTCCCGCAATGCCCATCTCAGCAGTTACTTCAACAAATAAGGGATGAGGCTATGGCACACCTAATGTCTGACTTGGCTCGTATCTCTGACTGGGGTAAAAATAATCTTGTTGTTTTTAATGCATCTAAGACTCAGGTCTTACACCTATCGACCCATCAAAATCTTCCACAGGTATATCCACTAATGTTTAATAATATTCAGCTTAATCCTGCATCATCCTTGAACATGCTTGGGGTTTCATTTACTCGGGACTTATCTTGGAAAGATCATATTACATCTCTTGTAAAATCTGCTTCCAAGAGATTGGGTGTGCTAAGCCGACTCCGTTCTTTCTCTACCCCTGCACAATTGTTGACTCTCTACAGGGGTTTTATCCGTCCCTGTATGGAATACAACTCTCATGTGTGGGGAGGCTCCCCACATACAGCTCTTCTCAATAGGCTGGAGTCAAAGGCTTTTCGTCTCATTAACTCTCCTCCTCTTACTGACTCCCTTCAACTTCTGTCTCTTCACCACACTGTTGCATCTTTATCTCTTTTCTATCACTACTTTAATGGTCCCTGCTCCTCTGAACTGTCTGCATGCTTTCCTCCACCTCTACGACGGGCGCGTAGCACCCGTCTAGCAGCAAACTCTCATCCCTTTTCTGTCCAACTCTCTAATGCAAGGGTTAACCGTTACTCCCAACCCTTCATTTATGCAACAGGTCAACTCTTGAACTGTCTCCCTCTGTCTGTATTTCCTGATGCCTATGATCTCCAGTCTTTCAAACGCAGTGTGTCCAGGCATCTCGAAATGAATGGATCTTGAATTTGGCTCTCTATTGTATTTTGTTTTTCTCTTGGAGGGAACAGTTATTGCGGGCTCATGGCCTTTGGTTCCTTCTTCCTCGCATAAAAAAAAAAAATAATAAATAAGTCTTTTAAGTATCGTCATATTCTGCATTGAGAACATACAAAAGAATAATAACATATCCATTTCCAAAATAAATCACTCAGGAAGAGGTGTAAGGGAGCTTCCTTAAACGACAACAATACGGCTCCAGTGTCTCCCCACCTCCTCTTCCTTACCTGTGTCACCTCGGTCACTACAACGACAACTGTTCGTACTGCACTCTGCTCACTTTAACTGGGCGTAAAACTGCTATCTCTCCATCTTGAACGCTGCGTTGTTGCAATAGATTAACACTAGAATAAGGCGCTAGTCACGAAGAAGTTCTATGGCATTGCTGTACAGATTGATGTAAAAATTTTTCCCTCTTCTACCTCCTTTCCTTGGCTGGATTCATAGACATAATGGATAAAGATAAATGTTATTACCCACAGATGAATGATAACATATATCTTTGCCCACTACCTCACATCTAAGTGTCTGTAAATTCATTGGTGAAAGGAATGGAGGAGAGGTGAATGGAATATTTTGATTTGATTGTACTTGTCATGTTAGATTGTCTTCACCTTTACACACACACACACACACACACACACACACACACACACACACACACACACACACACACACACACACACACACACACACACACTACTAAACAAAATCAATTCATACTTTCATTCACTTCTCTTTGCACCCTCTAAAAGTGTGCAGTCTAAATATATACTAATTTTCCAAGCTAATTATACGTGTGTGAAATTACCTCAAAACAAACACACCTGGTGCTGTTAATATGCAGTCAGTTTGTCATTAGTGTTGTATATGTGGCACTCTGGGGTAATTAAACAGCATCTTTTACCCGTCCATCATTTGCAAGGTGTCTTCTCGGCATAACACTTACTGGAGACATGGTCGTACTTGTTATGGTGGTGGTGTATATAGGTATGCATCTTTGGGTTTGTATGCAGTAATAGTAATGGTTGTTATAGTAATAGTAGTGGTGGTAGTTTCATCATTAGTAGTAATAATTGTGGTGGTGATACTATGTAGTAGTGGTTGCAGCAGTCGTTTAACCTCACGCTCGTCTTAATTTAAACCTGGTGGACTGCAGGCTAACGGGGCCCATCTGCAGTCCATCCTCCTCCTTTCGAGAGATAGGGAGGGAGTTGGGGGACGTGTGTAAAATCTGGCCAGTAAGCCGCCTGGTAATATCGGTGCCATCACATGAAGGCGTCCCTCTCCAGCATCATCGCTTCTGTTAACCCCTTCAGTCCGGGGACACATTACACTGCTTCATTGCTGGACCTTGCTAGCGACGGAGGACCACCTATTATGGCACTAGTCTCTGATTATGGCACTAGCTCTGAGGCTCGTATTCTTGTCGGTTAAGGAAGCTCTCTAATACCTGTTCCTTAGCCATTTATTTCTGGATATAGCCATGTCCTTTTGTACATTATGTTGAGTGTAGTGATAGTGGAAGGCTTTATTTAACACAATAGGAAAATAAGGAGTAATAAACAAAATAAATCGCTTAGGAAAAGGTGCTACGTAGTTTCTTCAACCGACGAGAATACAGGCCTGAGTTACTTATCTTAACCAAGAGAGAACTAGGCCAGACTAGACCCACCAGGTCGGCTCCAACAATCTTTCCTGTTTCTAAATGGACGGTAGGCGATGTTTCCCAGAGAGCTGAGTCATATTCACAACTCTTCCTCAGTTGAGAACTTTATAACTACCTTAAGGTTATTTATGAATATGCATTCAAATTCATAACCTCTTTACTCCAAAATTTCAGTAATGAAATGCTTGGCTTGTAGTTCTTCCTAACGCTACACTGTACTAATTATGAAATATATCAATATTTTGCTTAACTTGGTCTGAAACTACTATCTCCCCAGCATGATTGCTGAGCTGTAGTATGAAATCAACACAACGTTATGGCAGTTGTCACGAAGAAACGCTACGGAAAGGATGCTAAGGCGTAGTATTTTTTTTCCCCCGCCGCTGGGTTAAGTGAAATAAGCTGGCAAAAGACGAAAATCTGGGCTAAATTAAGGTGAAAAAGATTGAATAGTAAAGTGTACAGTAGAGGCTGTATCTACCAATTACAGTTAAATATCTATCTATTGCCAGACACCCCAATCCCGTAAGGGGTGGCCACAAACAAATCGCCTCCATGTCGCCCTGTCCCCCACCATTTCACTGCCCTGCTCCCAGCTCACATCCCCTCTCTCATATACCTCTCCACCCCATCCCTCTATCTCATCCTCGGCCTCCCCCTCCCTCTCTCCCCCTCCACCTCACTCACATACACTCTCTTCGTCAGTCTTTCACTCTCCATCTCCTCCACATGGCCAAACCACCTCAATGTGTTTCTCATAACGCTTCCTATCACACCCACATCCACACCACAATGCTCCTTCATATCCTCATTTGTCAGTCTGTCTCTCCATGTGACTCCACAGGCTTCTCTCAAATAACTCATTTTCACTGCTCTCACTCTTGAATTTTGTCCCTCCAACAAGGTCCAAGCTTCACTTTCATACGTCAGAGTTGGTATCACAATACTGTCATGTAATAACTTTATCACTTCCATGCTCACTCTCCTGTTTCTTATCACTGCTTTCAAGGAGCCAGCAACCTTTCTTCCTTACTGTACCCTTTCAAGCACTTCACACTCTAAACTTCCATCCTTACTCATCACATTACACAAGTACTTAAAGTCACTCACATTTTCCATTTTCTCCTCATCCTATCCCACTGTATATTCACTGACTTCACTTCTCTCGTAGACCATAACTTTACTCTTCCCTACATTCACCTTTAGATTCCGTTTCATACACACTCTCCCAGACTCATCCACCAATACTTGTAGCTCCCCTTCGTCTTCACATAACAACACAGTATCATCAACAAACAACAGTTAGGGCGACTCCAACATCCATTGTCCTACCTTGTATCTAATTTATTACCCCATCCATATACAGACTGAACAACCACGGAGGCTTGACACATCCCTGTTTCAATCCAACCTACAAGTAGGAAAATTTACTCAGTTCACTATCTAAACGCACTGCAGCCTTAGCATCCTCATACATACCCTTCATAGCATTCAACAACTTCCCATCTACTCCATATATTCTTCATACTTTCCACAATCCTTGTCTATCCACCCTGTCATATGCTTTCTCCAAAGCCATGAAGACCGAATACAACTTCTTTCCCTTCTTTAGAGATTTTTCCACTAAAGATCTAAGGATGAATACCTGATCTACACAACTTCTTTCCTTCCTAAAACCTCCCTGTTCTTCTCCAACTAATTCCTTTGTTATTCCCCTAACTCAGTCAGTAAGTATCCTACCATATACTTTTCCTATTACACTAAGAAAACAAATACCCCTATGATTACCACATACTTCTTTTTTCCCTTTTCCTTTGTACAGGGGAATAATTATACCTGACTTCCAATCCTCCGGGATTCTACCTTTCTCCCAGGGTAATCTGCACATCTTCCACATCCATTCTACTACTATCTCTCCCCCATGCTTCAGCATTTCACCACACACTGCATCAATTCCTGGGGATTTCCCCATTTTGACCTTATTCTTTGCTTCCACAACTTCCTCCTACTGATTTCTTCCTCTCTTCTCACATCCCTCCGTCTCCCAGCCATTCCCCAGCCACTTATACTCGCATTACTTTCATTCTCTATGTTCAACAATTCATTAATGTGTTCTCTCCATCTGCTTACTTTTTCTCCCTTCTTCACTAGTAATCTACCATTTTTATCTTTCACTCCACAACTAACTTCTTTGCCACCTTGTCTAACTCTCCTTGCCTTTTTCTAGAACATTTCCTTACTTTCCCTACACTTTACACTCAAATTCCTTCCAAATTCCTCATCCACTCTCTTCTTACTCTCTCTTACTAATCTTTTCACCTCTCTCTTCCTTTCTACATATAACTCTTCATTCCATCTCTCAACTTCTTCCATGTCCCTGTTTCTCATCCACTCACTATATGCTTTCTTCTTTTGTGCCACAGCCTGTCTCACCTCTTCATTCCACCATGCTGTTCCTTGCACCCCTTTTCGTCTTCTCTTCACCCCATACACCACCTCACATTCTGCACAGATTTCTTCTGTGAATATCTTGCACACAGCTTCCACATCCCCCATCTGCTCCAGTCCATATTTACCCAATCGCTCCTGCACTTCTCTCTTATATTCTACCTTTTTCTCATCTTCTTGCAACCTTTCCACCCTCCTTGCATATACTACTTCCTCCTGTCCTTCCCATCTATTTCTCAGTTTCACTTGGACCTTGATTCTCACCACCACCAAGTGGTGGTCAGAAAGTTCACTCCCCCAAGCTCTATATGCTCTTGTATTCATTACACACCTTCGTATTCTTTCATCTACACACACATAATCAATCATTGCCTTCCATTCATTCAGTTCACCACCCACCTTTCTCATTACTCGCCACATATACCTATGGATTATTTTGTGCTTGAAGAGGGTATTGGCTATCACCAACCGCCTCCAGACACAAATGTCCACCAAAGCACTGCCGTTCTCATCTATCTCAGCAGGCACACCCCACTCACCAACTATCCCATCCACTTTCTTGTTCCCTACTTTACCATTCATATTGCCGATCAGAAACACTCCTCATTCCTTTCAAACTTTTCCATGCACAGTTCCACATTTGTCCAGAACTCTTCTCTCACTCTGCTTCCACGATCTTGCGTTGGCGCATACACGCACATGATCGCCCAATTTTGTAGTCCAACTTTCAATCTTACCCACACAGTCCTTGAGCCAACTGATCCACACTCTCTTATATTCTCCATCCATCTGTAACTCACAACAATAGACACTCCTTCTTTTGCCCTCTCATTCTCACCTACTCCTGCACATATACACCATCCATACCCCCATTCTCTCACACTCTCACTTGTCCGTTTAGTTTCATTTACTCCACATACATGCACTGTCGCACCCTCAAGCACCTGGACAATCTCTCTCTCTTTCACCTCATCATTTGCACCCCTTACATTCCACGTCGAAATCCGTATCATATCCTTTGTTCAGTCCTTAGTCGTCACCTTTTGCTCAGTCCTGGGCCGAGGCTTCTTGTTTGTACTTTTAGTTAGTTGTTGTCTGGGGAGGGACACTAACCCTCAGCCAACTCACTTGTTGCCACGTTTACAGGAAATATAGATCTACCCTAAAAACAGAGTACCACTACACGAAGTGGGTGGAAGATGGACGCCCCCACCTACTACATGTAGATAAATAATTTAATAAATGAAATAAGACAGATTCATTCAAGCAAATTATAATTGTCTAGAGATAGCAGGAATAAGATAAAGTTATATGACGGAACTAGTTAAGAGTACGTCCAGTTTAATCAAGCGACTGAACCTCCCTAGCATCTGTTCCTTGGTGATTCATTGCCTAAAACCTCTTCCTTAGTGATTTAATTAGGTTATGGTTTTGTAATATCCTTTTGTGCCTATCTGTGCAGAGTAGGCAATATTGGTAGGAATTGTGCAACGCAGAACAGGACACTAAGGTGTAATATGCAAAACAGATCGCTTAGGAAAATATGTTAACCCGAGACGTCCCATCAACGTATGACTTCATTGTAACATTATGTTATTGCCAGTCCCGTCGACGTACTGGTACATCACGCAATTGCAAGATGCATAATTTGCACCATTTTCAAAATTTACGCTTGATTTTTGGTACGAAGGGTTGCTCGACCTTTCCCTACATGCCATCAGGCGGGGACACTCGGCGACCCCGCGCGACCTGCGCTCACCCTCGGCTCGATCACTCACCTGTTAGCAGTGGCCCTGGTCAGACATGGTGCATAGGGGTCTCTTGGAGGAGGAAATCCAAGCTGCCCTGGACGCCTTCACAGGCGACAGTGATTCCCCACTGGACAACGAGGTTGTGGACAAAGATTATGTCCAACCAGAGGAGGTGGAAACCAGCAGCAGTGATGAGGAGGTCCTGTCCCCCAGGAAGCAGCGCTACGTGACTTATCGTGCTGCTAGAGAGGGCCAGGCTTGCACAAAAACAACGTGCAACATCCTCTCGGCAGCCCCTACGTGATGTGGAGCCTGATTTCGAGGACGAGGATGGAGCCGTAGGACATGCTGCCATGTGGTACGGCTGACAGATTATCACCCATCCCGACCCCGAGCGCACACCACTTCGTACAAGCAGGTATGGGCCTAGTCTTTTGTTTGGGGAGGGCAGAAGTGGCGTGGAGGGAGTGGGGAGTGCAAGGGAAAGTGCAAGGGCGAGTATAGAAAGTGAGAGTGGCAGGAGTGAGCCGTCGCTCTCCCGTGGTGGTGTGAGGCGGCGGGGCGTATCACGTGGGGCAGTGAGGGTGCGTGATGAATCACGTGGGGTTGTGATGGAGGGGGAAGGTGGGGAGGAACCACTCCCCAGCACGTCTTATGCTCTCCAATATTCCCAGACACGTGGGCGAGTGAGGGTGCGTGATGAATCACATGGGGTTGTGATGGAGGGGGAAGGTGGGGAGGAACCACTCCCCAGCACGTCTTATGCTCCCCAATATTCCCAGACTTCATCCCCACAGCCCCCTAATGTTCCACAAGGCCATAAGGGTAAGGGAAAGGGTAAAGGCTGAGGAAAGAGGAGTGCAAGTGAGGAAGCCTCCACACTCCTCCTCCCCAACCTTCCCCACCAGCATCTCCTCCCCACCCAGACCAAGGCGAACGATGGGGA
Organism: Coenobita brevimanus; assembly: GCF_032717465.1. Taxonomy (NCBI): domain Eukaryota; kingdom Metazoa; phylum Arthropoda; class Malacostraca; order Decapoda; family Coenobitidae; genus Coenobita; species Coenobita brevimanus. The sequence continues at coordinate 18,638,385 of NC_136981.1, forward strand.
CGAGGGATTTGTGTCATGGAATTGGGAGGATGGGAGTGATTTTTCTCCCATCATTCTCCCCTTCACTGAGCAGGTGCGCGCTGGCTGCACTGCTCCAGGAATTCACCCTAATTCCACCAGGCTGGATTTTTTCCACTTTCTTTTCAGTGAGGGTTTTGTGGAGGAAATAGTGGACCAAACAAACCGTTTTGCTAGCAGCCAGCACCGTGAGAGTGAAAGACTGGGCAAGGAGCAGGCATTCTATCAAATATGATTACCCAGTCTCCCTTGCGGAAATGTTTTTATTTTTTGCCCTGGTACTTTTGATGGGTATTGTACGAAAAAACAGAATTCCGGCATACTGGACAAGGGACCCTATTATGCTGACACCAATATTTGGACAAATCACGAGCCTTAATCGTTTTCAGCAAATTCTAAGTTGCCTCCACTTTTATGATGGTGATGATCCTGCAAATGCAAATGACACAGATAAGATGAGGCGAATTAAGTTGGTTTTTGATCACCTAAGGCAAACGTTCCGTTCCTCATTTTATCCCTATAGAGACCTTGTCATAGACGAGAGTCTCGTGTTGTGGAGAGACAATATTTCATTTCGGCAGTACATACCCAGCAAAAGGCACCGTTTTGGGTTCAAGATCTTTGTTATGTGTGACTGTACGACTGGTCACGTGCAAGACATAGTCTTGTACACCGGTGCACAGATGGACATAATAGAAGATCGGAGTATTGGACTGTCTGGAGCAGTGGTAAAGACAATGATAGAAGACTACCTTAATCGTGGTCACGTCCTTTATATACCTGGACAACTGGTACACTAGCCCTCTTCTCGCTCGTTATCTACACAGGCATGACATGGGAATCTGTGGTACCGTCAAGGTGAACCGGCATCGCATGGTCAAGGTGGGGTGGAAACTTGACAGAAATGAGGTTGTCTTCTTCCAGGCGAACAATATACTAGCAACAGTGTGGAACCACAACAGAGAAGTCAGCCTCTTGTCCACGGTTCACCACCCCTTGATGCACTGTACAGAGTCCGTGGATTACCAGAGTGAGAACAGGCGCCACATATGGAAACCTGAGTGTGTCCTTGATTACAACATCAACATGCGCCTGGTGGACCAGTCAGACTCCATGACATCCACTGTCGAGTGTTCCAGGACCACGATGAAGTGGAACAAGAAGCTCTTCTTTCACCTGCCAGATATAACTGCCCTGAATTGCCACCACCTGCACACCATGACAACAGGAGTTCAGGAAACCTTTGAAGGGTTTGTGAGGGAGCTTTCACGTGAGATTTTTGCCCGGTATGCGGTTGAAAGGCCCCAACACCGCACACGCACTGCCCCTACCGCCCAAACTCCCCTGAGAATATCCGGCCGCCATTTCTCCACTCCTATACCTCCCCAGCCAAATAGACCTAGGCCCCAATGCAGGTGTCATGTGTGTAGGAATTCCTGGGTGAGACCCACCACTCAGAGAAAAGACACCCGCTACCAGTGCATTGAGTGTGACGTGGGTCTCTGCATTCACCCTTGTTTCAGTGAGTAATGCACCTTGATGCACTTCTGATATGGTGTGAATGCGATATGACGCTGATACTCAGAAAGAAATGCGACAAACAGACGCTCAGTGTAATTATAAGGCCCATAGATCTGTAAATAGTAGTATGGAAGTGGAAACGGGTGTATTATAAGTGGAAAAATCTGTAAGGGCATAAATATTTTCTAAGTGGAAACCTTCCCAGCAAGTGTATGTAGATGCGCTATTCTGACGCTGAGTGGAATAAATAATGCCCGTATATATGTAAATATTAGTAGTAACTTTTTCACTTCCATGCTCACTTCCCTGCTTCTTATCACTGCTTTCAAGGAACCAGCAACCTTTCTTCCCTGCTGTACCCTTTCAAGCACTTCACCCTCCAAACCTCCATCCTTACTCGTCACACTACCCAAGTACTTAAACGTATTCACGTTTTCCAATTCCTCACCATCCAACTTCGCTGTACATTCACTGACTTCACCTCTCTCAAAGACCATCGCTTTACTCTTCCCTACATTCACCTTTAGATTCCGTTTCTTACACACTCTCCCAAACTCATCCACCGAGCCTTGCAGCTCTCGTTCATCTTCACTCAACAACACAGTATCATCTGCAAACAACAGTACAGGGAGTTTCTAAACACTACCCTCTCTCACCAGGGCCACTCCAACATCCACTACCTTACCTTGTACCTCTTTTATTACCCCACCCATGTACAAATTGAACAACCATGGAGACATGACACATCCCTGTTTCAACCCAACTTGCAAAGAGAAAAATTCACTTAGTTCACCATCCACACGCACTGCAGCCTTAGCACCGTCATACATACTCTTCACAGCATTCAACAACTTCCCATCTACACCATATATTCTTAATACTTTCCACAATACTTGTCTATCCACCCTGTCGTATGCTTTCTCCAAATCCATGAAAGCCACATACAACTTCTTTCCCTTCTCTAGAAACTTTTCCACTAAAGCTCTAAGAATGAATATCTGATCTACATAACCTCTTCCCTTCTTAAAGCCTCCCTGTTCTTCTCCAACTAATTCCTCTGTTCTTTCTCTAACTCTGTCAGTAAGTATCCTACCATACACTTTTCCTATTATACTAAGAAGACAAATGCCCCTATGATTACCACACACTTCTTTTTCCCCTTTTCCTTTGTACAAGGGAATAATTATACCTGACTTCCAATCCTCCGGGACTCTACCTTCCTCCCAGGCCAAACTGCACATTTTCCACATCCATTCTACTACTATCTATCCCCCATGCTTCAGCATTTCACCACACACTCCATCAATTCCTGGGGCTTTCCCCTATTTAACTTTCTTCATTGCTTCCACAACTTCTATCCTACTGATTTCTTCCTGTCTTCTCATCTCCCTCCTTCTCCCAGCCATTCCCCAGCCACTTATACTCGCATTACTTCCATCCTCTATGTTCAATAGTTCCTTAAAGTGTTCTCATAATAATAATAATGATGAATTTGACCCCCAGCACGAATTATCATTCAGTGTACTTTTTTCTTCTCACACCTTTCTGTCTGGCATCATATTTTCCTTTTTTTTTTTTTTTTTTTTTTTTTTTTTTTTTTTTTTGTAGCACACGTTGATGATCCCTGCTGTAACTTTTTGCTTAACAGTTCTCTCTCTCTCTCTCTCTCTTTCTGACTCAGAACTGCAAAGCTACCCTGTGTAAATTATTATGTAAAATGTGAAATCATTTAACACAAAACTGATCTTTTTGCAGGTAACTACTCAACGGAACAAAGTTTTAACTGGTAGTATTTCCGCCCGGTACGGAAGGGGGGAAAAGATTGTGTATCCGCCCACGTTTGCATGTTGGATATTTCATTCATCTTTGCAGGAAATATCAAAAAATATAAAAACTCTTCTGGCGAACTTTAGTGGCGCTTCGTTGTACATTAATCTGTTTCAATCGATGACGGCCTGGTTAATTTATATTCACCGATTCTATACAACTTTATTCAGTTTTGGAGAGACTTCAGCATGTAGGGATTTAATAATTATGTCTTCCATTATAATCCTTTCACCACGATGGTTGGGGAGGCGGGTTGTTTCCTTAGTTGTGTGGATTTCTTCCGACTGTAGCAGTAAAACACTTCCTACCGTCATTGTACTCAAAGGATTACATTCGTTTGCACCACCACCTTATACTAACTATTTATCAATCATCCCACCCATTACACCAAACCAGGACCACGTCTTTTCTCTCTCTCTCTCTCTCTCTCTCTCTCTCTCACACACACACACACACACACACACACACACACACACACACACACACACACATACACACACACACACAGAAAACATTAAAGTTTACTTCCATCTTCACCTGACACGGGGACCCGCGGCATTTCAATAAGCAATGCACAGTTGTGAACTCCTCATCGTGCTACGAGGTAACGAGGTATCGACGTGCTAGATGAACCTTCATAGAAACAGTGACACATTCGTGTACCTTTCCGGAGTCTTAAATAAAAATATACAGGTTTCATTTACTCTCACCAGAGCCCGTGAAGGTAGCCTATCCTAATGTCAATGTTCTATCATCGTGGGTGGGAGAAAGTGAATCACAAATATAATTTATGAGGTGACAATCCTCTGCACTTGTGAAGGAGCAAAACGCTGCAAGAAAATAAAGGAAATTATGTTTGCAACATTCGATCGTGATGGATAACCTTTAGGGTGTTGTGCAATCTTCAGTTTGGGGAAGTCCTTACCAACGGAACTTTGTGTGTGGGGGGGTAGGGGGGAGAGGGGAGAAGGGTTATACGGGTATATTGCTTGTGTCGTCCAGTCATTTCGATTCTCAAGGCAGCAGCAGCTAATGCTGTACGCCTAGTGACCACTGCTGCTTCAGTGGAAATTCTACCGGAGCGAGAGAAAAATATTAACAGTGGAAAGGATTATTACTAACAGACATGATAACTGTTGTCAAATTAGGAGTGGATAAATATTACATGTCAGTGGGGGATTCGAGGGTGAAACAGTCAGCAATATAGAGAGAGAAAGATCAAAGGCAATTAAAATAATCCAAACGATCATTATCCATAAAGACGGTGCAGGGCGACGGGATTAGGGAATGGGAGGGAGAGAGAAATTGCTTTTGGGTATTTGCAGAGTTTCACATACTCCCTTGAACGGTGTATTTCGTGTCACAGACAACTCACAATGTAGTTGTTGTTCTTCCTAGTTATTAATAATTATTCTGGTTGAGCAGTTCCGCCAATATTTTATTCCGTGCCTGAAATTAGCGAACTATAACAACTGGCTGATCCTGTATGACTCTCAAATTTTAAAAATTACGTGACTCCAGGTACGTACAGAAATGACGTACAGTGCAATACATACAATCACACACACACACACACACACACACACACACACACACACACACACACACACACACACACACGATACATAGACATACAGACATACATGTATAAATAGATGCATATATATATATATATATATATATATATATATATATATATATATATATATATATATATATATATATAAATGTGTGTGTGTGTGTGTGTGTGTGTGTATTAAAGATTGTACATTCTATTGACGTACTGTGTATTACCATTCAATTGGCTAAACTAATGTCAGTAAAAGCAGGATAATTGTAATAAAACGTAACTACGTAATATAACATTGCTTTGGCCAGGCTGCGCGTCACTTCATCGACTAGAGTCCCATTAACACTAGCAGTTACTTTAAGCGAGCCAGAAACGTGATCACAGATGAGGGAGGTATTGGGAACAAATAATAAGAGAGAAAAGTTATATATAACAGATAGAAGGAAGAGGAATCAGAGACAGGAAAGAGATAGATTAATGGCAAACGGTGAAGCAGAAAAGGGAATATATGAGGAGGGGAGAGGAAACAGTTTTTTGAGGAGAAGAAATAAAGCGAAAGGCTAGAGGAGCACGGTGTGTGTAGGTCAGTTTTCAGGCCTAATAGTGTATTACGCTGGAGTAATTACTTTCATGAGACAAAGTCAGTTATAGTAATATGACTTTTTTTTTTTCCGAGTACTTTCTTGCGCGTTATTTTGTCTTGTTTTACGGCATCTGCAACAGTTAGGAAGGACAAGGTATGGGTGAATAACCAGATAACAAGATAACCATATAGGTCATTGTGTGTATTTTGTGGAAAGCTGCTATCAAATTTCATCGCTTCGATACACTGTGTATTTGTGGAAGGCTTCGCTTACGTCACAGTACAACGCTACACTAGAAAGTGTTTCAGGCAGTAGGTAAACTGCTGTTGGTAGCGTTGCGTTTGTGATGATATTGTAATTCTGTTGTTGACATCCACCGTTATATAATGTGTTAACTGATAACTTTTTTTTTTCCATGGAGGGGTTAGTGACGCCTCACTGTGTTGTGAGCGCCCATGTAAAGCCATGAACAAAAATATCGCCGAAAACCTCTGGCAGCATGGTGTTATTCCTTTCAAGTTTCTCATTCCTTCTCAATTAATAGAGGGTAATCTCCCTTCTGAAGGTCTTTTGTCGTATGCATCATTTTGCCATCACATAAAAACGCTATGCATCACCTTCCATTGTCACACCCGGAAATGAAGTGCTGGCTAACTTTTTAACATAGCTGCACATACGTATTTCTGTCGTGGTGTATGAGGAGCCTGAAAGTGAAACTGCCTGTTAGTCAGTCCAGCTATTTTCTAGGTCTTCTCACGGCATCACCACAGTTCTCTGGCTGCTGGTATATCAGGCTTCAGATTCCACAGACTCCATAACGGTGGAAACCGTATTCAAAGCGATGCACTTTCAACTGTCTTTTCCCTTGTCAAGCAGGCCTGTGAGTAGTGGAGGTGTAACATCATGTGAGCTTCTGGCTTGGTTGTCCTGCTATATTTTCCTTCTCTTCTTTCTCTTCCATTGTATAAACACGCACGTGCCTGTGTGTGTGTGTGTGTGTGTGTGTGTGTGTGTGTGTGTGTGTGTGTGTGTGTGTGTGTGTGTGCACGCTAAAGGTTTATTGTTATACTCCATTATATGACTTTCCATTTTTGGTACAGATTGCTGTAATCTTCCACCAAATCTCTTGAACTTGGTTTTACTGAAACATTATAAAAGAAAAAAATACTACCCCTGACACAACAAAAAATAATAATCCATTTCTGGCATGTCGAACATACCACTTTGAAAAGAGGGGAGGGGGGAGGGGGGAGTAATAATCAGTAGCAAAATTCAAGTTCAACATCACACCATGACATATAATACGAAACAATGCTCTATGTCAGTTTTCACAAAAATCTTTTGGCTGAGTCAAGAGTTAAGGTTAAAAACAAGTTACTCAATTTTAACCTCATTTTGTGGCTTATGAACAGTTGAGATACAGACAGGTTTACTTCCAGGCTCCTGCAGGTGAAGTATACGATCAGTTTGGACATGATATCTGGGAATGGTGACAAAGAATACTGGAGGGTTGGTTGACAAATGCAGTACCAGCGAGAAAAGGATAATAATTAGTATAGGAACTTGGGTCTCTTTCATATTACAGATAGTACCTTGTTAATGGTCCGTCCTTCAGTCTCAAGAGCAAGTTACAGTACATATCAAAATATTTTCATCCTAAATAACTCTCTATAGCGTGGAAAGTGTTTCACATGACCATATACACAATCATTTTTGGAATTTTTTCCTTCACCATGCTGTGGTACTGTACCATACACTGCAACTGACGGTGTAGTCAAGGATTTAGAAGATTATTGGTGTAGTCTTCATACTGCAAGCAGGTATTGTTTTCGGTTCCGTTAAGTAATGTTACATTGCTTCATTACGACCAGATGTCTCGCGTATGACATGTAGGTTATTCCCTCCCCCTCAGATTTACTGCCATTCTTCATATTTCAGCAACCAAGGGTTGAAATATATTTGGATATCTACATGGCCAGTGCAATTCTATGTATGGTAATCATTGATGTAGATAATTTCTCTGAGTCTTGGGTGAGTAAACTGGTGTTAGTTTTCTTCATCAGTAAACACAGGTAATTTAATGCAGATCCGGGCTAGGATTGCTTGAGATAAAAAGATTCTTGAATGACTGCTCATGTGTACAGTACGTACGTGATGAACGCTGAAGGAAAACAAAATCAGACAAGAATTATATAAGCTGGTTGCAACAGAGAGATGACGATGCGAACTGTTAAGACAATTAATTGATCACAACCGGCAGAGCAGGATTTAAAAATTTCCAGAGATATCAATTACTCTGAGTAGACTTAGAAGCTTTTTCAGATAAAAGATATCAACGGCGGTGGATGAAAAGAAATGTTTAATCATAAGAGCCTTCTATTCTTCGAGACAAGTACAGCAAAACTTTGGTGACACTTCTCAGCCGGCCGTGGCAATGGAAGTTGTTACATGAACTACTTTTCTGTGATAACAGTATGAAACTCACAACAAAAAGATGTGGGAGGTAGGGATACTCTGTCCTCTGGGTAGGAACGACTAGGACATGATGCTGGCAAATGATTGTCAGTGAACTTCTGCTCGTATCTTTACATGAATGAAACTGTGTGAGAGTGATTACTGGGATGTTTTTATACGGTTACAATATAAACGCATCTGGTTTCCAAAAAGTGAATAACGTAGCTTTTCATCAGCGCACGCTCGATTACAAACAGGGCAGTATTAAAAAAGAATCATGTGCCGAGTAGGAAAGTGCGGTACTCAGTAGTTTCTTGATAAATTTAACAGTTAATTTTTCCTTTACTTTTTTTTCTACATGAAGTAAACTGGTTGCAAGATATCTCTGCCCTTCCCGTAGAACACATATAGGTGGTGCCGCCAAAGAAAAAAGAAAACGACCAGTTACTGCATACCGCTTAATGTAACCGAGACGTTACCTTAACCGATGCTCGACTGGTTTCTGCACAACTCTTATGTCCGAACGGAGAAGACATTGCAACGAAGTTGGTGGACTTCTGCTTTCTTTTAACCTTGTTTTTCTTTATACCCTTTGTGTTTTTACTCTGTTCCTCTATCCCCCCCCCCCCCCTCTGCTTTTCGTGTTTGCATAACCTGTTTTACACACCGATTACTCAATTGTTAACATTTGCCTTCTCATCTTGCACAGTCATTTTTTATCCATATTTTCCCTGTGCTTTTTATTATTTTCTTTCCTTTCTTTCTCTTTCCTTCCCCTTTTAATTACTTTGTTGTTCAATTCCATCCTCCAGTTTTACTATGGCCTTTTCATATGCTAATCCCTCACATCTATCCGTATCCACTGTAATCATTATAACCTTTTCGTTTTTCAGTATTCCCTATCTTTCTCATCTTCCCTTGCTTATCGCACCCCCCTCCCTTCCTCTCTCTCTCTCTCTCTCTCTCTCTCTCAAAAAAAAAAAAAAAAAAAAAGCGTCAACTCAGAAATCTAATCTATATACATAGGCTGCTTCCCCCGAAGAAAGAGAGGTCTAATACAAGTACTTAAAATTCTTAACAAATCTGACGCGTAGTGGAACAATGGAAGAGACTAGCAGCAAAGGTAGATAATTCAAAAACTATTGATATGTTTAAAATTCGGCTAAACAAATATTTTGTAATTACAGGCATTAACTGAGTTTATTTCCAGGCTGAAGTGTATGCTGACGACTATGAGACGTTTGGTTAATAATGAGAACATCGGAGATTGTGTACATTCTTCCTTTTACACATCTGAAGAATAGATATCACACAATGCATAGCCGTTCCTTTTCTGCCTCTAGTATAAAAATGTCCATGCTTGTTGTTTCTGATCAGGATGATGTTTTTTTTTTTCTCTCTCTCTTTTTCCTGCAGGTGGGTGGGGGAGATCATTCTTTTTCTTTTTCTAACCTTTTCTCTTACACGTTTATTAGATCTTCGTACAATATTTTTTTTTTCCCCCAACAGATAACTTCTTTATGGGGCAACAGTTTCCTGTTGTCTGTATTTTCTATGTACTCCAAATTCCTTCCCTATTTTATGGTTTGTTTGTCAATCCCTTTTCTTTTTATCAGTCCTTTGTTCTTACCCTCTTTCACTCTGTTCTCATATCCCATTTCCCTTCCTCTCAACATTATTACAATTCTTCATTTTATGTTTTCTCCCTTATTCTTTCGGATTCCCATCTTGATTTACAACTCATTAGCGTACACCCTGTTTCATGCCACTCCCCAGTTTTCCTTGGTCGTCTTTTTCTTTCTTTTTTGTATTTTTATTTCTTTCTCTCTCATTTCTTAAAATCTATCGTTCTTTCCATTTCACAATCTATTTTTTTCATTAAACTTGATTTCTTTGCAGTTCTGTCTTCATTTCTCTTGCAGCTTTTTGTATTGTTTGCCAATTTCCCCTTTCCCTCTTTAGTTCTGTACCAGGATGAAGTCAGGTATTATTGATTTCTTTCTTTTTTAATTTCATTCTCCTCGAGAGGTTTTTTCAACTGACATATGTTAGATTTTGTCTTCATTATCTTTTCTGCAGGCATCAAGAAGAAAAATCTCAGTGAATTAATTAATCTATCGAGATTTTTTTCCTTCTTGTTCAGGTATTCGACATCCCTTCACCATGGGGATATATCTATATGTTTTTCCCTTTGCCATTTTACATATCTATATATCTAATATACAATAGCAGTAGCCGTGTGTGTGTGTGTGTGTGTGTGTGTGTGTGTGTGTGTGTGTGTGTGTGTGTTTTGGGCAGCCGAAACTACAGATTCAAATCGCACCATAACTGGCATAAAATTCGCAAAAAATTCGTTGATGTGTAAAAACTTGGTCCCATCACGATTGAAAAACTTTTACTATATTTAAGGAGAGATCAAATTTTGACCAAAAAACGCCTCCCCCAGGGCCCGGTCGGTTGCCGTGGCCGAGTGGTAATTATCTCGGACTCGTGTGCGGACAACTTGGGTTCCATTCCCGAAGCTGCAAAATAACACGATCAATTGGTTAGCTGCAAAAAATCCAAGTGACAACGTTAGACTGGAACAGCACATAAACGGACCATTATGGGCCCTTCGATGTTGCCTTGACTGCTGATAGTGACAACGTTAGACTAGAACAGCACATAAACGTGAGTCGGATTACCTGAAATGATCGCAACGCGCGCACGAAGCGCGAAGAAACTAGTGAGAAGCACGAGGAAACGAGTGCGAAGCACGAGAAAGTGAGCGCGCAGCGAGAGAGCCCTCCACAGGAGCAAGTGCGAGAGGGTCCGAAAGACCCACAAGCACTTATCTATATCTATATCCATATCTATACCTACTTTTATTTCTGTCTGTTCATTTATATATATATATATATATATATATATATATATATATATATATATATATATATATATATATATATATATATATATATATATATATATATATATATATATATGCAGAGAGAGAGAGAGATAAATAGATAGATAATATATTCTCTCTCACTCTTCCCCCTCTTTCCGAATCCTCCAGATTTGCATTCTTTTATATCACCGTTTCCCCTCCTCTACCATCAATTCCCGATCTCTCTTTGTCCAGTAAGAGTTGGGTGTGATCTTTCTACCTTTCCTGAACCACGTCCTCTCCAATTATTTCTTATTTTTCTTTTCTTCCCTGCTTCTTCCTGTATTTTCCCCACTTATCCCATTCTTCTTAGCTTTCTGTTCTTATTGCTGTCTCCTCTCCTCTTTCCCCCGCCTTAGTCTCATTTTTTCTTCTTTTTCTTTCCGTTCGTCAGTACTCTCGCTCTTCTTACTTTGTCCCTTAGCCCGATCTTCTTTTTCGCCACAGCTGGCCCTTTTTATTCTTGTGTCTCTTTCTTCATACTTTCCCCTGTCTCCCAATCATATGTTAAATATCAGTTTGTGCTCTTCTTTTTTTCTAAAGCAGCATTTTTCCTTCCCCTCTCCTCCTTTTTTCTTGTATATATATATATATATATATATATATATAATCTCATCAAACATCATCTCATCAGCCGTTTGAGTGTCCACTGCAGGACCGGCCTATCCCAACCAAAGTGGGGACGATACAGCCAATGTATTTCTACCAAGTGGCTTAGGCTGTCTGGTAGAGACTGTATGTAGGGTGGGAAGTGCTTGTAAGTGTAATTGTTGTGTTGGAGTGGCTTTGGATGTGTGTGTAGTCTGTGAACCAAGTGTAATCGCCCTGCACAAGCCAACTGGGTGCATACATACTTTACAGTAAGCTAAACTGGTTCAGCCACAGCACCCCTTGTGTCCGCCCCGCCAATGCAGTACGTGGCATGAAGAACACTCCCAAAGTTTATTACCCTGGCGGGGTGCGAGCCCTCGTTCTTCAGTGTACAAAGACGCACACTTTACCACTGTACCACAGTCTCTGTGTGTGTGTGTGTGTGTGTGTGTATATATATATATATATATATATATATATATATATATATATATATATATATATATATATATATTGTTACATAGCCTATGATTTCATCATCCATTGTGTAATTTTAACGCACAGTATGCTGCATGTTTGATCACGAGCGTGTTCTGCCTCAGTCCCCCCTTCTACCGTTATAGTAGAGTAAGTCGACATCTCTGTTATACTTTGCGGGATTGTCATCTCTTTGTCCCCATGGCTTCATTTGCGCGTCCTCATTACAAGTTGTATCAGGCTCTGCCGGCCCCTATATAATGAGCTCAGCCTCTGCATCATTGCCACTTAGATCTGCTCCTCATTTTGTTCACATCTCTGTCCTCCCCTGTACAGATATTATTATTATTGTGAGTGCTCAAGAAATCTCCAACCATCTAGCAGCTGTGTGTAATTTGAGTATTACTGTTATTGCATTTTTTCTTGTACTGTATAGCATAAGTTTAATTTGTAGGCCTAGTGAAGTTTTTGTAATTAATGTTGGGTTTTATGTCAGTCATTTTTGATAATAGTTTGTATCTGTAATTATTTATCTGGCATTCACTGAGTATTATCTGGTATCTCATTTTATCAGGGCTGACTTAGATAAATTTACTCTTGCTAATTTCGTGTTAATAGAGGCTATTGCAGTTAACCATATATTTAACCTGTTTATTTGCCATTACATTATCCTTATGAGTCCTGAATGTTTTGTTGTTAATTTAAGCATTAAACTTTAACTTGTAATTTTACCTAACTCTTTTGTTTTGAACCTGGAACTTTACGGGACAGTAGTGACTCTTCGTATTCTCACTTAAAGTGTACGTTATCTTTCTCTGTTCCGTAACATAAATTTGGCGACCTCATATCAGGATATTCAGGATATTATCATAAGGATATTGTTTGATATTTTGTGACTGTGATATATTCATGATGGCTACTATTTCTACACTTGATGAAGCCAAGGACTTTTTGTCAAATGTGCAAACAGTGTGTGATATAGAAAACAGAACAAAGAATGAACTTAAGATTGTTGCTCAACAATTGGGATTTGTTGTTCGCTCTCATCAGTCTAAAGATCAGATTGTTGCCATGATTAATGAAAGCTTGTTCAATGTAACTCCTCCAAATGAGCAAACGCAGATTAAATTAGCTAAGTTACAGCTAGCTCTGCAGGAGGCTCGTGCTAAAGAAGCTGAATTTCAGGCAAATGCTAAGCAGGCGGAGTCTCAGGCTCGTATTGAAGAGGCACAGGTACAGGCTCAGGCACAAATTGAACTTGCCAGGATTCAGGCAGACCATGAGTATCGCATGAAACAAGGTGGAACTGGATCATCTAGCTCTGATGATTTTGATGTGGCTAAAAATGTTAAACTTGTCCCTCCTTTTAATGAAACTGATTTAACAAAGTATTTTCAGTTGTTTGAGAGGGTAGCTACAGGTTTTAATTGGCCTAAGGAGTATTGGCCAGTACTCCTTCAAACTGTTCTCACCGGTAAAGCTCAAGTAACTTATGCATCTTTGCCTCAGGATCAGTCTGATAATTATGATGTAGTTAAGAGCTTGATTCTTAAGGCCTATGAGCTTGTTCCTGAAGCCTATAGAGTAAAATTTAGGACAACTTACAAGCAAGATAAGCAATCCCATGTTGAGTATGCAAAAATCAAAGAAGATTTGTTAGAGCAGTGGTTAAATTCTAAGAATGTGGATTCTGATTTTGGTAAATTTAAGCAGATGATTTTGCTGGAGGATTTCAAAAGGTGTATTAGTAAAGATGTAAGCCTATATCTTGATGAGAAAAGAATAGATAATTTGTCTGATGCTGCAGTTTTAGCTGATGAGTATGTTCTCACTCACAAGAGATATTTTAGAGGAAAAGGGAAAGCTGAGAGTAAGTACGTTGCCTCTACTCAGAGTACAGGTAACAGGAAAGAGAATAAGGATGATGTTTCTCAGGAAGTAAATACCAGCTTCACCTCTAGATTTCAGAAAAGTAAATGTACTTATTGTAGTAAGCTTGGTCATACTACGGAGAGATGTTTCAGGAGACAGCGTGATGTGAACAAAAGGAGTCTTTAAATATTCAGTCAATTGGTCTAGTGTCCACTCTTGAGAGTTCCCAGAATTCTTTAACTGAGTTAACTGAACCTGCTTTGAGGGGTAACTTAAATTCTCATGATGGAGCTCCTCTTTTGAGCAGTAACGTGGGTGACACTCTCAAGAGTTCATGTGCTAATTTCCTGTCTGATGGTTTTGTCAGTCCTCTGGACAGTAATGACAGGAAATCAGTTAAAATATATCGTGATACAGGTGCTTGCCAATCCCTTATGCTGACCAGTGTTCTAGGCTCTAATGTTAATTCCTCTGATGAAACTGTAATCTTACAAGGTGTAGGGAATAATTACTTCTCTGTTCCTCTGTGCAGAGTGAATTTAGAGTCTGGTTTTGTTAATGGTTCTGTTATGGTTGGGTTGGTTGAGACACTCCCAATCTCAGGTGTAACTTTCTTACTTGGAAATGATATTGGTGGAAGTCAAGTGTGTCCAGCTCCTCAGTTGTCTAGTGAGCCAGTGGCTGTGTCCCGGGATTGTGATGTCCCTGATGTGTTCCCTGCATGTGCTGTCACTAGGGCTAAGTCTAAAGTTACTGGTGATTTAGAGGATAATGATGATGATGATGTTATCCTAGCTGACACTTTTCTTGCTAATTTGGACCACTCACCAGATGAGGCAGTACCCCGTAGTGTTGATAATTTGTCTCGTCAAGAGTTGGTTGAGTTGCAGGTTGCTGACCCTGAGTTGAAAGGTCTAGCTAACTCTGCTTACAGTGAGGAAGAGTCAGCCGGTGCTTCTACTTGTTATTATGTAAAGTCAGGAGTACTTATGAGGAAGTGGAGACCCCCAACAGCATCAGCCGACTGTGAATGGGAGGTTGTACATCAAGTTGTCATCCCTCGTGTTTGTAGGCAGGATATCATTAGAGTGGCTCATGATTCCAGTTTGGCAGGACACCTTGGAGTGAGGAAGACTGTGGCACGCATTTTGAAACACTTCTACTGGCCAGGTATCTTCAGGGATGTTTCCTGGTATTGTAAGTCTTGTCACACCTGTCAAGTTGTGGGGAAGTGTAATCAGACCGAAAATGTTGCACCTCTAGTTCCCATTCCTCCTTTTGAGGCGCCTTTCACCCGTGTGTTGGTGGATATTGTGGGCCCTCTTCCTAAGACTTCTTCAGGATTTTCTTATGTGTTGACCATGATTGACATGGCTACTCGTTATCCTGAAGCCATTCCACTTAGAAACATCTCAGCAAAGAACGTGGTTAAGGAAATGCTGGGGTTCTTCACAAAGTTTGGTCTGCCCAAGGATGTACAGTCAGACCGAGGAAGTAATTTCATGTCAAATGTTTTCAAGCAGTCTCTGAAAGAGTTGGACATCACCCAGATCGCGTCTTCAGCTTACCATCCCCAGACCCAAGGAGCGTTGGAGAGATATCATCAAACACTCAAATCGATGCTCAAGAAATACTGTTTGGAACATCAGAAAGACTGGGATAAAGGTCTTCCATTCGTTGTGTTTGCTGCAAGAGAATCTCCAAATGAATCACTGGGCTTCTCACCTTTTGAACTACTGTTTGGCCATGAAGTAAGAGGACCCCTTAAGTTACTCAAGGAATGCTGGCTGTCGGAGGAAGATGACGTCAACCTGCTGGAGTATGTGATGAATTTCAAAGAACGGCTGTCCACTGCTTTACAGCTGGCGAGAGAGAATTTAGGAGCTGCTCAGGAGAAGATGAAGACTTGGTATGATAAGAAGTCCAGGTTACGCCACTTTCAGCCAGGAGATCAGGTTTTGATTCTGCTACCAGTTCATGGGCAACCTCTTCAAGCCAAGTTTAGTGGCCCTTATTTCGTGGAGAAGAAACTCAGTGATGTCAGCTATGTCATCGCCACACCAGATCGTAGAAAGAGCAAGCAACTATGTCACATCAACATGCTAAAGTTATATCACAGGCGAGACGAAAATAATCCAGTCTGCACTGTAGCTGTTCCACCCGAGTCTGCAAGTGAAGCTCTCCCATGCAGTATGAGCCTGAGTGATAGTTTGGGGAAGAATCCTGATATCATGAATGATCTCCAGACTAAGCTTTCTCATCTACCTCCTAAGGAAAGGCAGGAGTTTTCGGCATTGCTGCAGGAGTACCCGCAAGTGTTCCGTGCCACTCCAGGAAGAACCACTGTGTTGATGCATGATGTCGATGTTGGAGACGCAAAGCCAATTAAATTGCCTCCTTACCGTGTGAACCCAGTGAAAGTTCCTCTCATCCAGAAGGAGCTTGGCTACCTGTTGGACCACAAGATGATTGAGCCCTGTCAGAGCGAGTGGAGTTCTCCTGTCACTCTAGTCCCTAAGCCAGGTGGGTCACAGAGGCTTTGCATCGACTACAGACGTGTTAATCAGATAACTAAAACAGACACTTACCCTCTCCCTCGTGTGGAAGATTGCATAGACAAGATCGGAAAGGCTAGGTACATAAGTAAGTTTGATTTGTTAAAGGGATACTGGCAAGTACCTATGACTGAACGTGCTAGGGAGATCTCATTTTTGGTAACATTAGGAAAGACCTTTGGATGGTCTGTAATGCCATGTACAGATTGTTTTAGAGTAATAAGAAATTTCCTTTGTAAATTTCTTTTTTCTTTGTGGGGAGGTGTTACATAGCCTATGATTTCATCATCCATTGTGTAATTTTAACGCACAGTATGCTGCATGTTTGATCACGAGCGTGTTCTGCCTCAGTCCCCCCCTTCTACCGTTATAGTAGAGTAAGTCGACATCTCTGTTATACTTTGCGGGATTGTCATCTCTTTGTCCCCATGGCTTCATTTGCGCGTCCTCATTACAAGTTGTATCAGGCTCTGCCGGCCCCTATATAATGAGCTCAGCCTCTGCATCATTGCCACTTAGATCTGCTCCTCATTTTGTTCACATCTCTGTCCTCCCCTGTACAGATATTATTATTATTGTGAGTGCTCAAGAAATCTCCAACCATCTAGCAGCTGTGTGTAATTTGAGTATTACTGTTATTGCATTTTTCTTGTACTGTATAGCATAAGTTTAATTTGTAGGCCTAGTGAAGTTTTTGTAATTAATGTTGGGTTTTATGTCAGTCATTTTTGATAATAGTTTGTATCTGTAATTATTTATCTGGCATTCACTGAGTATTATCTGGTATCTCATTTTATCAGGGCTGACTTAGATAAATTTACTCTTGCTAATTTCGTGTTAATAGAGGCTATTGCAGTTAACCATATATTTAACCTGTTTATTTGCCATTACATTATCCTTATGAGTCCTGAATGTTTTGTTGTTAATTTAAGCATTAAACTTTAACTTGTAATTTTACCTAACTCTTTTGTTTTGAACCTGGAACTTTACGGGACAGTAGTGACTCTTCGTATTCTCACTTAAAGTGTACGTTATCTTTCTCTGTTCCGTAACAATATATATATATATATATATATATATATATATATATATATATATATATATATATATATATATATATATATATATATATATATATATATATATATATATATATATATAAGTTTCAGTATCTCTACTCTGTTTCTTCCTTTAGTGTTCAATTTAAATGTATCACCTCTCTGTTTCTCTTTGTCTTAGCTTTTTTTTCACCGCAATATCCTTTCGTATCGATTTCTTTACCCATTTTTTCTTTCCCCACCAATTTCAGCTTATTCGTCTGCATCTTAGCTATTAAAGTGTCCGGTTTTATCCATATCAGCTTTTCCTGTTTAACCCGCCCCGTCCCGTCGACTTATGGGTACGTTGCAACGATTTGCATTTGCCAGTCCCGGTGACGTACCGGTACGTCGTGCAATTGCAAGGTCCCTAATTTGCAAAATTTTCAATTTTCACGCGTGATTTTTCGTGTGTATACACGGGACACCTTCTTCTATTCCTCTACAAGATGCCAAGCAGGGACAATGCCTTACACCGCATAATCTCCCCCCTCCCCTCCTCACGCCATTGTCTCGGCAATTCACCTGTTACCAGTGACCTGGCTAGTAAAGATATTCAGGGACAGAGTGATTCCCCAATCGATGACAATGTGGAGGACAATGTTTACATAGCATTAGGAGAAAAAACAGCCAGAAATAATGATCAGGTAATGTGGCAAAAAAAGGTCAGGTATGGTGATTAGTTAGTGAGTGAAACAGTGCTTATAATGCCTTTATTACTGCTTGAAAACCAATATACTCTCATACTACATATACATTCGTACCAAGTAAATAAGTAAATACCGTTTATGAGTGGATAAAATGGTTACCCTCCCATAGAACTCGTTTTCTTTGGCACCAGCATGTTAGAAAACCCAGTCAGGTAAGGAGGAACTCCTACCTGGATTGGGTATTTTAAACCTCAGGTGAGCGATTTCTCTATGAATTTTCGATGTTTCTTACCAAAAGCGAAGGTTTTAGCCAAAAAAATTTTTTTCGAAAATACCTCGGGACTGGGGGATGTCGGAGGTGCAGAAACCTCGGAACATGACGGGTTAAATAGCGTCTCCACTCTTCACCTTACTTACTTTTTCTTTCTTTTCTTCACTATTTCTATTTTCCTTCCATTCTTCGCTAACTGTTTCTTCGACTTTGCTTTCTTCTCCTTCCTAGTGTTGCAGTTTTTTCTCTTTCCTCCTCCCTCTTGTTTGTTCCTTATAACTTTTTTATGTCCTATCCTCTATCTTCTCCTTTCTTTTTTTTTTTTAATTCATTTTCCTTTCCTCTGCCTTTCCATTAAATGTGTCGACTTTATATGTGCTTTCGTCTTCTCCCAGCTGTCCCAATTTCTTCCTTTCTTCCTTCCCCAGTCTTTATTAAATAGTGTTTTCTTTGCATGCCCTAAATTTTCTTTCATATTTTGTTGCAACACAGGAGTGGTCAACTACAATGATGTGTCCTTCCCTTCCTCCCTCCCTCACTCATTCACTCGATGGGTTACTGTACCCTCGTGAAATATGGGGTTCAGGCCTTACGGGAAGGGCACTGGGAGAACGAAATCTTACACAATAGCAAACCTCCACGCAAGTCATATTTCATACAGTGAAGCAGCCCCGTTGACCACCCACCAGGCAGGAGGGGTGGACCAGTCCCACGGGGTACAGTGCCAGTGTGTGTGTGTGTGTGTGTGTGTGTGTGTGTGTGTGTGTGTGTGTGTTTAACCCAAGAATACGAGATTGTGCACAATAGTAGCTCTTTACTGGTGCAATGTCATTAGTAGGGTGAAATCTCCAGTTACCTCCCACCGAGGGTAGTCCCCCGATGATCTTGGCCAAAGTTGTTATGCAAGTATCTGGACTTTACCTTCGGAATACGAAATTTTGGATATTGGCGGAGGTTCACCCAACCACGTTGTAGTCACGGTAGGATTCTCGATGGTCAACCCCCCCCCCCGGGAGGAAGGGACCATGTTTTTGGAAGGCACATGCAATTTTGCACATTAACAAACCTTCACAACTGTATATTTAAAAGAGCTGCGTTGTTTGTTTGTCCTTCAGTCACACCCAAACCAAGGGTCAGAGACCCCCTGACGCACATATATTCTGAATCAGGGTGACCCAAGGATGGTTTTAGGGGGGTAAAAATTCAGATCTGGGTCATTTGAGGTCACCGGTACAGTGTTCGCCTTTTTAGCCCGGGCAACTTCGGGTACCCTTGAAGCCCAGTTTTTGGCATGGAGACTCACTTGACCTCCAGTTCGGGCATAGGCTATTTGAGGTTAACCTCCGAGGTCATTTGAGGTGCCGGTAATAGTAAACAAGTGAGCATAAATAGTGTGCGTTAGTCTGATAAAGCTGAAATAGAAAGTTCCTGGACCTCTTAAATCCCTCTACAAAAGCATAAGATGTACATTGTCTTTCTGGAGTAGAAAGAAAAATTGAACTAGAACAAATAGGGTTAGAGTGTTGCCTTGTTGGCCCGGGAAACGCCGGGTACCCCTGCTCATTATTATAGAAGATGGGATCCCTGGGGCTGGCACCTCCGCCTCCGCAGTAAATAATTATTTCTTTCCACGCGCAATATTGCTGCCTCGATGCGACTACAAAAGACGTCCTTCGTCATGTTTATTCTTGCCATCACTTTTGCAGCCTCGTCATTGATCTTTCCATTCTCTTGTGTCAACTCTTTTTCTTTCTCTCTCTCTCTCTCTCTCTCTCTCTCTCTCTCTCTCTCTCAAGATTCTTTATAGGCTACTATTGTTTCCTTCTCTATTTTTTTCCTTATCCGTCTCTGCTTTTTTTATGTGTCCCTTTTAGTTATTGTCTTTTTCTCAGCATGTGTTCATATTCTTTCTCCCTTCGTCTTGACAGACTTTTAGTCCGCTCATTCTTTCTTTTGTATTTTTCTTCCATCTCATTCCCCTACTCCTTCTTTCCTGTTGCTGAAGCATGTGTTCCTTTGCCATTTTCCTATTTTTCTATATCAATTTTTTCAGCCTTATTATTTACGATACTATTATTTTTTTTCCAATCCTCTCCTTTCGACAGGCCATTCTATTTCTCCTACTCTTTATATATATATATATATATATATATATATATATAGATAGATAGATAGATAGATACTGTAT
This sequence comes from Coenobita brevimanus, assembly GCF_032717465.1. Lineage (NCBI taxonomy): Eukaryota > Metazoa > Arthropoda > Malacostraca > Decapoda > Coenobitidae > Coenobita > Coenobita brevimanus. The sequence goes on from NC_136981.1 coordinate 18,658,989, forward strand.
AATATTTTGCTTACATGTAATTAATTTATTCTCTTATTTTTCATGATTATCTTACTCTCTCCGTGTCTTTCTTGTCATCATTTTTCTCCTTTCCATTCCTAACTCATTTACTACGATGCCGTCATTTTGTTCTATGTGGTTCCAAATGATTTTATTCTGCCTAGGACAGCTTTTCCGACCGATATGTTGAATTTAAGATTCATTGTTTTTTACTTTACGATACATCATGCCAACATTCAGTGAAGCTGTTTGGATGCATGAAAAAATGAAAGTTTTCGGATTGACGACATTAATCTCGTCATTTTTTGCTCTTGTTTTTCTTATTATACGTTATCTTTCACGAAGACAGTCTTTCCGTCTTTACAATTCTAATTTACCGTTACGCACCTTTCCCTCTTTGCTATCCTCCCCTCTTTTCCCGATCCTCCAGATTTGCATTCTTTCGTCACTATACCATCTGCTCCATCATCGTTTCCCCTTTTCCCGTTGTCAGCGATGAGCTGAGCGTAATCTCTTAACCTCTTCGTAATGCCATCCTCTCCAACCATTTGTCTTATTTTCGTCATTCCTCTACTTCTTTTAGCATTCGTTTTTACCCTACTGTGCTTTAATTTTTTTGCTCCTAATCGCTGTCTTTTTCTCACCTTTCCACCTCCTTACTGTTTTTCTTTTCTTCTTTTCCTATGCGTCTCTCCTCCCTTCCCTACCCAACTGTTTCTTTGCTTCATATTGTTTATGGTCTTGTTCTTTCTACCGCGTCAGCTATCCGGTTTTCCCATCTGACTCTTCCAGTCTTCTTCTCCTTTCGTATGCGTTCCTATCTTTTCCTCCGTTTTCAGCCATATATGACATATTTTGTTCCCGGCGCTCCTCTTTTTATTATGACAGAATCCTTTTCGTTCCTCACTTTCTCTGCCTTCATTACTCAATACTGGTTCTTTCCTTCTTTTATTCTCCTTTCCTACGCTTTGTTTATGAGTTTAGTTTTCCCTACTCTACTACATTTTGTATTCGATTTAAATCTATTCCCTTCCTGTTTCTCTTTGTATTTACTGTACTTTTGTCTTTTACTTCCGTTTTCTTTCCCCTCGCTTCCTTTTGTTCCTTTTCCTCACCTATTTTTTAGGTTTCGAATTACTTCTTCCTACTGTGTCGAGTTCTATCATACCATCCCCTTCTTTCCTTTTATAATGGTTTCTTTTCTCTTCACCTCTCTTTATTTTCCTTTCCTTTCTTTATCACTTACATTCTACTCCAGTTCCTAGTCATCTCTCTGCTTGTTCGTCATTAATCTCCTTTCCTTGCTATTGTTTCAACTTCCTCCCCCACCCTTTTGGTTTCTTCTTTAGAAATGTTCTTCTTTCTTTCCCTTCCCTCTCACTTCTCTTTTCGACTTTTTCTCTGCCTGTTCAATAAATATATATCTCTACGGTCCATTTCTTCCAGTTGTTCTAACTATGTCAGTTTCTTCCTCTGTCTTCCCTTGTATTTAGTCAATGGTGCTTCCTTTTCGCATGCCGCTAATATTCTCTCTCTCTCTCTCTCTCTCTCTAAACCATTCCTCCCGTCTCTATTCTATTTTATTACCTCCAGTCCTTCTTATTTTTATTTTTGTTGCTCTCTTTCACCGTGCCTGTTTTCTTCCTCCTCCCTTCCTATTTGGAAAGTTTTAATCCTTTTCCAGATTTTTTTTCCTCATTCCGGTCTTCTTAGCTCCCCCTCTAGTGTTTATTTTGTTTCTGTTAATTTCTTATTTTTTCTGGAAAATTTTCTCTCTGTCCAAAATTCCTTTTTGTCTTTGGTTCATTTTTTTTTTTCACTTTAACATTCCACACTTTTATCAGTTCTTTATTGTTTCACATTCTTTCTGTCTGTCAATCTGCTTACATCTAATTACTTTGTTCTTTAGTTTCATTTCTCCCTAACCCACTGTATGTTGTTCTTGCCGCTATTTTTACAATTCACCTGACAAAGTCAGAGGAGGGTGTTGTTATCAGTGGGATCAATAGGTGTCCGTCCGTAGAGCTGGACGGCAGAGCGGCTGACCGGGAGTAGAGACTTCGTTTCCGGGCCAGAACTCAGAAAGTATTCACAAGAGAGTCATGAAATTTCATATAGCTATGTGTTTTACATTGAACTGGCACTTTTTGATAGGTAGAAAAATGTGTCCTGAGCATTTTTTTTTTTTTTTTAATAATGAAAAAATAAAAAAATCCAGAGATTTCAGTGAGATTTTCGCAAGGAATCTGAGGGGCTCAGGTTATGTGTCCTCAAGGCGTCTCCTTAGGCCCACCTTTAAAAGAAAAGATTAAAGAGAAGGGTGAAGAGAGAACCTGTATTTTTTACACAGGAAAAATCATCAGAGAAATTACCAATATGCCGGGAATCGAACCCGGGACTCTCAGGTGAGAGCCAGGCAGCATACCACTACACCACGACCAGGTAAAAGTTAACTCTCGTTGTCACAATCTTGTAACCAACGTCCCTCCGCCCCCCACTGTGGGCCTGAAGAGGATGAGTTAACCCCCTGGCACTCGGGCAAGTAGATGCTTTTAATCTATCCCAAACACTTACGGCAAGTCAGAATGAAGAGAGAACCTGTATTTTTTACACAGGAAAAATCATCAGAGAATGAGAGTCCCGGGTTCGATTCCCGGCATATTGGTAATTTCTCTGATGATTTTTCCTGTGTAAAAAATACAGGTTCTCTCTTCATTCTGACTTGCCGTAAGTGTTTGGGATAGATTAAAAGCATCTACTTGCCCGAGTGCCAGGGGGTTAACTCATCCTCTTCAGGCCCACAGTGGGGGGCGGAGGAACGTTGGTTACAAGATTGTGACAACGAGAGTTAACTTTTACCTGGTCGTGGTGTAGTGGTATGCTGCCTGGCTCTCACCTGAGAGTCCCGGGTTCGATTCCCGGCATATTGGTAATTTCTCTGATAAAGAGAAGGGTGTTATGCGTTTGGTTAGGTGGGCAGGGAGGCGGGAGGTGTACTTTACGTGCTTGGTCATGGTTGCAACAGAATAGCGTTGCCTATGTTTCTCCTTCCCTTCGAAATCCCCATTAATACGAAGGCATCAGTTTATTGTTTGTTACTTTCAGATAATTATTTTCTTTTTAGAAGAGATTTGGTGAGCTGGATATACTAGATCTGGCCTGATATATCTATCTATCTATCTATCTATCTATATATATATCTGTTTATCTGTCTGTCTGTCTATCTATCTATCTATCTATCTCTTTAACTATATACTTTATATCTATCTATCCATCTATATATATATTGTTTGTCTGTCTATCTATCTATCTATCTATATACAGTATATATATAAATATATATATATATATATATATATATATATATATATATATATGTATGTATGTATCTCTGTATTGTTACATAGTAGCCTATGATTTCATCATCCTTTGTGTAATTCTAACGTACAGTATGCTGCATGTTTGATCACGATTCGCCTCGTGGCTTCCATAGTGCGTGTTCTACCTCACTCCCCCCCTCCCTTACAGTAGAGTAAGTCGTTCTTTCTGTTGTTCAGAGCAGGAGTGTCAACTCTTTGTCCCCTATGGCTTCATTTGCGCGTCCTTCTTACAAGTTGTATCAAGCTCTGCCGGCCCCTATAAAATGAGCTCAGTCTCTGCATTAATTGCCACTTAGATCTACTCCTCATTTTGTTCACATCTCTGTCCTCCCCAGTACAGTTGTTATTTTTGTGAGTGCTCAGAAAGTCTCGAACCATCTAACTGCTGTGTAATTTGAGTATAAGTGTTATTACATTTTTTCTTGTACTTATAGCATAAGGTGTTAATTCGTAGGCCTGATAAGGTTTTTGTGATTCATGTAAAGTTCATATTGTCAGCCATTATTAATAATATTTTGTATCTGTAATAATATATCTTGCATTAACTGAGCATTATCCGGTTTTCTCATTTTATCAGGGCTGACTTACATAAATTTACACTTCCTAATTTCGTGTTAATAGAGGCTATTGCAGTTATCCATATATTTAACCTGTTTTTTGCCATTACATTATCCGTATGAGTCCTGAATGTTTAGTTGTTAGTTTGAGCATTAAACTTTAACTTGTAATTTTACCTAACTCTTTTGTTTTGAACCTGGAACTTTGCAGGACAGTTTTCTCTGTTCCGTAACATAAATTTGGCGACATCTTATCAGGATCTTCAGGATATTATCATAAGGATATTGCTTGATATTTTGTGACTGTGATTTATTCATAATGTCTACTATTACTACTCTTGATGAAGCCAAAGATTTTTTGTCAAATGTGCAAACAGTGTGTGATGTAGAAAACAGAACAAAGAATGAACTTAAGCTTGTTGCTAAACAATTGGGAATTGCTGTTCGCTCTCGTCATTCTAAACATCAAATTGTTGACATAATTAATAAAAGCTTGTTTAATGTAACTCCTCCAGATGAGGAAACGCAGATTGAATTAGCTAAGTTACAGCTAGCCCTACAGCAGGCCCGTATTCAGGAGGCACATGTACAGGCTCAGGCACAAATTGAACTTGCTAGGATTCAGGCAGACCATGAGTATCGCATGAAACAATGTGGAACTGGATCATCTAGCTCTGATGATTTTGATGTGGCTAAAAATGTTAAACTTGTCCCTCCTTTTAATGAATCTGATTTAACAAAGTATTTTCAGTTGTTTGAGAGGGTAGCTACAGGTTTTAATTGGCCCAAAAATTATTGGCCAGTACTTCTTCAAACTGTTCTCACCGGTAAAGCTCAAGTAACTTATGCATCTTTGCCTCAGGATCAATCTGATAATTATGATGTAGTTAAGAGCTTGATTCTTAAGGCCTATGAGCTTGTTCCTGAAGCCTATAGAGTAAAATTTAGGACAACTTATAAGCAAGATAAGCAATCCCATGTTGAGTATGCAAAAATCAAAGAAGATCTGTTAGAGCAGTGGTTAAATTCTAAGAATGTGGATTCTGATTTTGATAAATTTAAGCAGATGATTTTGCTGGAGGACATCAAAAGGTGTATTAATAAAGATGTAAGCCTATATCTTGATGAGAAAAGAATAGATAATTTGTCTGATGCTGCAGTTTTAGCTGATGAATATGTTCTCACTCACAAGAGATATTCTAAAGAAAAAGGGAAAGCTGAGAGTAAGTACGTTGCCTCTACTCAGAGTACAGGTAATAGGAAAGAGAATAAAGATGATGTTTCTCAGGAAGTAAATACCAGCTTCACCTCTAGATTTCAGAAAAGTAAATGTACTTATTGTAGTAAGCTTGGTCATACTACGGAGAAATGTTTCAGGAGACAGCGTGATGTGAACAAAAAGGAGTCTTTAAATATTCAGTCAATTGGTCTAGTGTCCACCCTTGAGTGTTCCCAGAATTCTTTAACTGAGTTAACTGAACCTGCTTTGAGGGGTAAATTAAATCCTCATGATGAAGCTCCTCTTTTGAGCAGTAATGTGGGTGACACTCTCAAGAGTGCATGTGCTAATTTACTGTCTGATGGTTTTGTCAGTCCTCTGGACAGTAATGACAGGAAATCAGTTAAAATATATTGTGATACAGGTGCTTGCCAATCCCTTATGCTGACCAGTGTTCTAGGCTCTAATGTTAATTCCTCTGATGAAACTGTAATCTTACAAGGTGTAGGGAATAATTACTTCTCTGTCCCTCTGTGCAGAGTGAATTTAGAGTCTGGTTTTGTTAATGGTTCCGTTACGGTTGGGTTGGTTGAGACACTCCCAATGTCAGGTGTAACTTTCTTACTTGGAAATGATATTGGTGGAAGTCAAGTGTGTCCAGCTCCTCAGTTGTCTAGTGAACCAGTGGCTGCGACCCAGGATTGTGATGTCCCTGATGTGTTCTCTGCATGTGCTGTCACTAGGGCTAAGTCTAAAGTTACTGGTGACTTAGAGGATAATGATGATGATGATGTTATCCTAGTTGACACTTTTCTTGCTAATTTGGACCACTCACCAGATGAGGCAGTTCCCCGTAGTGTTGATAATTTGTCTCGTCAAGAGTTGGTTGAGTTGCAGGTTGCTGACCCTGAGTTGAAAGGTCTAGCTAACTCTGCTTGCAGTGAGGAAGAGTCAGCCGGTGCTTCTACTTGTTATTATATAAAGTCAGGAGTACTTATGAGGAAGTGGAGACCCCCGACAGCATCAGCCGACTGTGAATGGGAGGTTGTACATCAAGTTGTCATCCATCGTGTTTGTAGACAGGATATCATCAGAGTGGCTCATGATTCCAGTTTGGCAGGACACCTTGGAGTGAGGAAGACTGTGTCACGCATTTTGAAACACTGCTACTGGCCAGGTATCTTCAGAGATGTTTCCTGGTATTGTAAGTCTTGTCACACCTGTCAAGTTGTGGGGAAGTGTAATCAGACCGAAAAGGTTGCACCTCTAGTTCCCATTCCTCCTTTTGAGGCGTCATTCACCCGTGTGTTGGTGGATATTGTGGGCCCTCTTCCTAAGACTTCTTCAGGATTTTCTTATTGTTGACCCTGATTGATATGGCTACTCGTTATCCTGAAGCCATTCCACTTAGAAATATCTCAGCAAAGAACGTGGTTAAGAAGATGCTAGGGTTCTTCACAAAGTTTGGTCTACAACAGGAGGTACAGTCAGACCGGGGAAGTAATTTCATGTCAAATGTTTTCAAGCAGTCTCTGAAAGAGTTGGGCATCACCCAGATCATGTTTTCAGCTTACCATCCCCAGACCCAAGAAGCATTGGAGAGATATCATCAAACACTCAAATCGATGCTCAAGAAATACTGTTTGGAACATCAGAAAGACTGGGATAAAGGTCTTCCATTCGTTGTATTTGCTGCAAGAGAATCTCCAAATGAATCACTGGGCTTCTCACCCTTTGAACTACTGTTTGGCCATGAAGTTAGAGGACCCCTTAAGCTACTCAAGGAATACTGGCTGTCGGAGGAAGATGACGTCAACCTGCTGGAGTATGTGATGAAGTTCAAAGAACGGCTGTCCACTGCTTTACAGCTGGCGAGAGAGAATTTAGGAGCTGCTCAGGAGAAGATGAAGACTTGGTATGATAAGAAGTCCAGGTAATGCCACTTTCAGCCAGGAGATCAGGTTTTGATTCTGCTACCGGTACATGGGCAACATCTTCAAGCCAAGTTTAGTGGTCCTTATTTCGTGGAGAAGAAACTCAGTGATGTCAACTATGTCATCGCCACACCAGATCGTAGAAAAAACAAGCAACTTTGTCACATCAACATGCTAAAGTTGTATCACAGGCGGGACGAAAATAACCCAGTCTGCACTGTAGCTGTTCCACCCGAGTCTGCAAGTGAAGTTCTTCCATGCAGCATGAGCCTGGGTGATAGTTTGGGGAAGAATCCTGATATCATGAATGATCTCCAGACTAAGCTTTCTCATCTAGCTCCCAAGGAAAGGCAGGAGTTTTCAGCATTACTGCAGGAGTACCCGCAAGTGTTCCGTGCTACTCGAGGAAAAACCACTGTGTTGATGCATGATGTCGATGTTGGAGACACAAAGCCAATTAAACTGCCTCCTTACCGTGTGAACCCAGTGAAAGTTCCTCTCATCGAGAAGGAGCTTGGCTACCTGTTGGACCACAAGATGATTGAGCCCTGTCAGAGCGAGTGGAGTTCTCCTGTCAATCTAGTCCCTAAGCCAGGTGGGTCACAGCGGCTTTGCATTGACTACAGACGTGTTAATCGGATAACCAAAACAGACACTTACCCTCTCCCTCGCGTGGAAGATTGCATAGACAAGATCGGAAAGGCTAGGTACATAAGTAAGTTTGATTTGTTAAAGGGATACTGGCAAGTACCTATGACTGAACGTGCTAGGGAGATCTCATGTTTTGTAACACTAGGAAAGACTTTTGCATGTTCTGTAATGCCATATGGTATGAAGAATGCACCAGCCACTTTTCAGAAGCTCATGAATGTTGTAACAGAGGGTTTGGCAGGGTGTGTTGTTTATATTGATGATGTATTAATCTTCAGTGACAACTGGAAAGATCACCTATGCCATGTCAGTAAATTTCTTGAGCGTTTGGTTCAGGCTAATCTTGTAGCTAATTTATCAAAGTGTGAGTTTGGTCAAGCTAAAGTTCAGTACCTTGGGTACGTAATTGGTGATGGACATGTTGCACCACCAGGAGCTAAGGTTCAGGTTATAAGTGATCTTCCCAGACCTAAAAGTAGGAAAGAGCTACCAAGATTTTTGGGAATGGTAGGTTAGTACAGGAGATTTGTTCTTAACTTTTCAATTCTTGTATCACCACTTACAGACCTACTGAAAAAGGGAGTTAAATTTGTCTGGACCTATGACTGTGAATCCTCTTTCAGCAAACTTAAAGCTATCCTATTAAGTCAGCCAGTGCTCGCTACTCCAAATTTTCCTAAGCCTTTTAAGATGGCTGTTGACGCAAGTGATACAGGAGCTGGGGCTATTTTGCTGCAAGAGGATGATCAGGGTATTGAACAATCTGTATCTTATTATAGTAAGAAGTTCACTCCACCTTAAATGAACTACTCAACTATTGAGAAAGAGCTTTTGGCCTTGATTTTGGGTTTACAGCATTTTTCATTTTATTTGTGCTCTGGTTTTGACCCCATAGTCATTTATACCGATCATAACCCACTGAAATTCCTTAGTAAGTTTAAAGATAAAAATCAGAGATTGACAAGATGGAGTCTACTTCTTCAGGAGTATTCATTAGACATACAACATGTCAAGGGGAAAGAAAATGTTATTGCAGATTGCTTATCTAGACTTTCGACAGATTGTTTTAGAGTAATAAGAAATTCCTTTGTAAATTTCTTTTTCTTTGTGGGGAGGTGTTACATAGCCTATGATTTCATCATCCTTTGTGTAACTCTAACGTACAGTATGCTGCATGTTTGATCACGATTCGCCTCGTGGCTTCCATAGTGCGTGTTCTACCTCACTCCCCCCCTCCTCCCTTATAATAGAGTAAGTAGTTCTTTCTCTTGTTCAGAGCAGGAGTGTCAACTCTTTGTCCCCTATGGCTTCATTTGCGCGTCCTTCTTACAAGTTGTATCAAGCTCTGCCGGCCCCTATATAATGAGCTCAGTCTCTGCATTAATTGCCACTTAGATCTACTCCTCATTTTGTTCACATCTCTGTCCTCCCCTGTACAGTTGTTATTTTTGTGAGTGCTCAGGAAGTCTCCAACCATCTAACTGCTGTGTAATTTGAGTATAAGTGTTATTACATTTTTTCTTGTACTTTATAGCATAAGGTGTTAATTCGTAGGCCTGGTAAGGTTTTTGTGATTCATGTAAAGTTCATATTGTCAGCCATTATTAATAATATTTTGTATCTGTAATAATATATCTTGCATTAACTGAGCATTATCCGGTTTTCTCATTTTATCAGGGCTGACTTAGATAAATTTACACTTGCTAATTTCGTGTTAATAAAGGCTATTGCAGTTAACCATATATTTAACCTGTTTTTTGCCATTACATTATCCTTATGAGTCCTGAATGTTTAGTTGTTAGTTTGAGCATTAAACTTTAACTTGTAATTTTACCTAACTCTTTTGTTTTGAACCTGGAACTTTGCGGGACAGTTTTCTCTGTTCCGTAGCAATATATATATATATATATATATATATATATATATATATATATATATATATATATATATATATATATATATATATATATATATATATATATATCCAGAGCCACTACAACACTACAATTACACTTACAAGCACTTCTCACCCTACATATACTCTCTACCAGACAGCCTAAGCCACTTGGTAGAGATACATTGGCTGTATCGTCCCAACTTCGGTCAGGATAGGCCGGTCCTGCAGTGGATACTCAAACGGCTGCTGCTGCTGATATATATACATACATATATATATATATATATATATATATATATATATATATATATATATATATATATATATATATATATATATATATATATATATATATATATATATATATATATATATATAATCATCTATCTGTTTGTCTCTCTACCTACCTACCTACCTATCTTTCTGTCTATCTACCTACCTACCCGTCTATCTGTGTATCAATTTATAAATGTCTATCTATCTATAGTCCGACGCCCTAATCCCGCAAAGGATGGCAACAGAGAAAACGCCTCCACGTCGCTCTGTCACCCACCATTTGCCTACCCTCCCCCAACTCACTCCCCCCTCCCTCATATACCTCTCAACTCCATCCCTCCACCTCATCCTCGGTCTTCCCCTCCCTCTCCCTCCCTCCATCTCACCTACATATACCCTCTTAGTCAGTTTTTCATTCCCCAATCTCCACATGTCCAAACCACCTCAGTGTATTTCTCCTAATCTTCTCAACCACATCCACATCCATCCCACAACGTTCCTTCACTTCTTCATTCGTCAACCTGTCCCTTCATGTCACTCCACATGTTCCTCTCAAGTAACATTTCCACTGCTCTCACTCTTGACTTGTTCCTCTCTAGCAAGGTCCATGCCTCGCTTCCATACGTCAGGGTAGGGATCACAATACTATCATGCAGTGACTTCTTAACTTCCATACTTACCTCCCTATTTCTCATCGCTGCTTTCAGTGAACCAGCAACCTTGCTTCCCTGCTGTACCCTTTCAAGCACTTCATCCCCAAAAGTTCCATCCTTACTCATCACACTACCCAAGTACATGAAAGCACTCACATTGTCCATATCCTTACCATCCAACCTCACTGTACATTCTATGGCTTCAATCCTCTCAAACACCATAACTTTACTCTTGTTTACATTAACTTTCAGATTCCCTCTCCTACACACTCCCCCAAATTCATTCACCAGACCTTGCAACTCCCATTCATCTTCACTCAACAATACTGTATCATCAGCAAACAGCAACACCGGAATCTTCCACATCTCACCCTCATTCATTTAAGCCACCCCCACATCCACTGCCCTACCTTGCACCTCCTTTACAACCCCATCCATGTATTTATTAAACAACCATGGAGACATCACACAACCCTGTTTCAGTCCCACATTGAGATCAAAGAATTCACTCAGCTCACCATCCACTCGCACTGTAGCCCTAGCTCCTTCGTACATACTCTTCACAGCACTCAACAATTTCTCCTCCATTCCATATATTCTTAATACCTTCCACATACCTTGCCTATCTATTCTATCATAAGCTTTCTCCAAGTCCATGAAGGCAGCATACACTTTCTTTCCCTTCTCTAAATACTTCTCCACTAAACATCTTAGGACAAATATATGATCTACACACCCTTTTCCCTTCCTAAATCCCCCGTGTTCTTCTCCAACTAGCTCCTCTGTCATATGCCTAACTCTATCAATGAGTATTCTACCATATATTTTTCCGGTCACACTAAGAAGGCAAATGCCTCTGTGGTTACCACATACTTCTCTCTCCCCTTTTCCTTTGTATAAAGGAACAATTATACCTGATTTCAAGTCCTTTGGAACCCTTCCCTCTTCCCAAGCCAATCTACACAACTTCCATATCCACTCCACTACAATCTCACCCCCATACTTCAGCATTTCACCACATACTCTATCAATTCCTGGGGCCTTTCCCATCTTGATCTTCATTGCTTCATTCATCTCTTCTCCCAGCCATTCCCCAACCACTTACACTCGCACTGCTCTCACTCTCTGCATTCAACAAATCCTCAAAGTGCTCCTTCCATCTCCTCAATTTCTCTCTCTTCTCCACTAAGAATCTCTTATTCTTATCTTTCACTCCCCAACTATTTCCCCTTTCACACTGTCTTACTTTCATTACCTCCTTCCAAAACCATTTCTTACTCTCCCTCCATTTCACACTCAGATTCCTCCCAAACTCTTCATCAACTTTCTTCTTACTCTCCTTCACTTATCTCTTCACCTCCCTTCGCCTGTTCACATATACCTCTCTCTCCTCTCTCTCCTCTTCTCCCTTACCTCTCCTCACTATCCATTCACTATATGCCTTCTTCTTTTGTTCCACAGCTCGTTTCACCTCATCATTCCACCATGCTGTCCCTTGCACACCCCTGCATCACCTCCTCACTCCACAAACCACCTCACATGCTGCGCCTATCTCTTCCGTGAATATCTTACATACGTCTTCCACCCCTTCCATTTGCTCTAACTCATACCTTCCCAATCTTTCTTCCACTATGCCTTTATACGCTGCCATTTTGTCATTATCTTGCAACTTCTCCACTCTTCTCACAGGAGCTGTTTCCTCCTGTCTTCCGCTTCGTCTCCTCACCCACTTTCTTTGCAGCTTTATCTTGGCCATCACTAAGTTATGGTCTGAGATTACACTCCCCCATCCTCTCCATATTCCTGCATCCAACACTTGTCTTCTCATTCTCTCATCCACACACACCTAGTCTGTCATTGCCTTTTGTTCCACAAGTTCACCATCCATCCTCCACATGACTCGCCATGTATCCCTGTGGATCATCTTATGCCGAAAGTGGGTGTTGGCTATTGCCAACCCCTTACCAGCACAGATGTCCACCAAAGCACTACCATTCCCATCTACTTCAGCTAGCACACCCCACTGACCAACCACTCCATCCACTCATACATTCCCCACTTTGCCATTCATGTCTCCAATCAAAATCAATCTCTCGCTCCTCTCAAACTTGTCCATACATGCTTCTACACTTGCTCAAAACTCATCTTTCACTCTTGCCACTCGGTCCTCAGTCGGCGCATACGCACATACAGTCACACACGCTTGTATGCCTACTTTCATCCTCACCCATACAATCCTTGCACCCACTCTTCCATACTCTCTTATATTCTCCTTCCAAATCTTGCTTATCATCAGACATACTCCCTCTCTTGTCCTCTCATTCTCATTAACTCCCGCACATATACCTAAACCATATTCCCACTGTCTCACCGTTTCACCTTTCTATGTAGTTTCAGTCAGTCCACATATATCCACTCTTGCATCCTCAAGCACCTGAACAATCTCTCTGTCTTTCACTTCATCATTCTCTCCTCTCACATTCCACGTCCCCACAATCAGAATGTACTTTGTCCATTCCTTAGTCGTCAACGTATGGTCCGTCCTGGTCCGAGGCGTTTTATTCGGTTGTTTAGTTAGTTCCTTTTACGGGGTGGGGCACTAACCCACCACCGACCCTTTTAGTCGCCTCATACGACAAGCAGGGATACTGGGGGAGTATTCTTGAAACTCCCCTACCCTCAGGGGTATATATACTGTACATATATTAACTCTCTCTCTCTCTCTCTCTCTCTCTCTCTCTGTATATATATATATATATATATATATATATATATATATATATATATATATATATATATATAGATATATAGAGATAGATAGATAGATAGATAGATAGATAGATCTTCATTCTATCTCCATCACCACGTTCCCTCCATCATCGTTTCCTCGTCTCCCTTTGTTCGCTAAGAGCCGGGCGTAATCTCTCAGCCTTTCCGTAATCCCATCCTCTCCAACCATTTATCAAGTTTTTCGTCTTTCCTCTGCTGCTTCCCAAACTGCCGGTTTATTCCTCTTCGCTCCTGTTGCCCATTTCTCGCCTTAATCTGTTAGCTTCGTTTTTCCTTTTTGTCTTTCCTTCCTTTCCTACCCCTATCAGTTGTTCGTTTCTTCGTGTCTGCTCCTTTCCTTCCTTACTGTGTCAGCTAAGCTCTTGTTGTTTTTGCCTTTCTTATTTGTGGTTCCTTTCGCCCTCTTCTTTTCCTTTTTCTTGTTCCCATGTATATTCCTCCCTTTGCTGTCATATGTCAGCTTTTTTTCTCTCACTCTCTTTTTCTCTCTTTCCTAGGGCATCATATTTTAACTGTATACTTTTTCCTATGTTTGTTCCTCAGTGTTGTTTCGTTTCTTGTATTTTTCTCCTTCCCTCCCCAACCATTTGTCACGTTCATTGTCTCTACCCTCCCTCTTCCTTTGTTTTCGATTTTGATCCATCTCCTTTCTGTTTTTCTTTTCCCTTACTGTTATCTTTCATCTTCTTTTTCTTTCCTTTTCTCTCGTGTCTTTTTCTCCTCCCTCCCACCACCATTTTCAGCATATTCGATCCCGCTGTAGTTTCCTGGAGTGTTGGTTTTTATATGATTTTAATTATCTCTTCCCATTATATTCCTTTCATTTCATTTCCTTTCTTTTCTTTTCTGTTTCAATTTTCCTTCCATTCCAAGCACTGTATCAAATTATTCACCTGCAATTTCTTTTCCTATCCATTGTTGCAACGTCCTCCCACATAACTTTCGTAATTTTTTAAAATTGCTTCTTGTCCTTTCCCCTCTCTTTTCATGTGTTGTGTCTTTCGTAATTTTCTTCGACTTCTGTCTATTCAGCCACTTGTCAGATTTGTATCTGCTATCCTCTTGTTCCAGTTGTACCAACTTCTTTTTCTCTGTCCCTGTCTCTGTTCCTTAGAGTTGGCTCATCTCGTCCGTTCCCTTTCCGTTTCTTCTCTTTCCAACAATATGTTCAGTTCGGTTTTGTTCTCTTGTCTTTTCAGCCGAGCATTTTTACCCTTTCTGTCACTTCCTATAGGACGTCTTTGGTGAACGCTTCTCCCGCATCTATTTTTTCCAGCCTTTCCGTTACTTTTTCTTTCTAGTTTTCCTTCCCTTTCCATCAATGTCATTGTATTTTCGCCTCTGATCTCCTTTTGCATTTGTTTGTCCTTATTCATAGTATTTTTTTTTCTTCCTTAATGCATAATTATTCCCTTCTTTCCTCGCAACACTGTCGTCTCTTCGTAATGTATTATCTTTTCTTCCTTTGTTTCCTTCCTATCCATTGTTTTCTCTTTTCTGCTTTGTTCCATCACCTTCCCTTTCCTATCTTTCTTTTCCTCCTCAATCATTTCTCAACTCGTTTCCTCCCTCTTCTACACAATATTCTTGCGCCTCTTCCTTTCTTCCCCTTTACTTTTGGATCCTTTTCTTTTCCTTCCCTTTTCATTTGCCCAGCATCTGTCAATGTCTTTGTTATATCATGTTCTTCACCCCTTTCTTTCCCTTCTCTTCCCTTCCTTTAATTTTCTCTTGTACGTTACATTTTCTTGGTCCTTACACTCCTACTCTCCCTAGCTTCTCTTTCGCAGTATTAGCATTATTCTCTCTCTCTCTCTCTCTCTCTCTCTCTCTCTCTCTCTGTTACTACACCATCAATCCTGCTCTTGACTCTCCATTCATCATGAGCGTTGCAGACACTACTGCCTGTGAGGGAAAGGGATGCAGAGGAGCGGGCGAAGAAAGGAGGGAATAGAAGGGAAGAGGGATCTTTGGAAGGAGGAGGAAAAGTGTAAAGCGAAAAGAAGAGGAGGGGGAGGAAGGAGACTGAGGAATGGGAGAGCAAGGAAGGCAGAGGGAAGAGAAAAGAAAGGAAGAAAATGAAGGAAGGAAGGAGGGAGCGATGAGGAAGGGTGGAAAGGAAAGAGTTGGGAGATAGAGTAAAGAAGGAATGGGGAAGGCAGGAGGGAAGGAAACAGAGGGGAGATGGAAGAAATGAGGGAACAAGAGGCAGGAGGGAGGGAAGAAGAGAGGACCTGTAGGGAGGTTGACAATGAAGAAGAGAGGAAAAAAGAAGTAAGGGAAGGAAGAGATGAAAGATAGAAGCCAGGAGACAGCTTGAAGGAAGCGGGAGGGAAAGGGGGAGAGGAGGCAGGCAGAAGGAAGTATATGGAGTGAGACGGGAGGGAGGAAGTATGAAGGTAGAGTAGGTGGAGAGGAAGGAGCTGAAGGAGAATGAATATGGCAGAAGGAAAGAGGGAAAAAGGAGAGTGATGGGACACAAAGAATATCACGAGGGGCGGATGAAGAAGTACAAATGAATGGAAACCACGGCAGAATAACTATTGTCCGATTACTTTCATCTAACAACCGAACGACCCCTACTAGTTGAATACTAAGTGCCTGGAATGCGACGAAAGTTAGATTTGAGATTAGACAGGTTTCCGTGGTTACGAGTCAGACTGATTAGTCTAACTACACCTGGCCAACATCTGAGCAAAAAATGGATAACGTTCTTAGTAAGGTTAGTAAACGCACCCTACATTCCTTTCGAGTCCTTTGTTATATAATAGACTATAGGAATACACCTATTTTATGACTTATATAGGAATAAATGGCAGGAGGAAAGAGAAATGAAAGGCAAAGCACACCTTCAACAGCCTCACCAACCCCTGCAATTTGTAAAGGGAACGAAATAATTACTTATGAGGGAGGAGGAGGGGCGAACTCGGGGTGCTGCCTTCTATAAACTCTGTCTCGGCGAATGTCTACTACTTCGCAAAACTGTGTGACTGCGTAAAAACTATGGGGTTTTCGCCATTAGGAGCAGCCTCGTTCGAGAGGGGTGGCCATCGGGGGGTCTCACCTTACCCAAAAAGTAGCCGGGGGAACGTCTATTAGAATGAAAAAAAAAATCGTGTTCTAAGGTTCCAAGACCATGCATAAAGGCTCTGGCCAGGATATCCTCCCTCCCCGCCCCATCGGGGTTTAACCATGCCTAAATGTGGCCGGGGAAAACGCCCACTAAATAGGCACATCGTGTTCTCAGGTTAAAAATAATTTTTTAGGTTAAAAATTATGTCCTTGCATAATGGCTTTTCCGGGACCTACAAAGGGCGCTCCCTACCCCGTGAAAGACGACCTCCGGTGGCTCCACCCTTTCTAGAATATGCCTGGGGTGAACATTCATCAGTATACAAAATTTCTTGTTCTTCGGTTAAAGACTTTGGCCGCGCCTAACGACTCTGCCTTAGACAACAAATTGTAGGCTTATAAGCTAGCACGAATTAAGCTCTACCAGTGTTCGAAAATTCGTGTTCGTAGGTAGAAAACTGGCAATGACCAATGGCTTTGGATGGGACACCCGAGGCTGCCGCTCGGAGGAAGGTCTACCATTGTACTGTCCTTTTTTTTTTTTTTTTTTTTTTTTTTTTTTTTTTTGACAGTCCTACCATGAAGCCTGGATCTCATTCTTCAAGAAAGTAGAGTAACTTGGTGAGTGACTGAGGGATGGATGGATGGAGGGAGAGAACGAGTAACACAAGGAAAAACACTATATTTGACCGCCTTTTTATGTGCTGCAAAAAGAGGGAGGAGGAGGAGGAGTCTGCAGCAGACAAAGATGGTAAAGATGGATTAGGTGAAGGATGAAGGAAGGAAATGAGAGAGAGAGAGAGAGAGAGAGAGAGAGAGAGTAAGCAAAAGAGGGAGAATAAGGAGAGAGAAGGACAAAGAGTAAGAAGGAAGGGAGAGGAAAGGAAGCAAAAAAAAAAAAAAAAGAAAGAGGAGGCAAAGAGGGAAGGAAATGAATGAACCCAAAAGGAAATGAAAAAAAAAAGAACAAAGAATTTTATATTGTTACGGCGAGAAAGAGGGGATAAATGAAATACAGCCGGGAAGGTAGAGAGTAAAAGGAATGTGAAAGCAAGCGAAGCGAATTGAGGGAAGGGAAGGGAAAGAAGAGAAGTGAAGGGAACTGAAATGAAAAGAAGAGAAGGAAAGAGAACAGAGGAGAAGAGATGAGAAGTGATGTGAATTTTGCTGCTGTTGCTTAAACCCTCCTTACCTGACCAAGCAGACTCATCGACCCCAGATAAGCACCTGCCTCTATGGGGTTGCTCTTCATCGATGACGTTGAGTCTGCGTCTTCCTGTAGGGTGTGTTGTGCTTTGCTCCATTATGTGTGTTATGTTGTGTGATTCTCTTGTGCAAGCGGGGCACATGTCGTCTTTGATTCCAGCCAAACCACATCTGTGCGGGTAACTTAGGTGAGCTGGATGATTTCCTGATCTAAGCCTAGATAGATGAACACGACCATCTTTATTTAAGGACATCTCTGACAGTTGTACGTCAGGAGGTGTTGTATTGCCATGCATGTGAAGTATCTGCAGTAGGTGTTTATTCTTAGGGTAGAAATGTCGAGAAGTTGGATGTTATGAAGTAAAGAAGTGAAATGAAATGAACCGAAGGGATGAAGTGAAGGTTTAACGAGGTAGGGAGGGGAAAGACTGAAAAAAAAAAAAAAAAAAAAAAAAAAGGAAGGTAAGGAAAGGAAAGAGAAGAAAACAGAATAGAACACAACAGAGGAAGAAAAACGAAAAGAAACGAAGGAAAGAAAAGAGAAGTGCCGGGAAGAGAATGGAAGGGTAAGGAAGGGAGAAGAATGGATGGTGTCGGAAGAAAAAGGAAGACATATCCATAACGGTAGGGAAGGGATGCACTGAAAGAAGGAGAGGAGAGTGATAGGTTGAGAAGGTAAGCGATGAAAAAGAGAAAGGAAAGGAAGGAGGGCGAAGGAAGGGACAGACTTTTATGCGAGGAAATAGAGGAGGAGAGACAAACAATTGACTGGAAACAGACTGGGTCGAGGGGAAAGAAGCGGGGGGGTGGGGGGGAAGTGTGAGAACGTACATTTCAATGTTGGGATGGAAGTTTGTGAAGGCGTGTTTGGAGGAGCTAGGGGTGGGGGTGGGTTCGGAGGAAGAACGGAGAAATCAGCAAAAACCCATGGCTGGAAATTACAGGAATATTCCATGGAGTCAGAAAGGATTGGGTCAGTTGAGCGGATGCAGTGAGAAAAACAAGTAGTCAGGGAATCATAATTCTTACTGCTTTGTCTGATGATAATCTAAACTAGCCAAAGACAGACACAGAAAAAAAATTACTAAACTGTGATTCCAGTACTCCGATTTTTCCGCGTTGTGTTCACAAAACTAGGGAGATATCTTAGATATCTCAGTTCCCTGAAGATAATTTATCAGAATTTAACTAAGGAAGCAACGAGTGCCAGAAGTAGATGAGAGGTGCAAAAAACACTAATCTATCTATCTGCCCATCTATTGCCAGACGCCTTAGTCCCGTAAGGGGTGGCCACAAACAAATCGCCTCCATGTCACCCTATCCCCCGCCATTTCATTGCCCTGCTCCCAGCTCACAATCCCCTCATTCATAAATCTCTCCACTCCATCTCTCCATCTCATCTTTGGCCTCCCCTTCCCTCTCCCTCCCTCCACCTCACTCACGTACACTCTCCTAGTCAGTCTCTCGCTCTTTGTCCTCTCCACATGGCCAAACTACTTCAGTGTGTTTCTCCTAACGCTTCCTATCACATCCACATCCACACCACAACTCTCCTTCATTTCCTTATTTGTCAGTATCTCTCCATGTGACTCCACATACTCCTCTCAAACATCTACTTTCCACTGCTCCCACTCTTGACTTGTGTCCCTCCAACAAGGCCATTATTGCAAATCATTGCCGCAAAAAGAATGAATGGAAATGTTAAATTGTTACCATTCAAGGCTTTGATTAGGCATGTTGTAATAAATTTACTGGGGTAATGCACTACACTTAATTCATCAGTCATTCATTGCGGTGGCGACTTCTCATTGAACTTTTGTTATCACAAAATTGCATTCAGCTTGGAAATACTCCTCAGTGGTCTCAAGCAAATCTTGTTCCGGTTACTCTGAAACACTTTTGTTCAGTTAAGGGAAGCAGTCATTGTCGTTTATACTGTTCAGTCATTCAGCAAGAGGACTGAGTTTCTAAGCTCAATGAATTGACTATATTTAGCGAAGACAAAAAATGTGAAAACACGTCCATGGGCTGATTGAATTAAAGTAGAATGTCTTTAAAGGATAGTAAAGGAAAGACAGAAAACGGTTAACTGAGAAAGATAAGGTATGGGATGAGGAGCAGATGAAGTGGAGGTAAGATGACTAGCAAAGCGTACTATGGAGGCTGGAGAGTAGGAGGGAGCTGAGAAACGAAAAGAACGTGGTAGATGGTCATGAAAGGTAGAGGTAAAGTTACAGGTGAGGGCAGATGCCTTGTGGCGCTTAACCCTGGTGGTCATCTCCGTAACTTAGGTCTTTGAGCTTGCGCCGAGAGTTTTCATTCAATGCCCTGGGATCAGTCCAAGGGCTGTGGATCATCCAGGATACCACAGTTACCTTTCCTTAATGTTACTCTAGGTACTCACTTTACTTACCAGTCCATAAAGGGTATATTGATACCTGAGGTGAGTGACGTCAGCTGCTCGCACCAGGATTCGGACCCTGGCGCTAAAGGGAGGGCAGCTTCGTAGTCACGATGCCAACCACTCAGCCACCGCGGTTTCAGAAGAGAAAATATGACAACGGAAGAAAATTCTTAAGAAATAAATGCGAAGCAGCCTGACTAGACTCAGAATGTTGAAGTTAACTAAGGTTTTCTGAGTCATTGGCACTGATCTCATAATGTTCCATAAATGTATGTTGTAGGGTACTATTTCTTATCATCACTAGGACACAGATTAGATATAACCTTGGTTCTCCCAGATGACTTAGGTCAGCTTAGAAGAGACTTTTTGAACATGAAGGTTTAGTAATTCTCTCCGGTAGGGTAACAATTTGCACATACGTTTCTTCCTGAATTGACAAAAAAAAAAAAAGCCTGGAACTTGAAGGAATAACTTATATAAAGCTCTGGAGCTCTAACATATTGTAGGCTAATGCACTACTTAACCGGTTCAACTCCATGGCTCATTGTTACTACCAGACGATTTTATTAATTTAGGAAGAAAGTCGCACAGTGATGGAGAGACATGCCTCGTAAATTTCCTGGTGGGAAATCATTTCATACTCACTGAAAGGACCTGTCTTACAAAAGTTGTTAATTGACAGCATGATTTTTACCAGATGATTTTGTTTTCAGTGGGAGGAGTACCCTGCCTAGCACGGGGTTAAGAATTTCACTTCTATTAAACCCACATTTTTCACTGTTTCCTAACGACCCCAGTCTCTCTCTCTCTCTCTCTCTCTCTCTCTCTCCATCCCTTTTCCCGCTCTGTCTCTTCCCTTTCCTCTGTTTCTCTTTCATTTTTGTTCGCCTTCTCTTTTTCTTTTCCTTCTGTCTTTCTTCATCCTTCACCTTTCTTCCCTGCGATTTCTCTTCCCCTCTCCTCTTTCTTGAGCCCCTTCTCTTCCCGAGTCACCCTCACGATTATCAATATTCATATCTTCTGCCCCACCATCAGAAGGTTCAACAAAAATTTCACTTGCCATCCCCACTTCCTCCCCATGCATCATCTGGGACTGATAGCAGGGCAGGAGATGGGAGGAGAGAGGATGAGTAAGACAGGGGAGGAGAAAGAGGAGGAGGAATACAAAGGAATGCAAACAGCAACAGACCTTATGGTCCTTTCAAGGCTGCTTGTTACGGAATAGACTATGACTGCGAGATGTAATTCTACATGCCGAAGGATAAGGATAGTAAAGAAAGAAGGCTCCCCCCGCCTCCAAACCCTCCTGGTGAAACTGGCAGGAAAATGTGAGAAGGACCACAATGCAGCATGAAAAAAATGACGTGGAAATTTCACAGGAAAGACTGAAAATGAAAAGTTACTTTCTATAATAGTTTATCTGTAAGGTACCAGTTTCAATAACCTGAAAGAGAATGTATTAAAGTAAAATGAATAATCAAATATATAAATAAATAAGGCATGGCATTATGTACGGGTACACTGAGTTAACGGGGCGTCTGTAGACACAGTGTGGAAAATGCACAGTGTGGATGTTCAGGGGTGGTGCAGCAGCCTTGCCTGGCAGCAGTCAATCAAGCCCCAGCTCCATTCACTCCACTGAGATAAGGAACTTTCCCATGTGGGACAAGTACACAAGTTACCCCATGAAGCAGAGGCCCCTGGCACCTTTAAAAAAAAATCGATGGTGGTCACTTAACTAACAGGGACCCTCAATAATCCACAGCACATCAGGGGTCAAAAGTAAGAGTAGTGACCGTTAAGTCAGGGCTATCTGTGCAAATCCTAGTCTGTGCTTATGCTACTATATTTGCATTTAATAGTCATAAATATAAAATGATGTGACATGACAGTACTGGTAGGTTAAGCTCACGGGGTGTCATGTAGACAGGAGGGGAATGAACTTACGTGTAACTGGTAAAAGTAAGTTATTCTGACAAAAACACAGTCAGCTGAGGATTCTCTTGCAAGTACTTGCCTGGTTTGTTTGTAAATGTCTTAACTGATATACTGTTCACTGCATCTGAGGGTAATCTTATCCTGATACTCTACCACAGCTTCCGATTCACCCGTGCTTATTGACCATCTGTCCTGTTCTATCAACGTAATCAACTAGCCCCAATATCCTTTCCTAATACAATATCCTAACATCATATCCTAAATACCTAAACCTAGCCCAATGTCACCTAATACCTGTGCTAGGTAACCAATGCAAAAATTTGCCCCCAAACTAGTTCTAACTAAAATATGGCGTTATTTTATAATAACTAACCAGTCTAAAGAATCTTAACATAGTATTCTAATGAACCTATCTTAATACCTTATCCAAACTAACTTTTCCCAGTATGCTATTCGTACTAACCAATGATAACATTCTTGCCTAATTAAGCAGTTAAGACAGCTTATTCTAGCTAACTAATCCTGGTTTAGCCAATATAATATAGTAATACCAAACCAATTACGCTAGCCAAACAAAATGTCGATTATCTTCACGTTAATATACCACAAGCTGAAGAATTTTTATAAAGTCAAAACATGTATATTGCATTCCTACAAGATACAAAGCTGACCTGTAATCACAAAACTCCACATAATAGACACTTCTCAAACATCCACACAGACAGAACTGATGGTCATGAAGGAGGTCTCAACACTGACATTCACACATCCATTCTGTACAAAGACAACATAGACAATACAAACACTTTTCCTGAATGAAATCACATTACAAATATGGTCACTTGGTGTCAACTCCGGTCATTAATGATTTTTTTTCCATATAAATTCTCTCTGACACATCCCACATCATACCAGCACGTACATAATCCTTAGCAGCTCCTCTCCCTAACACAGACGGCTAATTCTAAAATTGCTGGGGAGTTTCAGTGCTAAAAACACTTCCTCGTACGAATACATTTAATGCAACCACCAAGCCTCGACATTGCATCACAACATGTACATACCCAAAACACCTCACAATATACCTACATCCTTCAGCAAGCACACGGCCTTTCATCCAAGCCGGCTAGTACATTTTGTTTGGCAACACCTGCACTCACCACCACCTGACGAACAGAAACCAATTTCCCTTCGGATCACATCCATATGACTATCACCATGGGAATACACTTCAAACCACAGTGATCACACATCACTTAAACTAAAGAAAGTAAACCAGACAATATTAGTTGAAGAAACAACACTTCAGAGCACTAAACAACACATCCATTACATGCACTGACAGGTACAATACAGCACAGTGCGAAATTTAACGAGATCATATTTGCCATAGACAAACACCACATTCCAAGAGGCAGCTGAAGGCACTACATCCCAAGCTCTACACCAAAGATTACTCGCTTGATAAACAACGTGACTCACTCATTGACAACTCCCTTCCTCCCCACATACAAATAAATGCTTTCAGCAATTAAACGAAGAAATTGTTAACAAAATTAAAACAAAGGTGGTACAAAACAGGGCAGTCATTGTATCAACACTCATCCACTTTACAGGCCCCTCTTGGCTCTACAAAGCAACTAACACATATCAATAAATCACAAGCACCTCCAAGACCCACGCCACCATCACCTCCAGCACCGTACACATCACCTCCTACTGAGAACAAGCAAACATATGCATGAATCACTAGGGAAACATAAGCCATCATACACTAACATATACAGACTCTGAAATAAAATCTCCTTTGCGCAGGCAATCCTTTTCAGCTTGGCCATAGTATAACCCCTTTAACTCTAAAACAAACACAACATCAAAAATGCAAAGAACATTACAGGCACAAGGTCAGATGCAATCAGCAGCCTAAACTTGGATCACTTGAGATACCATTGCATCCAGGCCCATGTGAGCATTAACAACTACTCATATGTGCATTGTAGGATTCCTAACATTTGGACACATGGAACAATCATCATTATACATAAACTAAAGAAAACCAACACACCCTACTTTGTACAGACCTATAACACTACTTGGCACGGCATCCAAAACAACTGAACACCTAATTCTTAACCGCGGCGTCCTGTCGACGTTCTTTAACGTCCACACGTTTTGTCATTGCCAATCCCGTCGACGTACATAAACACGAAAAAATTGCAAGGTCCCTAATTTGCACAATTTTCAATTTTCGTGAGTGATTTTTGGTACGTATACACGTGACACCTTCCTCTACAAGATGCCAGGCAGGGACAGTGCCTTATCCAGCATGACCTCCTCCCCCCCCCTGCATGCCATTGTCTCAGCAATTCACCTGTTATCAGTGACCTGGCCAGTATAGCCATGTCATGCCACGGTACGAAATTCAGGGCCAGAGTGATTCCCCAATCAATGACAATGTGGAGGACAAACTTTACATAGCATTAGAGGAAGAAACAGTTAGAAATGATGATCAGGTAATGTGGCAAAAAAAGGTCAGGTATTGGTGAGTGAAACAATGCTTATAATGCCAATATTACTGCTTGAAAACCAATATACTCTCGTACTACATATAAATTCGTACCAAGTAAATAAATAAATACCGTTTATGAGTGGTGTGAAATAGTTATCCTCCC
Source organism: Coenobita brevimanus (assembly GCF_032717465.1). Taxonomy (NCBI): domain Eukaryota; kingdom Metazoa; phylum Arthropoda; class Malacostraca; order Decapoda; family Coenobitidae; genus Coenobita; species Coenobita brevimanus. Next base: position 18,683,638 of record NC_136981.1, read on the forward strand.
ACAGAACTCGTTCTCTTTGGTGCCAGCCTGATAGAAAACCTGGTAAGGTAAGGAGGTACTCCTACCTGTATGGAGTATTTTAAACCTCAGGTGAGCGATTTCTCTATGAATTTTCGATGTTTCTCACCAAAAGCGAAGGTTTGAGCCAAAAAAAAAATCTTCCTAAAATGGTCAGGATTGGGGGGAGTCAGTGGTGGAAAAGTGGTCGGGATGGGGCGGGTTAATGAAGTCACATCTGTTGTCCCCACTGCTCCCTCACAACATGGCTTTAGGGCACTACACCTCCCACACCATACTACACCATACAAAATATCAAGAGGTGATACATCCTCATACTTGTGCACTCAGAACAATTACAGGGACAAACTTTGGGCAAGAAAAAGAAACACTCTGTCTATTTTACATACCAACCTCACACAAGAGCTAGTTATGAATATCAGGGCTAGTTACGAATTATGTCTGGGCTAGTTACGAGTTACATCAGGGCTAGTAACAAAAAAGCGCTTGACTACAAGAGAGCGGATTTTCAAAAAAGTAAAGGAATTAATTGGTTTTAGTGATTGCAATCCTATTTTTTGAGTAGTAGATATTAGTGAAGAATGGAAATTATTCACATATTTTCTTAGCAAAGCAGTAATATATGTATTCCAATGCAAAAGAGGTGGCTGGCTAAAAATAATAATCCCAAATACTGAAATACGGAATTTCAGCACTGCCTATCAAAAAAAAAAAAAAAAAAAAAAAAATCAGGATCAAAATCATATCACAAATAACTAAATGGGTAAATATATATAAATATGATGGTCTTCGTCGGAAAAAAAAAAATACAAAGTAAGAGAAACTTTGAAAATCTCGTTGCGTGTTTCCAACCCCACCAAATTTTTCAGTTTCATCAGAAGCAAGAAGGTATTATCACCAACAATTGGCCCACTAGTCACAGATAATGAAGAGTGTATTGATGATAAAACAAATATGACTAATATTCTCAACACTTTCCTCTCATCCATATTTACAATTAAAAATACAGATTCCATTCCCACAGCTTTTCTTGTTATCTTAGAAGAGGGTAACATAATTAGGGACATTACTGTTGGCGAGAGTGATGCACGACTTGCCAGTGGTAAACTTAAAGTGTATAAAACGTCGGGGCTAGATAAAATATCTCCACGCACCCAAAAAGAAACAGTGAATGAAATATCTAAGCCATTAGCTGAACTATCCAATAAATCACTTAGATATGGTAAGGTGCCTTATGAGTGAAAACTGGCTAATGTAATTGGAGTATTAAAAAAAAAAAGACAAAAAAATCTGTGCCAGAAAATTATCAGCCGATAAGCTTAACTTCAGTGGTGTGCAAGTTGTTGGAAAATATTCTCAGAAATAGGCTATTTAACCCGCCGCGTGCTGGCTATTTGTTGCCCTATGGGTCACCCCAGTGTCGGCCATTTTTCGGCCTTTTTTTTTTTTTTTTTTTGCTAATATGATAGATTTTGATGTGGAAACAATGAATTTCGCCATTATAATGCTCACTGAGGCTCGGAAATGAGTTTTATTGAGTCCTGCATACTCGTTCACAGGTATGGCTGCTCTCTCACGCTCACCAAGTACGTGGGAGAAAACCGTTTTCTATGTAAGGTATACTCAGGTATTAACACTGGGAAGGTATAGCAATGTTCAGTACACTTTTCTGATTACTTATTGTTTCAGCATCTGTCACAATTTGTGTGTCTTTGTCACTGTGAATGCATTATCTTACACTTACTTGAAGATAGGTACAACCTGACTTCATTATGCACAGTCCTGGCACTTACAAGAAGGTATTTACAACTTGACTTCATTATATAGTCCTTACACTTACAAGAAAATATTTACTACTTACACTTACATCAAAATATTTACAAAATGCTTTCACTACCGTATGTACAGCACTGGGTGAGGCACACAGGCAGAGTGAGGTAGAGCGAGCGTGAGGGGGGGAAGCAAATGAGTGTATGGTCTTGACAGCCTGGGGGAATGGTAGAGGAACAGTTACCTTACATGCCTGCCAATTTTTACCCACAAATCTTGAAAAATGCAGTCAAAGTGAAGTTTTTTATTTTAAACCGTTTTTAAACGGCACTGGCACTGGCCGCGGCATTATGTCAGACCATTTTTAAATGGCACTGATACGTGGCGGGTTAAGCACTTAGAATTCTCATCTAAGATTCGCAACGGTTTTCAAAATAATCGTTCTTGCATTACGAATCTCCTGGATCTCTTCTATGATACATTCAATATATACTCCAGGTTTGCCATTCGTACGATAACTATCGTATGTGTATGATTAAATTCCTCTGGTACGATGTACGATACCTTTTCTTATTATCGTATGTTCTGTACGATAATTCTGTGTTTTATGGTATAAGAGTTTCAACTTTAAAATACGATAATTAAAAAAGGCTTTTCATTAAGAGTAAATCTTTTCCATAGATAGTATGTTATCTGTAAAATGAGAAATCGTAATTTTCCTTTGTGCACGTAGGGTAACTGTGTCTATGTGATAGCTAGGCTTGTTGTACTTGTACTGTACGAAATGTACTGGCACATTTCATGTCACATTGACGGTTTACCGTAACTTCAATTTTTCTGTGAAGTGTCAACAAGAAATTTATTTAATATCAATACAAATATTCCCGTTAAAGTATTGGGTGATTGTTTGTATATAACGCAATTCAGGAGGCATTTAATTTGATACAAAGAAAAGAATAGTTAAAGAATTTTTCTGTGATTGTATACAGTATAAAAGAAATTCTTATTTTGATACCAAGAAAGAATTACTTAAAAGTATCTTGTGTAATCAGCGATTTGTGAATAGTGTAGAGGAATTGTTTGTATAAATTTTGATGAACTTAATTAACTTTTCTAAACTGAATATTCTTATATAAACCTTCCTTGAATGACACCTGCTGTATACAGTATTTACATTAGCCAATCGAAACTTTTATGAATTTCCATTTTTTCTCTTTTCTTACATGAAACTACTGCTGTTTATATAAATTTAAAACACCATTGAAGACATGTTGTGTTGGTAAGAACTCCATCATTTATTTTATCATCATATTACTGTGCAGTGTAGTGTAGCAGTAGAAGTAAAAATATGCGATAATTTTCACAGGCATCGATATACTTTTACGATATTTTGGGTAGAAAAACTATAATTTTCAAACATCAACACGATAATTCGATCAAAAAAGTCTGGCAACCCTGATATACTCGTATGATGGGACCAGACAGTTGACACTGTTTATCTCAATTTTCAAAAAAGCATTTGATAAAGTTCCTCATGAAAGACTACTTCAGAAATTGAGTACGCATGGATCCAGAGGCAATGTGCTTGGGTGGATCAATAACTGGTTTACAGAATGTAAAGAATCGAAATAAATAGTAAACAGTCAGATGGGAAAGATGTTACCAATGGTGTTCCACAGGGCTCAATATTAGGTCCTACTCTGTTTTTAATAAACACAAAGAATATGGATGAGGATTTGATTTGTAAAATATCCTAATTTGTTGATGATACTCAAACTGGAAACAGAGCATACATTTTTACAGAGGCTGGCAATACAGAGTAAACTCAGTTCATTATTTAATTAAGCCCAAAACCTCACAGACTGTCTTCAATATTAGTAAATGGAATGTGCTGAACACTGGAAATAGAACTGAAAAAGGCAGTTATTCTATGAAGTGTATTCAATTAGATAATGTCAGTCATGAAAGATACATAGGAATTACAATAACAAATTTTCTTAAACCATGCAAACAATGTATGGAGGCTATTAACTCGAGGCGTCCAAATAATGTATGGATACGTTGCAACATTTTGTCACGAATCCCAATAATGTATCCATACATTTTGCAATTGCAAGGTCTGTCATTTCCACAATTTTCATTTTTTGTGGGTGATGTTTGGTATGTAGACGCGGGACACCTTCCTCTACCTGCTGCCAGGCGGAGACACTACCTTATCCCGCGTGACCTCCCCCCCCCCCCCGCATGCCATTGTCTCAGCAATTGGCCAGTAAAGACATGTTGCACCACAGTATGAAATTCAAGAGGGGAGTGATTCCCCAGTTGATGATGATGTGGAGGACAAAGATTACATGGTGCCAGAGGAAGAACGAGCAGAAGTGATGAGAAGGTAACGTCACCAAGGAAGGTGCGGTTTGTTGACGTTTTCAGTGAATGAAACAACTCTTATACTGCCTTTATTATTGTGTAAAAAACAATAATTATATTCTTGTACTACATATAAATTCGTACCAAATGAACAAATATCTACATATTCTGAGTGGTTTGCAATAGTTACCGCTACACAGAGAGCTCGACACTCGCAGCACGGCTCCAGAGAACACGGTACCAGGTGTTTAAAGAGTCACCTGTTTAGACCACTTCTAAGCTCAGGTGAGCACTTTTGGGGGCATTTCCAATGTTTCTCATAAAAAGTAGAGGCTTTAGCCCCTCCAAAAAAAAGTCTGCCGGGACTGGGGGGTCAGTGGTGAAAAATCAGTTGGGACACAGTGGGTTAAGAAAGCCACCAAATTAATCGAATTCATTGACAGAGCTTTCGATAAGAATTCAGAAAATATCAGTCTCCTGTTATATATTTTTGTATTATGTCTTTACTTTGAGTATTGTGTCCAGTTCTGGTCGCCTTATTAAAAAAAAATACATAGAGAAACTTGACAGAGTACAACTAAAGGTGGCCAAAATTATACCTAGATTGAGAAATACCGTACGAGTAGCGTTTAGAAGCCCTGAATCTCTTTACCCTAAATAAAAGCAGGTTACAAGATTTAATTAAATTATTTAAAATATTCGAAGGACACGATAACATGGCCACTAATAAATACTTCACATTTGATCACTAGAATTGCACTAGAGGCAATGGGCATAAAATAATATCCAAATGATTCCAGTCACATGAAGCGAAGCATTTCTTCTTTAACAGAGTTGTAAATATATGTAACAAATTGCCCTCCAGTGCAGTAAACTGTGATACAGCACTAACCTTTAAAGGTTGCTTGGATAAGTGTCTGTCTTCTAACCCTCAGATTAATATGCTTACTCCTCAATCACATTTTCCTGCATAAATAAACTTCTTTTTTCAATGACTGGGTGATGCAATTGGCAAAACAACATTGATAACTATTGTTGATGTAATGGTACTTTCCTTTTCAGGTATATGTTGTATGATAAGATTTCCTTTTCCTTTTTCTTTTGAAATTTCCATAACAGTTGTTCTATGCTGCATAGTGCTCCTTCTTACTATTTTCTGCCGGCTTTGGCTAGAGGGTTTAATGGGTGGGGGGCAGGGAGAGCTTTCTTGCTTTTCTCTCCTTATCCATAACTGGTAGAACAGTTTCGTTAGTTACAACCTTCCCTATACCAAAAAGCCACAAAAGGACCAGTAAGTCTGTTGCTGTTTGCTTTCCTTTGTACTGCTTTTTGTTCCTTTGAAATGACGTACGCCTGACTGGATTAACTCCTCGAGTCTCACACATACAGGTAGTATACTTTTTACAACAACTGGTGCATTCCCCCCATGCAAAATAATCACCCAAATCTACAACACAAAAACAAAGAACAACTCAAATATTGACTTGCCAACTACTTATCTGACAGAGTAGTACATGCTGTGCTCCAAGGGAGTGTTTTAAACTTGTTAAAGTTCCCTGCTGGGGAATTAAGCAACTACTCGTTGCCCAGCAAAGGTTGAAAACTCACTTTTTTCATACTTTTCACGTTTTGAGCAGTAGGAGCATTACTAATGGGCATAGAAAGCTCTGATTTCTTTAGGCATAATCTTGAGGTCATTCCCTATTGGAAGTGTGCCATCCATTTTCCCCTCTGTCCTCTAGTTTTTGAGTGGCAACCCTGCGATGACTGGCCTCAGTATCCCAAGCAATCAGTACCAGTTTTCAAAAATGCCTTCCTAGTTCCCCAGCGGATTGTTGGAATTGAATGAAAGTTTGCATGCTTATAGACACAGGCTATTACTACAACTTTCAACTCTAAAACTATGTGCTACATTAACCAGGTCAGGAGTCAAAGGTCATCAAATGCAAGAACAGTGATAATAGCTAAAATCACAAATATGGATGGGGTATATGTGCAGGAGTAGGTGAGAATGAGGGCAAAAGAAGGAGTATGTATAGTTGTGAGTAAAAGATGGAAGAAGAGCATAAGACAGTATGGATCAGTTGGGTCAAGGATTGTGTGGGTAAGATTGAAAGTTGGAATACAAATATGGGCGATTGTGTGCGTGTATGCGCCAACGCAAGATCATGCAAGCAGAGTGAGAGAAGAGTTCTGGACAAATGTGGAAGTGTGCATGGAAAAGTTTGGAAGGAATGAGAGAGTGTTATTGATCGGTGATATGAATGGTAAAGTAAGGAATGTGAAGGTGAATGGAATAGTTGGTGAGTGGGGTGTGCCTGCTGAGATAGATGAGAATGGCAGTGCGTTAGTGGACATTTGTGCTGGGAGGGGGATGGTGATAGCCAATACCCTCTTCAGGCACAAAATGATCGACAGGTATACATGGCGAGTGATGAGAAGGGTGGGTGGTGACCTGAATGAAAGGAAGGCAATGATTGATTATGTGTGTGTGGATGAAAGGATGCGAAGGTGTGTAATGGATGCAAAAGCTTATAGAGGTTGGGGGAGTGGACTTTCTGACCACTACTTGGTGGTGGCCAGAATCAAGATCCAGTTAAGATGGAGAAATAGAAGAAGGCAAGGACGGGAAGAAGGAGTATTTGTAAGGGGAGTGGAAAGGTTACAAGAGGATGAAAAAAAGGCAGAGTATAAGAGAGAAGTGGAGGAACGATTGGGCAAGTATGAATTGGAGCAGGTGGGGGACGTGGAAGGAGTGTGCAGGATATTCACAGAAGAAATATGTGCTGCATTGATTTGGTGTGTGGGATGAAAAGAAGACGGAGCGGGGGTGCAAGGAACAGCGTGGTAGAATGAAGAGGTGAGACAGGCTGTGGCACAAAAGAAGGAATCATACAATGAATGGTTGAGAAATAGGGGAGTGGAAGAAGTTGAGAGGCGGAAGAGGAGTTATATGAAGAAAGAATGAGAGGTGAAAAAATTAGTAAGAGACAGTAAGAAGAGAGTGGATGAAGAATTTGGAAGGAATTTGAGTGTAAAGTGGAGGGACTGTAAGAAAATGTTCTGGAAAGAGGTGAAAAGAGTAAGACAGGGTGGAAGTGAAGTTAGCAGGGGAATGAAAGATAAAAATGGTAGATTACTAGTGGAGAAGGGAGAAAAAGTGAGCAGATGGAGAGAACACTTTAAGGAACTGTTGAACATAGAGGATGGAAGTAATGCAAGTATAAGTGGCTGGGGAATGGCTAGGAGAAGGAGGGAGGTGAGAAGACAGGAAAAAATCAGTAGGATAGAAGTTGTGGAAGCAATGAAGAAAGTTAAAGTGGGGAAAGCCCCAGGAATTGATGGAGTGTGTGGTGAAATGGGGGGAGAGATAGTAGTAGAATGGATGTTGAAAATGTGCGGATTGGCCTGGGAGGAAGGTAGTGTCCCCGGGGATTGGAAGTCAGGTATAATTATTCCCTTGTACAAAGGAAAAGGGGAAAAAGAAGTGTGTGGTAATCATAGGGGCATTTGTCTTCTTAGTATAATAGGAAAAGTGTATTGTAGGATACTTATTGACAGAGTTAGAGAAAGAACAGAGGATTTAGTTGGAGAAGAACAGGGAGGACTCAGGAAGGGAAGAGGTTGTGTAGATCAGATATTCATTCTTAGAGCTTTAGTGGAAAAGTTTCTAGAGATGGGAAAGAAGTTGTATGTGGCTTTCATGGATTTGGAGAAAGCATATGACAGGGTGGATAGACAAGGATTGTGGAAAGTATTAAGAATATATGGAACAGAGGGGAAGTTGTTGAATGCTGTAAAGAGTATGTATGATGGTGCTAAGGCTGCAGTGCATGTGGATGGTGAACTGAGTGAATTTTTCTCTTTGAAGGTTTGGTTGAAACAGGGATGTGTCATGTCTCCATGGTTGTTCAATCTGTACATGGATGGGGTAATAAAAGAGGTACAAGGTAGGGTAGTAGATGTTGGAGTGGCCCTGGTGAGAGAGGGTAGTGTCTGGAAACTCCCTGTACTATTGTTTGCAGATGATACTGTGTTGTTGAGTGAAGACGAAGGAGAGCTGCAAGGCTTGGTGGATGAGTTTGGGAGAGTGTGTAAGAAACGGAATCTAAAGGTGAATGTAGGGAAGAGTAAAGTGATGGTCTTTGACGGAGGTGCAGTCAGTGAATGTACAGCGAGGTTGTATGGTGAGGAATTGGAAAATGTGAGTACGTTTAAGTACTAGGGTAGTGTGATGAGTAAGAGTGGAGGTTTGGAGGGTGAAGCGCTTGAAAGGGTACAGCAGGGAAGAAAGGTTGCTGGTTCCTTGAAAGCAGTGATAAGAAGCAGGGAAGTGAGCATGGAAGTGAAAAAGTTACTACATGAGTGTATTGTGATACCAACTCTAACATATGGAAGTGAAGCTTGGACGTTGCTGGAAGGACACAAGTCAAGAGTGAGAATGAGTTATTTAAGAGGAGCCTGTGGAGTCACATGGAGAGACAGGCTGACAAATGAGGATATAAATTAGCGTTGTGGTATGGATGTGGATGTGATAGGAAGTGTTAGGAGGAATACACTGAGGCGGTTTGGCCATGTGGAGAGGATGGAGGGTGAAAGACTGACGAAGAGAGTGCATGTGAGTGAGGTGGAGGGGGGAAGAGGGAGGGGGAGGCCGAGGATGAGATGGAGGGATGGGGTGGAGAGGTATATGAGAGAGGGGGGTGTGAGTTGGGAGCGGGGCAGTGAAATGGCGGGGGACAGGGCGACGTGGAGGGGATTTGTTTGTGGCCACCCCGAACGGAATTGAGGCGTCTGGCAATGTGAAATACTTTGGCTCCGAAGATTATTAAGCCAGGGCCATGATTCTTGGAAGGAATGTTGCACTGGACTACCTCCATACAAGAATGACATTTACTGTTGAAACTCACCTCCAGTCACTGGCAGCCCCACTTAGAAGTTGCACCTCTGGTGGGCCATTCCAAGAATTTGAAGTTCCCTAGCTCCTCAGTGGAAGGATGGAATCGAATGAAACTTTGCATGTTTGTTTATAGACGTTAATGAGCACTAGAAGTATGCTTGCTCATGCATGACTTATATCCTCCAGGTCAGGGGTCAAAGGTCATCAAGTGAAGAAAACATGAAAATTTCTAAAATTAAGACCTTGCTCGTGTGAAATGCTAAGACTCTGAAGATTATTCCTAGTTCCCCAGCGGATTGATGGAATTGAATGAAAGTTTGCATGCTTATAGACACAGGCTATTACTACAACTTTCAACTCTAAAACTATGTGCTACATTGACCAGGTCAGGAGTTAAAGGTCATCAAATGCAAGAACTGTGATAATAGCTAAAATCACAAATATGGCCGTGTGAAATGCTATGGCTCCGATTATTATTAAGCCAGGGCCATGATTCTTGGGTGGAATGTTGCATTAGAGTTCCTCTATATAGAAATTACTTTTAGTGTTGAAACCCACTTTTGGTCGCTGACAAAGCTTGGTCCGCTTTGAGCTGGCCATCGTTGCCTACCGGATTGTCTTGCATAATTTTGGCAAGCATTTCTACCCTTCAGAATAATATTAACTGACTCTGACCAAACCTGGACACAATGACTAGCCTATGACCTAGCTGTGTCTACAAAGATTTCGTTGATAGGCAACGAGTAGTTTCCTAGGAACGGCCGTCTTTGAGCTGGCTATCGTCGTCACCTACTAGCTTATTATTATTTTTATTATTATTATTATTATTATTATTATTATTATTATTACAATTATTGAAAGAAGGGTGTGTAGTCTTTAACAAGTTCAAAACATCTGGCCCGCCAGCTGAGTAACAGAGCAGTTCCGGCCCTCACTCCATGAAATGTTGCTGATCCCTGCCTTAAGCAGAGCTGATCGAGTTCACCTACCTAGGCAGAGATCAGGACATTACTGAGCCCTGCATAGTTAACAGCAAAGATGTGGGTTTGATGGAATCACAGATGACATGTACCGCACTAGGATAGGCCTTCACAACATACAAGACAGAAGGAACACTACAAAACACATGCGACACTAAGACGCATCATTGACGGTTTAGGGAACCTATGGGGTGACTTCAGAAGGGCAGTTGCTAACGGGTCTGCTGGGTCAGGGAGACCTAGGTAGGGCAACAGCAACAGAACTATTATATCACCCTGACCTAAGTAACCTATTCTGACAGCCTACTCCAGCTAATAGTACTAATATTTATCCTTAACATAACAGTGCTAACAGCGTTTTGTTGGTAAGCAGAATTTTTTTTTTCAGTACGATTTATCCTAGTATTGTGTCATACCTGTCCAACTCAGTCATCTTACCCTACCAAAGTAGTCGTAGCTAAACCATCATTAAACCACCATTGTAGGTCTCTACCCTAACTTACCAGCCCTTAAACTCTATCTTTAAAAACATCACAACATTAAATACAGTATGAAATATTGTAACAACTTGCCCGCATCTGCATACCGTTAAATACTCTCAGCATCATCTTCCATCTAGAAAATCCTAACAGTCAGTCCTGACAAAACTATCCTCACATATGATTCCTACTGATCTATCCAGTTAACTAACGCATCCCAACGTAATCCTCTCAAAAAATCAATTATCACCCCACCAGCTAACAGTCTCTTTTTACCTAACATCCTACACTCCTGTCATCTAACTAGGAAGTATCATAACATCTTATCTCCTCTAGCCGTAACAAGCTATAACAAGTTTTTCATTCATTCATTCATCATTTAATCCAGTGTTGCTCCATGAGAAGCGTAGGAGCCCTGGGATAGGCAAGTCGGTCCTAACATATAAAATGAGAGTGACCAGCCTCACTCATCCCTAAGTAGCATTACATGAACAATAAATCCCAACCATCCCTTGGATATAAGCCTACACATGCTCAATCCGACTGGAACGCCTTAATTAACCACTGAACCACCAGGAGCCATAATTTGGTTACATGGTTACCATTCAGCCTAGTAAATGTTTTCTTGGTGTACAGGAAACCATTTGACTTGTCACTCACTGCAGAGTCACCCGTAGACAGAAGGAAGAAGAAAAAATGAAGGAAAGGGAGACAGAAGAGCAAGGATGGATAGAAGGAAGGAAGAGAGGAAAGGGCAGGCATCCGAGAGCAGCACTACATCGAGTGAGTGGATAGTGAGCGTCCCCACCAACCACAAAGTTAAAAAAAAAAAAAAATCATTAGGGTTCTATTGTCATTTTCATTCTGATGAGTTTGTCTCTGAAATATGTTTTCCCGTATTGCCTCTCATTTTCTGGTAATATCTGTCAAAAATTCCTAACTCACGAGAGAGAGAGAGAGAGAGAGAGAGAGAGAGTGAGAGTATACTGGACTACATAGGTAGGAAGTGTGGATAACAGGAGGCCTGTTGGCCCATGATAAGGTTTTCTGTTGGACAAATGCTAATACTAATCAAATCTTATCAGCATTTAGGAGAAAAGGATAGACAAGAGACGACTTTTCTCCTCCCATCACATCATCCGGTAAAACTGGCAGGGAAAAAAGAAAAACACCATACTTGTTAGAAAAAACAAGCATGGGAATTTTATAGAAGAGGCGGAAGAAAAACGACTATGCATTATGTAACATCTGTTCTGCAAATCTGTAAAAGAAAGAGCGTACACAATCACCGAATGTTCTCATTACTAAGCAAACGTCTCACAGGCATCAACATATACTTCAACCTGGAGATAAAGAACAGTCAGTTATTTATGCTATATAGTCTCAAAATATTTGGCTAGCCGAATCTTAAAGTTATCAATATATTTTGCTCTAACAACTGGTGCTCGTAACCTATTCCATTGCTCCACAAAGCTAATATTAATTGCAGTTCTTTTCCTTGTGTTAGAGTTGCTTGTCATGTTTCTTAGTTCATTCCATTATATCTAGACACAGTATAATTCTGCATTTCGAACAAATAATCATATCTAATATCGTAAAATTTTAGAATTTTTAACACTTGCATTAGATTTCCTCTGAGTCGTAGCTTTTTCAGTGAAAACATATCCAGTGTCTTAAGTCGCCCTTCGTAAGGTAAATTTCGCAGCGATTGAATCATTTTTGTGGCTGTGCGAGTCTGTCTTCGTCCATAACAAGATTCTTGGACCACTGCTGCACACAGTATTCTAGACGTGGTAACTAATGACGTATAAATCATATAGATTACATCGGGCGTTTTATAGTCAAAGTTCCGATGAAATCAAACATTTTGTTGTCGTGTTACTGGTTACCATACACTGTTCAGAGGTTTTTATGACGTTACTTTTAGTTACTCCTAAATCCTTCTCGTTCTTTACTTCCGTTAGTAAACAAGCGATATTCGTTTTTTTTTTTTTCCCGCATAAGTGCATTACCTTATATTTATCTATATTAAATTTCGTCTACCATTTTCACTTAAATTGATGAACTTATCCAGGTCGTTGTTTATAGGTTCTGAGTCTGCCTTCATAATTATTTTGCCTCCAATCTTTATGCCATCTGAAAATTTCGTTGCCTTAGAAACGAGTCCATATTCTTGATCACTGATATAAATAGTGAAAAGAACTGGTCATAGAAATGACCCTTGAGAAACTCTTGTTATTTCTAGCAAATCTGATTATCATCCAGTAATCACTACACGTCTCTTCTAAATCCCTAACCAGTCAGCAATCCATGAACATACTCAGAGACGTCGTGGGCTTTTAGTCATTCTATTTGTCCTACATAGGGGATCTTATTAAACACTTTCTGGAAATCTAGAGAAATGACATCCGAAGATATTTTTACTTCGTAGTTGGACAAGTTTGTAAAAAATTCAAGCAAATTTGTGAGGCACGATCTGTTACTACAAGCCCGCGCTGATTATCTGTTATAAAACTATATTAATTTTAAAAAACACGGTAATATTATCTCTTTAACCTCTACACTGCGGGCATGTTTACCAATGTTTTGCGTGTCCCGCGTGGATATTCGGGCTCCAACGGACTCTCAAATAATATTTGCCAAAAATCAGTTATTAGTCCTAGAATATTAAAATTAAATATGCTTATGGCACATACCTTCAGCTTTCTCCAGGAATGTTTGATGAGCCTTCTTCTGTTACCGCAGGACTTGTGGAGACCTCTGAAATTGGGTAATGAAGTCTCCACTTTACACTTCCCGACAACTAGTAATATGATTACCACAGCCAGATATTAACAATATAAACACTACTCTATGATTTTCAAGTAGTTTGGGATCCATACTCCAAAAAAAAACCACTGTGAAAGCAATGGAAATTACGAGCGCGTCTGATCGTCGCACTTGCGCTAGTTCGCTCTTGGTACCCTGTCATTTATTATTCATAAAACCCCTCACACTTTATATTTCTATTACTATATCACACTTATATATATCTGGAGTCTTTCTCCATAAGTTTCCTTCAGTAGTGTTAGTTTATTGTCACTGAAGTCATTCAATTTTTCATTCAGTAAGATACGTAGAGAGCCACGGATTCACTTTCACTGTTATAACATAAATTATTTGTACTCATATTCTTATATTACTAATTACTTACATTACTATTTACATTTTCTATTCTATTTTCAATATTTACCCTTCTATTTTACTTACACTATGTTATTCACTGTCACTTTCAGTAAGATAAAACTATAATACACTGTTCAATCATATGTACTGAACATCCATTGCTTTCACTTGCTATTTACACATTATTTACACATTATTCTCCTTTCACACTTGCACTGTTAGAACTGTTTCTGGCTGTGGTAATCAAAGAAGCACGTAACACAGAGGGGAACCTGGCACTCAGCGCACTGCCAAGAGATGCGTTTGTGCTCAGGTGTGCGGCGGGTGGTATGTGCACACACCTGACACCTGCGAATCGCAGCCTTCCTTTTCCCTGTGGCAGGCATAAGCTCAAGTCTGTGCCGATCCATATACGCCCTCTGCTCAAGTCGGTCGGGAAGTGTTACTGGATGGCGCCTCGGAGTTGCTGCTGTCACCCTACCATATCTTTCCAGCAGCTGCTGGACACAAGTCCTAGCGAACAACCTCAGGGAGAAGGACTTGGGTGGCTTGACCTTCATCTTGTACAGGATTAAGGTGTTCAGCATCGTCATATCTATGAGTTGCAGAAAAACTTTCCTGTACCACCTAGTATTCTTCCTGAGGCAGTCGATCTCACCAATCATCATGTCGGACTCGTCCACCAGCCACATGTTGATATTGTAGTCCAACACAGCATCAGGTTTCATCACAGTTTCGCCTGTCCTACGGTCGACCTTCCCACTGTCTGTCATCTCCCCCTTATGTACGGTGGTGAGCATATGCACGACCCTCTTGTCATGCCACCGTATTGTCAGCATCTTCTCAGACTTGCGTAGGTGCACGTCTCCTCGCTGCGAGGTTCCTGCCTCTGTGAATTTGGGGAAGTGGGCACGATTACTTTTGACAGTGCCGCAGGAGCCAATGCCATGCTCAGAAAGGTATTTGGCAAGTTTCGGTGCTGTATAGTAGTTGTCTGTATACAGCACATGATTCCCACCAAAATACTTTTCTAGAAACACTTTCACTACACAGCCTGAAAAGCCAAGGGGGTGTGTTTTATCCAGATCGACAGTGCTGGCTGAATAAATGACGAAGTCAAGGATGTACCCCGTCTTACAGTCGCACAGTACAAAGAACTTAATTCCAAAGCGATGGCGTTTGCTTGGAATGTACTGAACAAACCGAAGACGTCCTCTGAACAAAACCAAGGATTCGTCAATGACAACCTTCTGAAAGGGGTGGAAGAATGACATAAACTTATCCTTCATTCTGCTCAGAATCTCCTGGATCTTCCAGAGTGGGTCGGTTTGGGAAGGTACATCGTTGTCGGCAAAGTGCAGGTTTCCCATGATGTTCCGGAAGCGATCTCTGGCCATGTACTTATTGAAGGTGGGTGAGGGTAGTAAGGGGTCCATGGACCAGTATTCTTCCAACTCATGCTTCTTGGAGTGTGGCATGAGAAGCATGAAGGCAAAGAACACATACAGCTCCTGCACTCCCAGCATGGACCACTGTTGCATCTTGGCTGCACCTGTACCACTTGCAGCGCGTTGTGATTCATACCTGTTGGTCTCATCACATATGTGCTGCATGACTTCGTCATCTAGGAAGGCCAAAAGGTAGTCCACACACTCAGCATTTTCGTCAATAGTGAAGGCAGGCTGAACTCCTGAGGAGCTCTCATCAAATACTAAATTTTCAGGCACAAAATCTGACCCTTCCATCCAAGCGAAGGCGTCCAGGATTCCCTGTCGTGGCGGTGTTGGGCGGCTGGTGGTGGTTGGCTCTGAGGCAGATTTATCTCATTCAAGGTCACTCGCACTGACCCTGGGTTGCCGTACAGCACTACCAGCCCTTACCCTACTAACAACACTACTTTTCACAGTCCTGGATTTACCTCTTCCTCTACAGCCTGCCTTCACTGTTGATGCTGGTGGTGACTCCGACGACGAAGACTCCGGAGATAACTCAGCCGACGATGATGAAGAAATGAGTGAAGTGGGGCTTGGGGAACAGGGAGGTGAATGCACTCGGGACTTATGGCGGGCTGGGTCACGCGGGGGCATTGTTCTGGGGCTAACATGCCGCCTTTTCACTCCCTTCCCAAATTCCTTGCCTTGTTGCACTAACGGCTCCTTTCCCTTGGAGCTAGAGACTACTTCCGACACTGAAGCACTCGTACTAGCACTTTCTGGCACGATAACCTCACCCGGCTCATCACACGATTCACCTGAATCGTCAAAATCACTGTCCATCATCACCATGGACAATTCTGCAAGTTCACGTGCCACTGCAGAGTCACTAAGTCCTTTCCTGCTTCCCTCACTACTTTTCTTAGGGGTAGAGGTCACGGGGCCCTTTGCAATGGGCGCAGAAGCAGCAGGAATGGCGGGACGTGAGTGCGACATGGTTTCACTACAGCAGAGGACAAGGAACTAAATGCCATGGCTTATCTGAGAAGGGAAGGGTTGACAATGACACTGAGGCTGACTGCTGCTAACTCACATGCTAATTTTTTATAGGTAGAAAATCTCGGCAATACATAAAGAAATATGTAGTTCCAGGTGAATGTAAATGTCACTTAGGCTTCTCCCTTCCTTTCTGATATATATTTTTATTATAGACATCAGTTACAAGGCATAATTCAAAGGGGAAATTACCGTGGTAATGTAGCGAATGAATGCACGTGAGGTGTTGTCAGGCGATAATTAGCCAATTCCTGGTGTATAACACTATCACTTACCTTATTTATTTTTGGTATATATTATTTTGTATAAGTATAGGGCATAGGGCTTATTTCAATGGATGAAATCTGTGGAAAAATCTGGGGGAAATTTGCTTAGCGCAGCGTGGCGTGGGAGGTGAGAGGACAGGGTAATGGAGTGCAAGTAGGTAGGGGAGTCACGAAGGGGGTAAAATCGCTAAAATGTCAACAATGGATGGGAGTACAGATGAGATTTGGAGTGCTGACTAGTGTTGGACATTGGCAGTCCTGATAGATGATACAAGCCACCACTTGAGAGCCCGGGATAATTCAAAATAACACAGAATCACAAAAGTGACGCCCCGTGGTATGATCCATTGTGGCCAAGCGTCACGAAAGTGACGCCCCGCGGTTAAGGGGTTAAAGAATCCATAATACTGCAGAGGTGGCGTTAGGCTTATAGGGGGGGTGGGGGAATTTGTGGCTCGTGTTTTATTGCCCTTTTAAAAGACAGGTGATATACAGTATCAGCGAGATTCCAGTGATTAGGTACTCTACATTCAGTCAGTGATTTATTGAATATTTTATTTATGGACAAAGCTAAAGGTAACATTCACGAAATATGCGAGAAGATATGTAATCTGGTCTAGCTGATGTATTTGGGTCGATTTTCTGAAGATAATATAACACTTCTTGTCCTGCCACTTCGTTGATAACTTATCATCTTCTGGTCCTGAGAGAATCGGTTGTGGAATGGGAATGTTTACACTATTTTCTCTTGAGAAAACACCGTGATGTAAGCCGTTCAGTATTGCTGCTATCCTTGGGACATCATGAACTGTATTGCTTTCCGAGTTTAGTAGAGGGCCCAAGCTATCTGTTACGAAAGTAAGAAGCGAGGATTCCTGCAGTAGGCCAGATGGCCCATGCTAGGCAGCTCCTAAAAGAGTAACTAAACGTTTAGAAAGAGACAAGGATAATAAAGAAAGCTCTTCCCCATCCACCACACACTCCAGCCGAAACTGGCAGAGAAAAAAAACAAGAAGGAAGACCTTTCATTATAGAAAAACTGGCGAGGACATTTGGAAAATGCGAAAGGAAAAAGGAAGACTACCATTTTTCTTACTCCTCACACACTAAAAAAAAAGAAAAATGGGAATTATTTGGTTTCACGAGAAATTTTTGCCATATAGTCTTGTTTACTCTTCCGAATAATGTTCATACGTTGCCGATGCAATTTAAGATAATTGGTATTCACTGTTATTGTCTGTACATTTATAGTTTTTATTAGCTCTTCTCTCGCGACCCATGATTTCTTTAGTACTCTTCGACATCCAGACAGGTTTACTAATGTGATTATTTCTTCGTGGAATTCTCGGTATGATTGTTCGTTTGATAGGCATCAGTTGATCTGTGAATATTTCCAACATTTCATCGATGTTATCCACCTTTAGTAACTTACTCCTGTTGGTGCTGAATATTACTTTTCTCATATTATCGAAGTTAGCTTTTTAAAAAGTTAAGAACTAAAAGTTTATTTACACAAGATTTACAGTCAGTGTGAACTTCAAGTCTAATGAAATTATTATTGCAGTTGGTAAAGATTTCACCAACACAGAAGTTTTTAAGAGCACTGATTATTGCTAGTGCAAGGTCTAGTTACGAGCGTGCGAGCAAAGCGAGCGAGTGATGTTTACTTTCAGTTAAATTTGGGAATGAGGGACCTGGCCCGACCCGGCCCGACCCAACTGTCACGCTAAGCAGAACCTAACAACTTTACTCCTATGTGAAGTGGAATTGAAATTCTTTCTGCATGTGATACATACATTCAATAAATTTTGTTATCAACTAAAAACTCACCCATGAAGACGTAGGAACCCCTTGGGATCTCAGCCTTGGAATCTCATTTTCCAAGGGAGTGTTTGGCTCTAATCGGTGAACGCCTCAGTAACAAAATCAAATTATATAAGATTTTCCATCGTAACACTGTGTTTTCTGGCATCAACTCTAGCAGTTAAGTACCGGAGACTCCGCATTAACATTTTTGCTATGTTTTGATGAGGAAATCATCTAGGGAAAACACTCAGTTTCTGGCTTTAATCACCTCATCGAAAACCAAGTCTTCATCGTTTCTGTTTTGCTGACAAGTCAGATTGACAGTGGAGATTGTTGAATTTAGTACTGCGCTCATGATTAATGTTATGGCTCCTCATTTTACACCAGCACTCGCATACTGCTGGAACCTATGTCGCTCAAACAAACCCTGTGCTATATTAAGAACATTGGTTTTTGTCGTTTCATAATATGCACTGCACAGAACTTAGTGAGCCATTCTAAATTTAATCAACAGCAGAAAATCATCCAGGGAGAAATCATCCAGCAAAAAAGCCCTGTTTCTTACTTTCATCGTGCAGCTGATAGCGACAGTTTGCCGTAGTTTGTTGAAACTACTGCTAGTTCATATTAATGATCTCTTGTCTATCACCCACAATCTCATTGACTCATATACAGTTGACTCAGCTCTTTACAGTTCCTTCGCACTTAACTCCCAACTCAGCGCAGCAGTCTTCATAAATCAAGACTTATCTGAGATCAGCGAATGGGGACAAAATAATATTTTCTCATCTATGGCTAGGAAAACCATACATATATTATACACTAAGAGACAGATACTGCCTGTTTCTTATATCACCTTCAGTGCAACCAATATTCCTACCTCTAAAAGTACTGAAATTCGGTATTACTTAACAATACGTTCAGTTGGACCATTTATATTAGACAGCTTGCTAAATCTTCCTAAAACTTTGATTATTTTACAGAATTCGCAACTTCTTTAGACAAGAAGTAAGCTACAATTTACAAGAGTTATGTGCGCTTTTAGCTCGATTATTGCTCACTCTTTTGGAGTGGATGTGGAGAGGTTGTACTAAAACAACTGTACAAAATTCAGAATAAAGCTATAAGAGTTTCTGCAATTACAAATGAAGCACCTCCCCTACAAGTGAGAAGGAATGTTGCCTCCCTAGCATTATTTTACAGATACTTTTATGGCAAAAGCTAAAACGAAGTTGCATCCATTGAGCCACTTCTCCATGTCTTTCCCCTCGCTACACGGGCATCTGGTAGTTCTCATGACTGGAATGTCTATCTATCTATCTATTGCCAGACGACTCAATCCTGTTCGGGGTGGCCACAAACAAATCGCCTCCACGTCGCCCTGTCCCCCGCCATTTCATTGCCCTGCTCCCAACTCACACACCCCTCTCTCATATACTTCTCCACCCCATCCCTCCATCTCATCCTCGGCCTCCCCCTCCCTCTCCCCCCATTCACCTCACTCACATACACTCTCTTCGTCAGTCTTTCACCCTCCATCCTCTCCACATGGCCAAACCACCTCAGTGTATTCCTTATAACGCTTCCTATCACATCCACATCCACACCACAACGCTCCTTTATATCCTCATTTGTCAGCCTGTCTTTCCATGTGACCCCACAGGCTCCTCTTAAATAACTCATTTCCACTGCTCTCACTCTTGACTTATGTCCTTCCAACAACGTCCAAACTCCACTTCCATACGTTAGAGTTGGTATCACAATACTGTCATGTAGTAACTTTTTCACTTCCATGCTTGCTTCCCTGTTTCTTATCACTGCTTTCAAGGAACCAGCAACCTTTCTTCCCTGCTGTACCCTTTCAAGCACTTCATCTTCCAAACCTCCAACCTTACTCATCACACTACCCAGGTACTTAAACGTACTCACTTTTTCCAATTCCTCATCATCCAACCTCGCTGTACATTCACTGACTTGACCTCTCTCAAAGACCATCACTTTACTCTTCCCTACATTCACCTTTAGATTCTGTTTCTTACACACTCTCCCAAACTCATCCACCAAGCCCTGCAGCTCCCCTTCGTCTTCAAGCAACAACACAGTATCATCTGCAAACAACAATACAGGGAGTTTCCAGACACTACCCTCTCTCACCAGGGCCACTCCAACATCCACTACCCTACCTTGTACCTCTTTTATTATCCCATCCATGTACAGATTGAACAACCATGGAGACATGACACATCCCTGTTTCAACCTAACCTTTAAAGATAAAAATTCACTTAGTTCACCATCCACACGCACTGCAGCCTTAGCACAATCATACATACTCTTCACAGCATTCATCAACTTCCCATCTACTCCATATATTCTTAATACTTTCCACAATCCTTGTCTATCCACCCTGTCATATGCTTTCTCCAAATCCACGAAAGCAGCATGCAACTTCTGTCCTTTCTCTAGAAACTTTTCCACTAAAGCTCTAAGAATGAATATCTGATCTAAACAACCTCTTCCCTTCCTAAAGCCTCCCTGTTCTTCTCCAACTAATTCCTCTGTTCTTTCTCTAACTCTGTCAATAAGTATCCTACCATACACTTTTCCTATTATACTAAGAAGACAAATGCCCCTTTTCCCCTATGTACAAGGGAATAATTATACCTGACTTCCAATCCTCCGGGACTCTACCTTCCTCCCAGGCCAATCTGCACATCTTCCACATCCATTCTACTACCATCTCTCCCCCATGCTTCAGCATTTCACCACACACTCCATCAATTCCTGGGGCTTTCCCCAATTTAACTTTCTCCATTGCTTCCACAGCTTCTATCCTAGTCAGGCAGCAATTGTATGCTACTTCGTTTTTTTCGCCAACTCTAGTTTCTCATTATTTAGGGTTTACCTACGTCCCATGGAACAAAATTAAACTTGTTGTTAAGTTCTCAGACACATTTGGGATACAGTATTGACCTATTGAAAGAACCTAATATTTAGCTTGCTGAATGGGCTAAAACTGCAATATGTGAACCAGATGTTTATGACCAAGTAATACAAATAACTCAACTTAGAGGTTTTTAATTTGCATTTAACCTTTAATAATACCTTTCTGGCGTTTATTGTTGCAAACAAAAGACAATAATTCACACTTTGACATCGTAAAAACTGAATTTTCTTACAATGCTGAAAGTTGAAATTGAGGTTGCACATCACTATTAAATCTTACAACTTCTTTTTGTCTTAGCTATATCAAACTTCACAACCTTTTCTGCAGGCTGAACTAAACCATAATTGCACTGCATCATGTCCAACATTAACCTTCCATCTCAAATGCAAAAAGTAGTTCTGATATCTTAGTCTGTCTCATCTACATCCACAGGTTTGTCCAGTACAATGTTCTCACATGTCTCTCCACATCCACACAGGTCTGTGCATACCAAACTGTTTTTCCTGCATCCACATGATTGTCTGTTGCAATCAGTTTTGCAATGACATTTCCTAAGCTCTAACAAGGCCTCTGGAGCTGGTGCATTCTCACAGAAAACTGGCCTGAGGCGACCGTCTTCTGACTTCCAGCCGTAGTCCACAGGTGAAGGTATTTCCGGACAAGGTGCTTTAGACAACTTCCAAACAAGCGCCATATAGTAAGCTCTGGAGGTGTGTGGCACTAACGTTCCTCGTGTTGGGGGTAGCTGTTTACCCTCTCTCCCTTTCTGTGCAAATAGAGCCCACCTCAGCTCTCTGATGTTGTTCTCACTGATGCCTGAGGTCTTGTATAGTAAACACAGATATCGCTCCATTTAATCAAAGATACATGCTGGTATCTCGTCTGTCAACCCAAATGCAGTAAATGCTTTCAGAACTTCATCGTCAGCTTGTATAAATGCTTTAAAGTGACTTAACACACCCTTACCAGCAAATGATCCAGTGTTGTCTGTTCCCTTGAAAGCATACCACCCAATGAGTGCCTCTGTCCTCTTGGGTCCAAGTCTTTGGTAGCAATCATTGATTGATATTCTGTCACTTTTTGTTCTGAGAAGTGTTGTTGACTTCGGAAGTGATGGGAAGTGACCTAAAAGCAGAACAAAAACATCTGTGTCAACTGAAAAGACATCTAAAGTGGATTGAGGGTCCTTGTGCATCACGTCAAATGCATTCAGAAGAACAAGCTGGACTCCCTCCTCCAGATAGTGCTGACCCGTTGCCATCTCAGGCATACTAACAATGTCAGATAATGAGTGATTAGCTTTCATTGTTGTATGGTGCATAACAACCACTCTCTTTGGCTTATTTTCATAGTGACTGATGAGTTTATCTGAGAGGTACTCTGTCAGCTCTGCCTTGGTGTCCACATGAAAGAGGAATGTCTTCAAATTCCTTATTTCGGTGTTATCATTGACATGATAATGAACTGGTGTTGTGTTAACTGTTCGCTTCTGGCGAGTTCTTTCCTTGTGAGAACCAGCAAGGTACTGATCAAAAACGACCCTGACCTCCTCATAAGGTTCACTCATGTCAGCCACGATGTCGACAAACTTCTTTGCAATGTGCAAGGCATTTGACATTTCAGGAGTTTTGGGCACCATGTTCACTATACACATTGCGTCTATTATTAGGACAGAGGAACGATAGTATGTGAATGTTCAAAGCATTGACATTTCAAGATGAATTGCATAGAAACTTAACAACAAGGTGAAATTCATTTATCTACATCTGTACCTTATGAATACGTAAAAAAAATAGAGTTGGCATGAAAAACGAAGTAGAGCCATGAAATGGACAAATGCCGCCTGACTAAGCCATTCCCCAGCCACTTATACTTGCATTACTTCCATCCTCTATGTTCAACAATTCCTTAAAGTGTTCTCTCCATCTGCTCACTTTTTCTCCCTTCTCCTCTAGTAATCTACCATTTTTATCTTTCACTCCCCTGCTAACATCACTTTAGCCCTGTCTTACTCTCTCACCTCATTCCAGAACATTTTCTTACAGTACCTCCACTTTACACTCAAATTCCTTCCAAATTCCTCATCCACTCTCTTCTTACTCTCTTACTAATCTTTTCACCTCTCTCTTTCTTTCTACATATAACTCTCTCTTCCGCCTCTCAACTTCTTCCACGCCCCTATTTCTCATCCATTCATTGTATGCTTTCTTCTTTCGTGCCACAGCCTGTCTCACCTCTTCATTCCACCACGGTGTTCCTTGCACCCCCCTCCGTCTTCTCTTCATCCCACACACCACATCACATGCTGCACATATTTCTTCTGTGAATATCCTGCACACACCTTCCACGTCCCCCATCTGCTCCAATTCATATTTGCCCAATCGTTCCTCCACTTCTCTCTTTTATTCTGCCTTTTTCTCATCCTCTTGGAATGTCACACAGCCAAATTGCAGAACTTCTGCCTATCAGAGTTCTTTTACTCGCCGATCTACATCTCTTTGGAACTCGTTTCTCCAGAGTTGTTTCCCCCCATACTTCAGCCTACAGCTGGTCAAATCTGTTATAGATTTTTTATGAAAGGAGGACACCAGTAATGTAGTGTATGGATTACTTTTTTTTTCATTTGTTTTTCCTTCCTCAGTTCTGTTATTTAAAAAATGAGAAGCGCAAGAACATTCATATCTGCACAAACAGTCCATCCATGATCCTTTTATTTGATGTCTAGAATGAAACTAAGATCTAATTAATGTCTTTTTTAAGATGACCAAGTGTGCAATCTGACCTAATGGAACGGAGTTTCCACAATGCAATAAAACATCTTGTATGCTGTAGAAAGTCACATCAATAAACAGCCTCAAACAAACGCCGTATATTGTTCAACGAACATGCGTTGTTCTCCACTGAATATTATTTTTCAAAACATGGTGAACGTTTTTGAAATGCAAATTCCCGCGCATCTTGCAACAGAATCCACTCTTGCAGTCACGAGGCTAGCAGTTCAATCTTGTGTTTCGCGAGGGTTGGATAACGAACCAAATCACTGAGCTCGGGATGTGGTATGGAATGGGGCTTCTCGTCAGTTTCATGTTGTGGTTCATCATCATATTACTCTGGCTCTTCAGAGGTCAGTTTCATTGTTAGGGATTTCACCTGGAAGACGAGGGCGTGGCATATCTGTTGAATGTTCTCCAGGAAGTATGACGGAATAATTTGGATATACAATAATTTTTTCCCCTTTCAAGTTGCATCCGGAGTTGACGAGCTAA
>NC_136981.1:18710587-18713087 GCF_032717465.1 Coenobita brevimanus
ATATATATATATATATATATATATATATATATATATATATATATATATATATATATATATATATGTTGATGGTGGAGAGTGGAATCTGAAGCAGCTGCTGTTTGCAGATGATACTGCACTGGTGGCTGATTCAGAGGTGAGATTGAGACAGTTGGTAGAGGAGTTTGGAAGAGTGTGTGAAAGGAGGAAATTGAAAGTAAATGAGAATAAGAGTAAAGTGATGAAGTGTACGAGGTTGGTAGATGGTAGGGGGATGGATATAGTTTTGAATGGCTAGTTGCTTGAGGAGGTAGAGTGTTTTAAATATTTAGGGTCACATGTTGCTGTGGAAGGAAGAATAGATGCAGAAGTGAAGTTTAGAATGAATAAAGTAGGAAAGGTGCTGGGAGGAATGAAATGTGTTTAGATGTCGTTCGCTTAGAATGGATGTAAAGAGAAGGCTGTATGAGGGTGTTGTGGTACCGACTGCGTTATATGGGGCTGAAACATGGAATATGGGTGTAGCAGAGAGGAAAAGTTTGAATGTAATGGAGATGAGGTGTGTGAGGAGTATGTGTGGAGTAACGCGTATGGATCGAGTGCGAAATGATGAAGTGCGAAATGATGAAGTGCGAAGGAGAACTGGAGTTGTTAGGGAGATGGCTGGTAAAGTTGAGCAGAGGGTGTTGCGATGGTTTGGGCATATAGAGAGAATGGATAGTGAGCGATTGGTGAAAAAAATAACTAAATCTGATGTGAGAGGTGTAAGGCTGAGAGGAAGACCACGAATAGGATGGATGGACAGTGTGAAGAGAGCGCTGGATGCGAGAGGGTTGTCTGTTGAGCAAGGTAGAGTGGTTGTGCATGACAGAAATAAATGGAGAGAAATTGTGAATGAATAAATGATGACGCAGCCTTGAGGGGATATTCTCCCGCATTTGGTCTGATCAGCTAGTCAGGCCAGGTGCGAGTAAGGTGATGGGTCTATTATGATGTGGCAGGGGTAAACCAGCTCTACTCTCGGGCCCTGCTGCGGATGACACTGATAGCACTGCGCAGTTGACCCTTGTGCGGTGTGGTGAGGTGAGGATCTGTCCCTTCTCCCCTTTGGGGCGAAGATGCGAATAAATGTATTTGAATGGATGAGTAAATGGGGAGTGTGTCGTCCTGTTTCGACTACCTCCCTTTCCTTGGGGGAAGCAGCATACGTATATATATATATATATATATATATATATATATATATATATATATATATATATATATATATATATATATATATAAATTGTGGAAAGACTGAAATTATTAATATGAACGTGGAGAACCAAATCGATTGTGTAATTGGGAATAATGTGGTGAAGAATGTAGAAAACTTTAAATATCTGGGAACGATTGTATCATCTAATGGATCATTAAACAATGAAATTGAGGAAAGGATTAGACAGGCTTGGCGAGCTGTTGGAATGTTGAAATCTGTTTGGAATAATAATATGCTTTCGGTACATACTAAAGTGAAAATTTACAAGTCCATGGTTAGACCAATTTTAATTTACGGGCATGAGTCATGGTACAGTACAATTGCAACAGATCAGAAAGTATTAGGATCTGAGAATAAAATACTGAGAAGGATTCTTGGGGTAAAGTGGCAAGAAAGAGTTACAAATGAAAGAGTAAGGGATATTACGAGAGTGGAACTAGTTAATGAATATGTGAGACTGTCTCGCTGGAAGAGGCTGTGGCACATATACAGAAAAGAAGGTTGTTTAATACAGGATGTGCCAGAGTGGATTGCTAGAGGAAGAAGAGGTAGAGGTAGGCCGAGGGAAACCTGGTTGAGGACAATGAAAAAAGAAGCAGGAGAGGAGTGTTGGTGGGACCTGAAGGAGATGGCAAGAGACAAATATTGGTGGAGAGAGTTCATTGAGACCCTATGCATCCCGTGGGGTGCCACGGGAAATATATATATATATATATATATATATATATATATATATATATATATATATATATATATATATATATATATATATATATATATATATATATATATATATATATATATATATATATATATATATATATATATATATATATATATATATATATATATATATATATATATATATATATATATATATACAGTATATATATATATATGTAGATATATATATATATATATATATATATATGTAACTTGCAATACTTTGGTGATAGAAACTCCGTGTACAAACAGCTAGATAAGGAGTTTATTACAAGCTCACAGTAAAATAGTCTGCCCGTCTTGGCTGCCTGCTAAGAACTGACGCAATAACGCCTTCGTTCAAGCATGGGAAAGCGTGCTAGGTCAGCAATTTTAGTGGGAGCATGTATGCATTGGGGGGGGACATATATACATCGGGGGTAGACATATTGTGGAGGGGGTACACTATTCCCCCGGGTAGCTGAGATGGTGTCTCCGGACACCAGGAATTAAATGGTGTTTGATTATAGTAGTAAGGCAGGACAGAGAGGTTTGTACAAG
>NC_136981.1:18715587-18730587 GCF_032717465.1 Coenobita brevimanus
TACGCAACACTCTGTACTTTGACTAACAAACGGAACAGCCTACCTATAGATCTAGCCTACTATCGTCACTACCGGAAGTAATACCGCCCGAGACAGTCTACAGGAACACCTCCCACTTACTTCCGGTGGTGACGACTTTCTACTTAACCCGTGTCCAAGGGGGAATGCAGTTGATGGCTCACGATAGTTCTCACTAGCCTTGTGGAAGTAGATGGGATTGAACTGTGTAGGGGTTAGGGGTGTGTGTGTATGTATGTGTGTTGGGGAACGTTAATTAAGGCAGCGAGAGGACTACGGTGAGCCAGACTGGCACTCCAAAGACAACAAGGTCACAAAAACAAATAAAATAACTACTTCCCTCAGTCAGCAACAAAAGAATAAAAATAAACTTAAATGAAAACGCCAGCTCGGCATAAAAATGACTGGGGAGAGAGAGAGAGTGTACAAACACCCGATACTGAAGCTGGTTGGGAAGACACTGCCCTGACGCCAGGCTCGTGTGCAGCCAAGCGCGAACACATGAACCAAATTAATTAATAAGAACTTATATTCGTGCCCCTCTCTCTCTACAATAAATTGGTACTTCTAATGCAAGCAAAACATTATTAAATATACTGGTAGCTCACACAAGAGAATCAAAATAATCAAATGCATACTCAGCATGGTATGAAATAAAATTGCCCTCAGTGGCAGGAACGAAAGAAATAAAAGAACTTGTAACACTCGCTAATTTAAACTCCGCGAATGACACGGATACATACTGCATAATCCCCTAGCCCAGCTGTAACGGCTGCACCCGTGGGAATGGACAGGCGGACAGCGTAACACGCCCTTCCCCAAGGGAAAATTTTGAGCCCTGGATGAAAATTTTCGAATCAAGACCCTGATCCCTCCCTGGATAAACAATCAGCAATTACGTTATCAATCCCCTTAATATGCCTAACTTCTAAATTGTACTCTTGCAAAAGCAAACTCCAGCGGGTCAAACGCTGGTTCTTAAATTTAAACTTGTTCAAAAACTGCAGGGGATGATGGTCTGAATAAATCTTGATCACAGGGCCAAAAGGGGGCAGGTAGACAGCAAAGTGTTGCAGGGCCAGGATAATCGCTAATAACTCCTGCTCTATGACGGAATAGTTCTTCTGGGCTCTATTAAACTTCTTTGAGAAGTATGATATGGGATGTTCAACCTGGCCCTCATCCGGCTGCATCAACACTGCTCCCACCCCTACTCGGCTAGCATCAACTGCCAGCACAAAAGATTTGTCAAAATCTGGTGCACGCAATATAGGGTGGTGGCACAGCAGAGACTTAACAGTAGTAAAAGCCTGCTCACACTCGGCTGTCCACTGCCACTTCTTATCCTTGCGCAATAAGTCAGTAAGAGGGGCAAGCACTGTGGAGTAATTCCCAATAAATCTTCTGTTATAGCCGATCATGCCCAAAAATCGCTGGAGGGCACGGCGACACTGGGGTGCTGCAAAGTTGGAAATGGCATCCACCTTAGCCCGAGGTAGAGCCACTCGCCCATGTCCTACAACAAATCCAAGGTACTGGACCTTAGCACGTACGAACTCGCACTTGTCCAAGTTGACTACTAAGCCAGCTTCCTCCAACTGCTTAATGAGCATTTCCACATGATCAAGGTGCTCCTCCCACTTGGTGTCATACACAATGACATCATCGATGTAAACGACACAATTAGGTATACCATCCACCACTTTATCCATAAGCCTTTGGAAAGTGGCTGGAGCATTCTTCAATCCATAAGGCATCACCTGGCACTGATATACTGCACCACTGACAACAAAGCTAGCCACTTGTTTAGCCCGTTCCGTCAGCGGGACCTGCCAGTATCCTTTTACTAAGTCAAGTTTGGTGATATAAGTGGCATTTCCCACCTTGTCCACGGAGTCATCGACCCGAGGTAAGGGATAAGCATCGGTCTTAGACAGTGAGTTAACCTTCCTGAAGTCCACACACAACCTAACCTTCCCATCTGGCTTCGGCTGTAAGGTAACTGGTGAACTCCACTCACTGAAACTCCTCTTGATCAATCCATGGTCCAACATATACTTGATCTCATTATCGAGAGCTTTCTGTCTGATAGGGTTGATGCGGTAGGGAGCTAATTTTACAGGCTTACTATCCCCAACGTCAATGTCATGAGTAGCCCAAGTTGTCAATCCCGGTGAATCTCCAAAAACTTTCGGATGTTTCCATAATCTGTTGCACAGCTCTTCTCGCTTCACTGGATCAAGGTGTTGCAATTTCTCCACCAGAGCTGCATAACCATTGCCCTCCCATAGGTCAGCTGGTAACATCTCACCACGACTAAGCACTTCCTCCTGCTCCTCCAACTCACTACCAACCGCCAAAACTACAGGAGCGCTCTTATCCCTGGTTCCCTCAACGTCCACTCCAAAGTCTCCTTCTAGGGACTGTAGCTGTAACCCTGGTCCACTACTCACATCACCAGCACCAACAGCTCGCTCCACAGCACGTTCCTTTGATGCCACGTCCTCCCTTCCCCGTCCTTCACATCCCAGGTGAGAGACATCAGCAGTCATCCCACAATGAGAATCAACTGGGCGGTAGTATGGCTTCAACATATTGATGTGGCACAACTGAGTACTCTTCCGCCTATCTGGGGTAACAATTAGATAGTCAAGTTCCCCAACTCTCTTCTTCACAATATAAGGACCACTGAATCTAGCTGCCAGAGGTTTTCCTTGCATGGGCAGCAGTGCCAAAACTTCATCTCCTTGCTTAAACTCACGACTTCTGACCTTCTTATCGTAATGAGCCTTCATTTTCGCTTGAGCCCCGATTAGATGGTCACGGGCAAGCTCTAAAGCACAATGCAGTCTCTCCCGAGTGCGGCAGACATAGTCAAGCATGGATTCCTGGTTGCCAGATTTGTTGTTACTCCAGGCCTCTCGCACCACATCCAAGGGACCACGAACTCTGTGCCCAAACACTAACTCATTGGGTGAAAACCCTAATGACTCAGTTGGTACCTCTCTCACTGCAAACATAACAAAGGGTACCGCTAGGTCCCAATTCTTTCCACTATCATAGCAGAAGGTGCGCAGCATTGTCTTTAAGGTCTGATGATGCCTCTCCAGGGCACCTTGTGACTGTGGATGGTAGGCACTGGACAAAATGTGTTTGATGCCCAACTCTGTCATTGTCTGCTTAAACAAATTAGATGTAAAATTTACTCCACGGTCTGACTGCAACTCCTTGGGCAGGCCAAAATGAGTAAAGAACAGGATAAGTTGCTTGACTACTGACTTCGCCTGCATGCTTCTGATTGGTATAGCCTCTGGGTATCGCGTGGTAACATCCATTATGGTTAACAAATACTTGTTTCCAGCAGAAGTAGGAGGTAAAGGGCCCACGATATCAATGATTACCCGGGTAAACGGAGGTTCAACTGCAGGAATGGTAGTCAAAGGGGCCACAGGAAGAACTTGATTAGGCTCGCCCACTATCTGACACGTGTGACAGCTCTTGATGTACGCAGCAACTTGTCCCGGCATACTTGGCCACCAAAAGTTATATCTTAAGTGCTGCAATGTCTTTCTGTTTCCCAAGTGACCTGCTAAAGGTCCCTCATGTGCTAACTGTATTAACGGCACCCTATACTGCACAGGCACCACCACCTGCACTAACTCACCCACTCCTCCATCCACCGTGGCGCCAGTGGGCGTCCATCGGCGATGTAAAACATTGTCTTTAATCAGGAACTCCTCCTTACCACACTCCATACTTCTTTCTTCCCCTACTCGAGCAAACAAGGGCTTTAATGTTACATCCTCCTGTTGCTTCACCCTCAATTCTGCTGGCCCAACACCCGCCAGCTCTACTGAGGACTGAGATAAGGGACTGGTCGGGACACTGGATTGCGAAGGGCGATCAATCTCAGCGTCACCTCTAGTACACTCGACAGGGGGAGGAATGTCAGACTCCACACTGACATCATCACCTCTACCCTCAACAGTGACACTCTGTTCCTCAGGCGCGTTTGACGGTGGTCCTGCATCCCCGCAGTCGACCCCAGCGTCCTGAAACTCTTCTAATTCAGTCGGTGGGCTGGGTTCAGTCTCCACACAGACACACCCAACACCACCTCTAGTGTCCTGAGTGGGAAGTGGGGCGGCGCCCATACATGCATTCCCACTCTCCTCACCCACTACAGCAACACTCTGCTCACTAGGTTCCT
Source organism: Coenobita brevimanus (assembly GCF_032717465.1). Classification (NCBI taxonomy): domain Eukaryota; kingdom Metazoa; phylum Arthropoda; class Malacostraca; order Decapoda; family Coenobitidae; genus Coenobita; species Coenobita brevimanus. The sequence continues at coordinate 18,719,816 of NC_136981.1, forward strand.
CCATTGGTGGCCCTGCCTCATCACAGTCGACCCCAAGAACCTGTGACTTCGCCAGTTCTTCCTCCCAGGCTGCAACCTGTGCCATAGATCTTGTAATTGCACAGACTGGGAACATGGCTTCCACTTCTGCATCAACTTCAATACCAATTTCTGGGGCGTCAAAACACTTCTCTGCCACAACAACTGGTGGGGGAAGAGATGGAAATACTTTCTCCCCAGCCAGGTCGTTCCCCAGCAGAAAATCAACCCCCTCTACTGGCATTACATCAGCAACAGCTACTTGGGCTGCAGCCTGAACAATGGGGCAATCGAGTTCCACATGAACATAATCATAGTATTCATCTGAGTTCATGCCTCTACACAGCACATACTTCCCTGAATTTACAGGCCCTCCAGTCACGTTTCTGCACACAGACTGTTGTGCACCGGTATCACGAACCACAGTAACTGGATAACTGATCCCATGAATTTTCACTGTGCCGTGACACATAAAAGGTTTACACCAGTCTAGGGACGATTTCTGAGGCAATTCATCCGGAGGTGGCGTAGCATGTTGGGTAACTTTTTCAGCCTGAGCTGGCAGCGAGCACAGCCGGCTGCACTCCAGCTTTCCACAGACTTCTCCCTCACCGTTACCACTCTCCCAACTCCTCTCGTTCACCTGACTCGAACCTACAACTAGTGCCACTGGTTTGGCATTTTGGGAGGCCTTCCACTTAGGGCAGTTAGGCTTGATGTGCCCACTCTGTTTGCAAAAGTAACAAAGTAGCTTCGAACTGGATACAGGGCTCTTTCTCCCAGAATTCCTTTTCTCCTCTGTACTTCCCTTGGACTGATTCATGGGAGATTTATCCCAGGCAGGGCCACTCACAGTCCTCTCCCTGGAATGCTGAAAATTAGCATACTTGACCCCCATACTCCGCAAGGCAAACACCCGGTCATCAGCCCACGTCGCTGCTTCCTTCACTGTCTTAAATCTCTTCTCCCTAATTTTAACACCAATTTCTTTGTCAGCCATGTTGGTAAAATGTTCCATCAAAAGCAGTTCACGCACATCGTTATACGAAGTGGCGCTCTCACTCAGCAACCACTCGTCTAACCTCTCCTCCAGATACCTGGCGTAGGCCATATAGGTGTCAGCAGGTCTTTTCCGAGCACCACGGAACAACAACCGATAAGCCTCTGGTCTAAGTTCATATGCCTTCAGGATGGCTGCTTTAAATTCATCATAATCATCTACATCCTCAGGGCTCAACCTATTATACACTTCCAAAGCTTTTCCCTTCAGCACATTAGATACCAAGCCCCCCCAGTGCTGCCTGGGCCACTCAAACTCCCTAGCCTTCTTTTCAAACCTGACAAACCATTCTGTCACCTTCAACTCATCAAATGCCGGCACTAATTTTAGACTCCTTGAGAGCCAACTCTCCCTATCCTCTGCACGGCCTGAGGTTTGGGTATCTGAAGTAGGTCTATTAGCAGTCACCTCCAAGCGAGTCTTCTCCAGCTCAAATCGCATTTTTTCACGCTGCAACTCCATCTCTTCTTTCTCTCTTGCACGCTGCATTTCCATCTCCATCTCATCTTTTGCATGCTGCATTTCCCTCTCTTCTTCTCTTTTGCACGCTGCATTTCCCTCTCTTCTTTTGCATGCTGCATTTCCATCTCCAACCTTTTCAACTCCAACTGCAACTGGGCCTCCAGTGACAAGACTCCAGGGTATATGGGAGTGGAATGAACAGCTCCAGGGAAAGCACTAGACATACCTGGGGGAACTGCTCTAAACTGGCTCGGCGGCATCATAGATGGTAATAGTGGGGTAGCGAAACGAGGCAGCTCAGCACCATAGTCAAACTCAGGGCTCACACGGGGAGTACCTTTGCTATGTGCCTCTCGTTGTTCCATATTTTCCATATCCACAGGTGACTCAGCACGTACGCGATCTGGTGTAGACACGCGTGACTCCATGGTGACAAATCAATGGCAGTACTGAATAATGAAATACTAATGCTGACTGAGAAACTACACAATCAACTTCACCTCAAAGCACAGAGAATGCCAAGGTAACGATATCCTAGCAAGAAGAAGGCACTGTTAGGATATCCTGATGCGAGGTCGCCACTGTTACGGTAGCGCCAGCCCGGGGCTAGTACAAAAAGACCACAAGGCAGCCTTAGATGATCGGCCTCCACTGCGTTGCAAAAATAACGCAGACCCCGGCACTCACACTCCGCAAGCTAGAGAAAAACTGCGCAACGGAAGAATATTAAATACGCAACACTCTGTACTTTGACTAACAAACGGAACAGCCTACCTATAGATCTAGCCTACTATCGTCACTACCGGAAGTAATACCGCCCGAGACAGTCTACAGGAACACCTCCCACTTACTTCCGGTGGTGACGACTTTCTACTTAACCCATGTCCAAGGGGGAACGCAGTTGACGGCTCACGATAGTTCTCACTAGCCTTGTGCAAGTAGATGGGATTGAACTGTGTAGGGGTTAGGGGTGTGTGTGTATGTACGTGTGTTGGGGAACGTTAATTAAGGCAGCGAGAGGACTACGGTGAGCCAGACTGGCCCTCCAAAGACAACAAGGTCACAAAAAAAATAAAATAACTACTTCCCTCAGTCAGCAACAAAAGAATAAAATAAACTTAAATGAAAACGCCAACTCGGCACAAAAAAATGACTGGGGAGAGAGAGAGAGTGTACAAACACCCGATACTGAAGCTGGTTGGGAAGACACTGCCCTGACGCCAGGCTCGAGTGCAGCCAAGCGCGAACGCATGAATCAAATTAATTAATAAGAACTTATATTCGTGCCCCTCTCTCTCTACAATAAATTGGTACTTCTAATGCAAGCAAAACATTATTAAATATACTGGTAGCTCACACAAGACAATCAAAATAATCAAATGCATACTCAGCATGGTATGAAATAAAATTGCCCTCAGTGGCAGGAACGAAAGAAACAAAAGAACTTGTAACACTCGCTAATTTAAACTCCGCGAATGACACGGATACATACTGCATAATCCCCTAGCCCAGCTGTAACGGCTGCACCCATGGGAACGGACAGGCGGACAGCGTAACAATATATATAGCCATCCATGGACCCATCATCCAATCATATTTGCCCCATGGGGAGCATAGGAACCCTGGGCTAGGCAAGTTGGTCCTGACATTTAAGATGTGAGTGACCAATCTCATTCATCGTAGAGTGGCATTATGTGAGCAATAAACCCAAACCACCCTTTATATATAAACCTACACATGCTCAATTCGACTGGAGAGCCTTAATTGCCTCCTAAACCACTAGGCGCCAAAATTTTGTTGTATGGTTACCACCCAGCATAGAAAATGGTTTCCTAGAGTACAGGAAACCATTTGGCTTGTCACTCAGTGTAGAGCAACCGATAGGCTGAAGGAAGTTGAAAGAATGAAGGAAAGACAGATGAGGGAGCACAAAGTTACCCGGAGGCAGAGGAAAGAATGAATAAAAGAAAGAGAGACTTGGAAGGAAGAGAGGAATGGGCAGGCACCCAAGAGCAGCACTTCATCCAGTGAGTGGATGGTGAGCACCCCCACCTACCACAATATATATATATATATTGTTACATAGCCTATGATTTCATCATCCTTTGTGTAATTTTAACGCACAGTTGCTGCATGTTTGATCACGAGCGTGTTCTGCCTCAGTCCCCCCCTTCTACCGTTATACTGTAGTAGAGTAAGTCGTTCTCTCTGTTGTCCAGAGCGGGATTGTGAACTCTATGTCCCCATGGCTTTCATTTGCGCGTCCTTCTTACAAGTTTTATCAAGCTCTGCTGGCCCCTATATAATGAGCTCAGTCTCTGCATCTTTGCCACTTAGATCTGCTCCTCATTTTGTTCACATCTCTGTCCTCCCCTGTACAGTTATTATTATTGTGAGTGCTCAAGAAATCTCCAAACATCTAGCAGCTGTGTGTAATTTGAGTATAACTGTTGTATTTTTTCTTGTACTGTGTAGCATAAGGTTAATTCTTAGGCCTAGTGAGGTTTTTTGATTAATGTTGGGTTTTATGTCAGTCATTTTTGATAATAGTTTGTATCTGTAATAATTTATCTGGCATTCACTGAGTATTATCTGGTATCTCATTTTATCAGGGCTGACTTAGATAAATTTACTCTTGCTAATTTTGTGTTAATAGAGGCTATTGCAGTTAACCATATATTTAACCTGTTTATTTGCCATTACATTATCCTTATGAGTTCTGAATGTTTTGTTGTTAGTTTGTGCATTAAACTTTAACTTGTAATTTTACCTAACTTTTTTGTTTTGAACCTGGAACTTTACGGGACAGTAGTGATTTTTAGCATTCTCACTTAAAGTGTACATTATCTTTCTCTGTTCCGTAACATAAATTTGGCGACCTCTTATCAGGATATTCAGGATATTATCATAAGGATATTGCTTGATATTTTGTGACTGTTACTTATTAATTATGTCTACTATTACTACACTTGATGAAGCCAAAGATTTTTTGTCAAATGTGCAAACAGTGTGTGATATAGAAAACAGAACAAAGAATGAACTTAAGCTTGTTGCTCAACAATTGGGAATTGCTGTTCGCTCTCATCATTCTAAAGATCAAATTGTTGACATGATTAATGAAAGCTTGTTTAATGTAACTCCTCCAAATGAGCAAACGCAGATTGAATTAGCTAAGATGCAGCTAGCCCTGCAGGAGTCTCGTGTTAAGGAGGCTGAATTTCAAGCACGTGCTAAGGAGGCTGAGTCTCAGGCTAAGGAGGCGGAATCTCAGGTTCGGATTCAGGAGGCACAGATACAGGCTCAGGCACAAGTTGAACTTGCCAGGATTCAGGCAGACCATGAGTATCGCATGAAACAAGGTGGAACTGGATCATCTAGCTCTGATGATTTTGATGTGGCTAAAAATGTTAAACTTGTCCCTCCTTTTAATGAATCTGATTTAACAAAGTATTTTCAGTTGTTTGAGAGGGTAGCTACAGGTTTTAATTGGCCTAAGGAGTATTGGCCAGTACTCCTTCAAACTGTTCTCACCGGTAAAGCTCAAGTAACTTATGCATCTTTGCCTCAGGATCAGTCTGATAATTATGATGCAGTTAAGAGCTTGATTCTTAAGGCCTATGAGCTTGTTCCTGAAGCTTATAGAGTAAAATTTAGGACAACTTACAAGCAAGATAAGCAATCCCATGTTGAGTATGCAAAAATCAAAGAAGATCTGTTAGAGCAGTGGTTAAATTCTAAGAATGTGGATTCTGATTTTGGTAAATTTAAGCAGATGATTTTGCTGGAGGATTTCAAAAGGTGTATTAGTAAAGATGTAAGCCTATATCTTGATGAGAAAAGAATAGATAATTTGTCTGATGCTGCAGTTTTAGCTGATGAGTATGTTCTCATTCACAAGAGATATTCTAGAGAAAAAGGGAAAGCTGAGAGTAAGTACGTTGCCTCTACTCAGAGTACAGGTAACAGGAAAGAAAATAAAGATGATGTTTCTCAGGAAGTAAATACCAGCTTCACCTCTAGATTTCAGAAAAGTAAATGTACTTATTGTAGTAAGCTTGGTCATACTACGGAGAGATGTTTCAGGAGACAGCGTGATGTGAACAAAATGGAGTTTTTAAATATTCAGTCAATTGGTCTAGTGTCCACTCTTGAGAGTTCCCAGAATTCTTTAACTGAGTTAACTGAACCTGCTTTGAGGGGTAACTTAAATTCTCATGATGGAGCTCCTCTTTTGAGCAGTAACGTGGGTGACACTCTCAAGAGTTCATGTGCTAATTTCCTGTCTGATGGTTTTGTCAGTCCTCTGGACAGTAATGACAGGAAATCAGTTAAAATATATCGTGATACAGGTGCTTGCCAATCCCATATGCTGACCAGTGTTCTAGGCTCTAATGTTAATTCCTCTGATGAAACTGTAATCTTACAAGGTGTAGGGAATAATTACTTCTCTGTCCCTCTGTGCAGAGTGAATTTAGAGTCTGGTTTTCTTAATGGTTCCGTTATGGTTGGGTTGGTTGAGACACTCCCAATATCAGGTGTAACTTTCTTACTTGGAAATGATATTGGCGGAAGTCAAGTGTGTCCAGCTCCTCAGTTGTCTAGTGAGCCAGTGGCTGTGTCCCAGGATTGTGATGTCCCTGATGTGTTCCCTGCATGTGCTGTCACTAGGGCTAAGTCTAAAGTTACTGGTGATTTAGAGGATAATGATGATGATGATGTTATCCTAGCTGACACTTTTCTTGCTAATTTGGACCACTCACCAGATGAGGCAGTACCCCGTAGTGTTGATAATTTGTCTCGTCAAGAGTTGGTTGAGTTGCAGGTTGCTGACCCTGAGTTGAAAGGTCTAGCTAACTCTGCTTACAGTGAAGAAGAGTCAGCCGGTGCTTCTACTTGTTATTATATTATGAGGAAGTGGAGACCACCAACAGCATCAGCCGACTGTGAATGGGAGGTTGTACATCAAGTTGTCATCCCTCGTGTTTGTAGGCAGGATATCATTAGAGTGGCTCATGATTCCAGTTTGGCAGGACACCTTGGAGTGAGGAAGACTGTGGCACGCATTTTGAAACACTTCTACTGGCCAGGTATCTTCAGGGATGTTTCCTGGTATTGTAAGTCTTGTCACACCTGTCAAGTTGTGGGGAAGTGTAATCAGACCGAAAAGGTTGCACCTCTAGTTCCCATTCCTCCTTTTGAGGCGCCTTTCACCCGTGTGTTGGTGGATATTGTGGGCCCTCTTCCTAAGACTTCTTCAGGATTTTCTTATGTGTTGACCATGATTGATATGGCTACTCGTTATCCTGAAGCCATTCCACTTAGAAATATCTCAGCAAAGAACGTGGTTAAGGAAATGCTAGGGTTCTTCACAAAGTTTGGTCTGCCCAAGGAGGTACAGTCAGACCGGGGAAGTAATTTCATGTCAAACGTTTTCAAGCAGTCTCTGAAAGAGTTGGGCATCACCCAGATCACGTCTTCAGCTTACCATCCCCAGACCCAAGGAGCGTTGGAGAGATATCATCAAACACTCAAATCGATGCTCAAGAAATACTGTTTGGAACATCAGAAAGACTGGGATAAAGGTCTTCCATTCGTTGTGTTTGCTGCAAGAGAATCTCCAAATGAATCACTGGGCTTCTCACCTTTTGAACTACTGTTTGGCCATGAAGTAAGAGGACCCCTTAAGTTACTCAAGGAATGCTGGCTGTCGGAGGAAGATGACGTCAACCTGCTGGAGTATGTGATGAAGTTCAAAGAACGGCTGTCCACTGCTTTACAGCTGGCGAGAGAGAATTTAGGAGCTGCTCAGAAGATGAAGACTTGGTATGATAAGAAGTCCAGGTTACGCCACTTTCAGCCAGGAGATCAGGTTTTGATTCTGCTACCAGTTCATGGGCAACCTCTTCAAGCCAAGTTTAGTGGCCCTTATTTCGTGGAGAAGAAACTCAGTGATGTCAACTATGTCATCGCCACACCAGATCGTAGAAAGAGCAAGCAACTATGTCACATCAACATGCTAAAGTTATATCACAGGCGGGACGAAAATAATCCAGTCTGCACTGTAGCTGTTCCACCCGAGTCTACAAGTGAAGTTCTCCCATGCAGCATGAGCCTGAGTGATAGTTTGGGGAAGAATCCTGATATCATGAATGATCTCCAGACTAAGCTTTCTCATCTACCTCCCAAGGAAATGCAGGAGTTTTCGGCATTACTGCAGGAGTACCCGCAAGTGTTCCGTGCCACTCCAGGAAGAACTACTGTGTTGATGCATGATGTCGAGGTTGGAGACGCAAAGCCAATTAAACTGCCTCCTTACCGTGTGAACCCAGTGAAAGTTCCTCTCATCCAGAAGGAGCTTGGCTACCTGTTGGACCACAAGATGATTGAGCCCTGTCAGAGCGAGTGGAGTTCTCCTGTCACTCTAGTCCCTAAGCCAGGTGGGTCACAGAGGCTTTTCATCGACTACAGACGTGTTAATCAGATAACCAAAACAGACACTTACCCTCTCCCTCGTGTGGAAGATTGCATAGACAAGATCGGAAAGGCTAGGTACATAAGTAAGTTTGATTTGTTAAAGGGATACTGGCAAGTACCTATGACTGAACGTGCTAGGGAGATCTCATGTTTTGTAACACTAGGAAAGGCTTTTGCATGTTCTGTAATGCCGTATGGTATGAAGAATGCACCAGCCACATTTCAGAAGCTCATGAATGTTGTAACAGAGGGTTTGGCAGGGTGTGTTGTTTATATTGATGATGTATTAATCTTCAGTGACAACTGGAAAGATCATCTATGCCATGTCAGTAAATTTCTTGACCGTTTAGTTCAGGCTAATCTTGTAGCTAATTTATCAAAGTGTGAGTTTGGTCAAGCTAAAGTTCAGTACCTTGGGTATGTAATTGGTGATGGACATGTTGCACCACCAGGAGCTAAGGTTCAGGTTATAAGTGATCTTCCCAGACCTAAAAGTAGGAAAGAGCTACAAAGATTTTTGGGAATGGTAGGTTATTACAGGAGATTTGTTCTTAACTTTTCTATTCTTGTATCACCACTTACAGACCTACTGAAAAAGGGAGTTGAATTTGTCTGGACCGATAACTGTGAATCCTCTTTCAACAAACTTAAAGCTATTCTATTAAGTCAGCCAGTGCTCGCTACTCCAAATTTTGCTAAGCCTTTTAAGATGGCTGTTGATGCAAGTGATACAGGAGCTGGGGCTGTTTTGCTGCAAGAGGATGATCAGGGTATTGAACAGCCTGTATCTTATTACAGTAAGAAGTTCACTCCACCTCAAAAGAACTACTCCACTATTGAGAAAGAGCTTTTGGCCTTGATTTTGGGTTTACAGCAGTTTTCATTTTATTTGTGTTCTGGTTTTGACCCCATAGTCATTTATACCGATCACAACCCACTGAAATTCCTTAGTAAGTTTAAAGATAAAAATCAGAGATTGACAAGATGGAGCCTACTTCTTCAGGAGTATTCATTAGACATACAACATGTCAAGGGGAAAGAAAATGTTATTGCAGATTGCTTATCTAGACTTTAGACAGATTGTTTTAGAGTAATAAGAAATTTCCTTTGTAAATTTCTTTTTCTTTGTGGGGAGGTGTTACATAGCCTATGATTTCATCATCCTTTGTGTAATTTTAACGCACAGTTGCTGCATGTTTGATCACGAGCGTGTTCTGCCTCAGTCCTCCCCTTCTACCGTTATACTGTAGTAGAGTAAGTCGTTCTCTCTGTTGTCCAGAGCGGGATTGTGAACTCTATGTCCCTATGGCTTTCATTTGCGCGTCCTTCTTACAAGTTTCATCAAGCTCTGCTGGCCCCTATATAATGAGCTCAGTCTCTGCATCTTTGCCACTTAGATCTGCTCCTCATTTTGTTCACATCTCTGTCCTCCCCTGTACAGTTATTATTATTGTGAGTGCTCAAGAAATCTCCAAACATCTAGCAGCTGTGTGTAATTTGAGTATAACTGTTGTATTTTTTCTTGTACTGTGAAGGATAAGGTTAATTCTTAGGCCTAGTGAGGTTTTTTGATTAATGTTGGGTTTTATGTCAGTCATTTTTGATAATAGTTTGTATCTGTAATAATTTATGTGGCATTCACTGAGTATTATCTGGTATCTCATTTTATCAGGGCTGACTTAGATAAATTTACTCTTGCTAATTTTGTGTTAATAGAGGCTATTGCAGTTAACCATATATTTAACCTGTTTATTTGCCATTACATTATCCTTATGAGTTCTGAATGTTTTGTTGTTAGTTTGTGCATTAAACTTTAACTTGTAATTTTACCTAACTTTTTTGTTTTGAACCTGGAACTTTACGGGACAGTAGTGATTTTTAGCATTCTCACTTAAAGTGTACATTATCTTTCTCTGTTCCGTAACAATATATATATATATATATATATATATATATATATATATATATATATATATATATATATATATATATATATATATATATATAGATAGATAGATAGATAATCAGCCGTTTCAGTATCTATTGCAGGACCGGCCTATCCCGACCGGGACGATACAGCCAATGAACAGTCACTCATAAAAGAAACGACCCCCCCCCGGCCAAGACACCTTTCAACCAATATGATTTCGGTCCTGGTAACACTGTAAATGACGTCAGGTGTGGGGGTGTGAAGCTGCGTTTGGGGGAAGTTCATTCAAAGTTCATTCAAAGTGTGTCGAGCCCATTCATTTAACCCTTGAGGCCGGGGGTTTCATTTGCATCATGTGCGGCATTAATGCATAAATGTTCGGGTATGGGATTGTGTTATCGCCTGAAAGTTCTTTGTTCTTCTAGCATAAAGTTAATTTTGTGTGAAGGACAACATAACAAGTCAGATATAAAGTATGTTTGACTCGAAATGTGGATTGAAGCAGTGTTTCGTGCAGATTAACTCCGCCCTCCTCTCAAACACCCCTCCTCATCCCCTCATATGGCTGACGTCAAATACACTGTTACCAACACTGGATACCCCGAGTTATATTGCCTCTACGGCAGGGGGGGTCTTTTCTTTTATGAGTGACTGTACCTCTACGAAGTGGCTTAGGCTGTCTGGTAGAGATTGTATGAAGGGTGAGAAGTGCTTGTAACTGTAATTTTAATGTTGAAGCGGCTTTGGATGTGTGTGTAGTCTGTGAACCAAGTGTAATCGGCCCTCGCAAGCTGACTGGGTGCAAACACTCTTTATAGTAAGCGACAC
>NC_136981.1:18735587-18770587 GCF_032717465.1 Coenobita brevimanus
AAAGTAAAAAATGGCTTCATGGCAACATTTTAAAAACATGCTGGGGTCCACAGGGACCCCATTTGCCCACGAAGGGTTAAGTTCAGGTTGGACGAGGTTAGTTAGGTTAGGCTGATTTAGATGAACAATTAACAACTTAGAATCTTTCTACATTAAATTTAACAACCTTACCTGACTAAACTTAACCTCGATTATCCCAGCCTAACCTAACCGCAGCCCAAGTTAACCTAACTAACCTAAACATAGCCTCATTTATCCTAGCTAAACCTAACTGCAGCATAAATTATCCTAACCCTAGTTGGATGAATTTGGGCCATCCTAATTTTAACTCATTTCATGAATTCCCTAGGGATTTCATGAAATCACTGATTAAACAAATCCCCTGAAACAAGTATATATAACCATGTATTTGTCTGGCCAGTATTCCTCTTCTCTGAGCAAAAAAAGAAGTTGCTATTTCATTTCCTAGACCTACTGGTGGAACAGCAGCTGCCATCCCAGGGAGAGAAATTAGGTTAAAGAAGGGAGAAACACCAGCATTACTGCATTTCAGTTTCAGGCCAAATTTTCCTTGATTTTGTCTGCCTTGTAGCGTATAGGCCCAACTATAGCAGGAAATATGTCTCATGACACGCACAACATTCCCATAAAACTATATCTTTCCTCTCATAACTGATTGAAAATCTGAGAGAATAAATTTGTAGTTTTGGACAACAAACCTTAATGTAACCTAATAACAATTTATCATAACCTTGGCTATCCAAATGTAACTACCGCATTCAAAGCGTAATTGTGGGGAAACCCGTCGTGGGTTGATTTTCCTCTATTACATGTTACTGTAGTGGGTCTTTGCACCTCCAGGTTAGGTGCCATACCCTTAACACAATGAGGATTTAGTTTAATGCTCAAGGGATATTATGGGGGAAAGGAGACTGACCAAATAAAAAAATAAAAACACTTGTGCTAGCCAGACCAAAGTTAGACTGCCATAATCTTCATTCCTAACCACATATTTCACAGTATTCACTTAGTAACCACAGCAACAAAAGACAGTAGGTTATAGCCTATAATGTTACAGGAAATCTGTGAAAATAGTCATTTTGTGAAGTAACTAATCAATCTGTGAAAAGGATTTTTAGACAAGAATGATTTTTGTTAGATTTCAGTTACAGTCAGGTCAGGTTTGGTTAAATATGACTAGGATGGATTTGATTAGATTAATTTAGATTATGCTTTGTACAACTTACTCCAACCTAGTCATAACTTTTATTAAATAAACCTATACAGACCAAACCTAACACAAACATTACCTAAGCTAACCTAACCCTTCTTTAATATTGAAATTTAAGCTCACCTAACTACAACCTTCATTTATACTAATATAACCATTATCAACCCAACGTAAGTTAAAATCCATTTCACAAACTCACTAGAATTTTCATAAAATTACATTTTCCACACATCCCCCGGAATATGAAATTTACCTGCATATAGGCAACCTCACTTACTTCAGTCACTGACAATTAGGGTGAAAACTGAATATACCCAAATATTATCAGTAGGATAGAAGTTGTGGAAGCAATGAAGAAAGTTAAATTGGGGAGAGCCCCAGGAATTGATGGAGTGTGTGGTGAAATACTGAAGTATGGGGGGGAGATAGTAGTAGAAGATGTGGAAAATGTGCAGATTGGCCTGGGAGGAAGGTAGAGTCCCGGAGGATTGGAAGTCAGGTATAATTATTCCCTTGTACAAAGGAAAAGGGGAAGAAGAAGTGTGTGGTAATCATAGGGGCATCTGTCTTCTTAGTATAATAGGAAAAGTGTATTGTAGGATACTTATTGACAGAGTTAGAGAAAGAACAGAGGAATTAGTTGGAGAAGAACAGGGAGGCTTTAGGAAGGGAAGAGGTTGTGTAGATCAGATATTCATTCTTAGATCTTTAGTGGAAAAGTTTCTAGAGAAGGGAAAGAAGTTGTATGCGGCTTTCATGGATTTGGAGAAAGCATATGACAGGGTGGATAGACAAGGATTGTGGAAAGTATTAAGAATATATGGAGTAGATGGGAAGTTGTTGAATGCTGTGAAGAGTATGTATGATGGTGCTAAGGCTGTAGTGCGTGTGGATGGTGAACTGAGTGAATTTTTCTCTTTGAAGGTTGGGTTGAAACAGGGATGTGTCATGTCTCCATGGTTGTTCAATCTGTACATGGATGGGGTAATACAAGATGTACAAGGTAGGGTAGTGGATGTTGGAGTGGCCCTGGTGAGAAAGGGTAGTGTTTGGAAACTCCCTGTACTGTTGTTTGCAGATGATACTATGTTGTTGAGTGAAGACAAAGGAGAGCTGCAAGGCTTGGTGGATGAGTTTGGGAGAGTGTGTAAGAAACGGAATCTAAAGGTGAATGTAGGGAAGAGTAAAGTGATGGTCTTTGAGAGAGGTGAAGTCAGTGAATGTACAGCGAGGTTGTATGGTGAGGAATTGGAAAATGTGAGTACGTTTAAGTACTTGGGTAGTGTGATGAGTAAGGATGGAGGTTTGGAGGGTGAAGTGCTTGAAAGGGTACAGCAGGGAAGAAACCAACTCTAACGTATGGAAGTGAAGCTTGGACGTTGTTGGAAGGACACAAGTCAAGAGTGAGAGCAGTGGAAATGAGTTATTTAAGAGGAGCCTGTGGAGTCACATGGAGAGACAGGCTGACTAATGAGGATATAAAGGAGCGTTGTGGTGTGGATGTGGATGTGATAGGAAGCGTTAGGAGGAATACACTGAGGTGGTTTGGCCATGTGGAGAGGACGGAGGGTGAAACACTGACGAAGAGAGTGTATGTGAGTGAGGTGGAGGGGGGAAAAGGGAGTGGGAGGCCGAGGATGAGATGAAGAGATGGGGTGGAGAGGTATATGAGAGAGGAGTGTGTGAGCTGGGAGCGGGGCAGTGAAATGGCGAGGGACAGGGCGACTTGGAGGCGATTTGTTTGTGGCCACCCCGAACGGAATTGAGGCGTCTGGCAATAGATAGATAGATAGATAGACTATTAATTGAAGTACTGCAATATCTCTAGCTAAAGCTGGTGGGTTAGGCTTACGCTAGGAGCGACTGATCCAGCAGAAATCACACTGAACTGTTATTATATTGCTGAATATAAATACCTATATGCACTGAGCAAACTGTAATATTTGACACACATTGGTGGAGCATGAATTATGGCTAAATGTATTGAAGAAACAGCATTAACCAGCATGTGCCTCTACCGCCTAGTTGACTACATCCACATACCACACATATTCCCCAGTTGCGTCATTATTACTAGAATATGATATCTTGCTACCCAGTAACTACTTTTGACGCATACCATTCCACTCCAAATAAGGTAATGAGGCAGTAATTCATCTAAATACGAGCGAGGAGAACCACACACATCATCCATGACTTGTTAATGTTGTCCAGGAAAGGTGTCTTTTGATCGCTAGGACTTCCCCGACCCTGCCGGTCCCATTAGGCGCTAACGAGCAATGCTTTCCAATATGGCCGTGGCGCGCACAGCCAAGGTTTTGAGTATGCTCATTTCACGAAAAGGCGATGTGTAATGGGCCTTCGGAACAAAAGGCGCCGTTAAACGTTTTAAGTATCTGGCCCCTGATCTTCCACACGATGCACAAACACGTCATAAAAACACCTTCACAAATATCAATGCACCAGTCATGAGCAAGTCCTCCCTAGCATGTGAAGTATTCAATACAGACAGTGGATATTTCTGCTGAAATGGTAATATGTGAAGATGTGTGGGATTCGGAAGAATTTTTTCGCTTAAGGAAAGTGGTTGATAAGCCTATGCCCAGAGTCGAAAACGTTAAAAAAAACATATTCATGCCTTCATACTTATAAAAGATTTCCTTTCTTTTCAACATTCAGATATCGCCAATCGATTGTTTCAATAATTCACTTCTAAAACTTCGTCATTCTCAAGCAATGACACATCCATTAAATCAGTAGCTTGTTTCGTCTTCTCCTAACAGTACTTTATATCCATTAAACAAGGTTTCAAACAATACTTGTCCATCGTCTGCTCAAGACACACTCCACTCCAAAGTTTTCTCTGTTTCACCTCTCTCATTATGGACACTGAACAAACACCGTAAAGTAACACCAACCTATATCGCTAGGACTCTCCTCATTTGAATTATATTGCTTGAGTAACAACTTCGACAGCCAATACAACCACTTTACCTCACCGAAAACCTATGCAAGGCCATAAACAAATTACTTTGCACTTAATATGCATTTAGGCTCCACAGTGCCTTGCTACTAGTCCATCGTTCACTATTCCATCCACTTTACATGAAACGAACAACCATTACCTAATTTTCTGTCTCACTCTTGCCATTTTTCACTCTCCCTGTAGCCAAATATCTTTCTTCCAACCGCACTTTATTCTCTTATTTGCTTCTGCTCTCTGAAATGTATTTCAATTATCATCCACTGCTCCCTCTTACCTTCTATTCTTGCTACACAATTTTCACTTATTTTCCCTCCAATACTTAGGCTACAAGTATTTTCCATTCCCTAAATTGCAGTGGTTTTATCTTGTTCTACTACGCCCACCCCCTCCTTCTTTCATCACACACACACACACACACACACACACACACACACACACACACACACACACACACACACACACACACACACACACACACACACACGATGGTTCACAATAACCTATTCTTGGTGGGAAAAGGCTCTAACTCAATTTAGCTTCTTAAGAAATACACCTAACCCAGTTGCAACGGGCGGTGCAACACAATTTAAGTCGGTCAATAGCGTTTAGGTCTTCATCCGGATCACACACAATTTTCATTTACTCGACAGGCAAGTTTCATTTGGGGTTTTCAGCTGTCAAATTAATACAGTGCTTGAACCTGTAAGCAAGCCCTTTAATTTCTCGTGGTCTTGTATAGAACACGTTATTTCCTCCGCTAATGTAGATGGACAGGGGTTAGGTATTCAGCCTTGTCTGTTTGTGTCCCTGTGTATAACATTATTGCCATCGGACATTAATGAAATCTGTGGGCTGTGGGTCAAGGATGAGTTTATTACAATTTTAGGAGGATCCGGATCTGGATGCCGGAGTAAATTATGATTTCTATTGGCAATGGCGAAGGAATACGCTCACTGACGCTATGTATCATCGTAGACAATGCGAGACCATAAACTGACTATGTCATGATGCAGTAATATTCGTCTGGTAGGAAAGAGGAATTACAGCAGTTAATCATAAGTTTTATTGGTGTCCGGGGATTTGCGCGCTCTCTGAGTGCTTTCTAATTGTTGGCTGTGGCCAGCCTGTAGCCCACATAACCATGCGAAGTCAGTAAAGATACAGAAAGGTTAGTCGTATTTTATTTTTGTCCTATAGTTAAAAATATAGATAGTCAAAACTAAATGCTTGTTTTTATCTTTGTTCTCTGTTCTAGTGATGTGACTCTTACTTTCGGGTCGTCAATGGAACTGGTGTCATTCCATTGACTTGTCAGTCCTTATATTCGGGTATCCCTCATCATAAAAGAGAGATATGGACGTAAAAATATTGACTGCCCGATTTAATGGCTCATGTAGCTGATCACTATGAAATCTAAACATTTTCCTTCGGACCAATCCAGACGCCGTTACGTCAGATTTCCCTTTTAGTAGCCAACGTATACCTACTGGCAGTCCTCATTATATGCTATGATTGCGGTCCAACATATCCCAGCTCATTTCATACAAACAATCTTCATTACATAAAGGTACCCTACGCCAGTGTTTGCTTTTATAAGCCACTTTAATCCTACAAAATAGTCCCCTTGTTAAATCATGAACGCATACCACAGCAATATCTATTCAACTGATGCCTGCACTCTGGGGAAAGAGAGCAGATCGGCCTCACTCGAACTCTAATACACAGTGCTTATCGTCAAGTGGATCTGATAACCGCAATATCTAAATACAGTAATAGTAATAAGGTCAAGCTGTGTATGTCTGTGTTCAGCTGATGGCTGTACTCTGGGGAAAGAGAGCAGATCGGCCTCACTCGAACTGTAATACACAGTGCTTATCGTCAAGTGGATTTGATAACCGCAATATCTAAATACAGTAATAGTAATAAGGTCAAGCTGTGTATGTTTGTGTGTATGTTTGTGCATTTGTTCGTTTTTTTTTTCTCTCTCTCTCTCTCTCTCACGAAAACAGTAATAGATATTGACCTAATTCTTTTTGCATTGGGTCAGGATGATGACCGGGAGTATAAAAAAAAAAAAAAAAAAATATATAGTAATCGCGCACGGCGAAACAGCGCAAAATTGTCGGAAATCGCAACGCCTGAAAACATGCAGAAACAATTTTGTCGACTTTCTTGTCAAAATTGATCATTTTAGGTTTAATAACAATGTGGAAACTTCTTTTTCAGCAGGAAGGCTTGATTCCCCCAGATTTTGTAGAGCATTGACTAGTACGTCAATAAAACCGACATACGACGAGGACCTACAGTAATCTACGCTTTTTTCTATCAGACTCAATCCATTAACAGAAACGAGTTCAGAATAACCAGTCTTTTCCCATACTGTTTATTGTCATTAATATTCATAATGATTCACAAACTCTTTTGCTGTATGGGTTTCCTGGGTAGTCTGGGATAATAATAATAAAGTTGTTAGGCGTGGGTGTTGCACTCTTTGAGTGCTTCTTCTTGTTACACATTTTTCTCTCCCCCCCACATCACTACTTCTGTGTAAAAGAGTTTACTCCGGTCATTCCACTTTACAGCTTCCTCACCTTTTGTTTCCCGTCACCATTCTACTATCCTCGCTTACCTGCGTTATTCGCTAAACTATTGCAAAGAACCCACTTCAGCACAACACTTTCATTAAGAAAGTCGCACTACTGCTTACTAATGTACACCCCAATAAAATGATTTGGATTCTTCACATGTACAGCACTAATTTTCATCTTGAGTTCATAGACTGTTATTAATGAACGACTTACTTCATTGCTGGATCAATAGAAACGAAAATCATTAAACACTACTACTTTCAGTCCCACAGACGATTTTATATTATTTATTAATTTATTTACTTATATTTTTATGTATTATTAAGTGCTGAGAAGCACTAGTTACATTGTCTCTAGCCGCCTACGACTCCTTGGTCATGCTGCGAGTAGTTTGCCACGGAATTACTCCATTCTTAGTTGGTAACTGTTTTGTATTTTGCTTTCTTGACAATCCCTCAGTCGACCCTGGCATCCATTTTCATCCGTTTTCACTCTCTCCTTACATCGTATAACGTTACTGTTTTGCACGTGTACCTTAGTTTACCCTCTCCTCATCCTTGTCAACCGTTTAGTTCCTCTTCCAACAATGTTCAGTTGATCATTACATTTACACGTCTTTCTCCATTGACTTTATTTTCACCTCCACTCACCCTACATCCTTGCTTTCCCATCTTTTACCAGAAGAGTTGCTCGTTCCTATCTCTTACCAGAAGAGTTGCTCATTCAATATCCCATTTGCCCTTCGTCGCCAAATCAGCTCTCCCTCCCTCTTTCACCTCACCATTTTTACCTTTTATATCAACCCTGTAACTCTTCTCCTCGGTGATTCTCATTCGGTCCTCAGCACTATTTTATATCTCTTTCTCATATTTCTATTTTCCCTCCTGTTTGCTTTCCCTTACTTCTCCAGCCATCTCATCCTGTATTTACATCCTTTCGCTTCTAAAATGTCTTAAGTCTCCCTTTCTCATTAACTAATTTATCATTGTCGCTTCATCACATTCCTTCACCCTCTCCTCACAAAACTCTTCAACGCATACCCTCAGGTCATTAAACCTCAGTTTCGCACGCTGTCATCCCTTCCCTCCTCATTGAAACGTAAAGGACTTTAAAAGGTTAATAATTATCGGAAGACACATCGCAATTTCAGCAAGGAAGCTGTGATTATCTGATTTTTTTGCATTCGTTCGATTTTGAAAGACTCTTCTGTCGGAAACCGCTTGTTTTCCAATTATATATTATACCCCCTTTCCCAGCTGTGGTGGTGGTAGGAAAAAATGATTAATTTGCATTAAGATCCTTCATAAAAATCGAACGAATGGCATACCAAAAAAGAGAAAGGAAAATACAGTATCACTGCTGACATCGTGAATGTTTCCGGGCATTAATGACTGGATATTTTAGGCATTAACCTGTTCAGCACATATTCAACTAAATCTACAAAAGTCAATCGAGACACCTTACACTACGCATGCACGGATGCCTACAGGAGGATGGGGGGCGGACGAAGCCCCCAGAACCCCACTCGAACGTTAATAATCCACGTCATACATGAGAAATTGTAAAGCAGCCTTCAAGTCCTCATAAAACATCCTGGTTGTTTGAAGAGTATTCCACTAACACTCCCAACACCATAGCCATGACTGAACTGTTTTGAAGTCCTATATGTATTCTGACACGAGGTTTAGAGCCCTCTGACTGATTACAGTGTCAAAAGTCGAACGCTGATGGTTTTGAAGAATTTGTTAAAAATCTCTAGAGGGACGGTGGGTAATGCTGTAGGGAAACAGGAGAAGGTAAGCAACGTATATTAGTACATTAAGTAATTAATTAGTTTTTTATTACTGTTTGGCATGGAGTTATTGAAGAAATCTGTGTTCCTCTGTTGTGATGTAAATATACAGCACTACAAAGTGTTTGAAATCAAGTTGTGACTTTTGCTAAATATTATTCATTTAAACTAATAATGCAATGTTTGCAATCTGGGTTACTCCCTCTGGTTTTGCCAGTTACATCCATTCCACCTCCTCTTCTCTCTCTCTCTCTCTCTCTCTCTCTCTCTCTCTCTTTCTTCGTTCATTATCAAATTCCATCACTCCAAAACTGGCGTCACATCACAACATCGCTGTACTGTAAAACCACTGCACCAACATCCCCACATTTATCATCACACACCGTCATCATACCACCACCACAGCACCATGGCCATATTGCTGTCATTCAGTGACCATCATCACACTTCCTTAATTGTCACCACACTTACTCCACCCTATCACTACACCACACCGACAATCGTCCTTATTACCACCATCATCACCAAACCATTACTAGTGGCATCATACTCGTGCAATTATCACCACATCACGTCGTCTTCCTGCCACATAATTACATATTTCGTAAGGAAAATTACGTATTTCGTAATTTCCTTCCCAGCAGACGGACGCACAGCGACACGGGAAGCCTGGGCGAAATGAGGTGAGCTAAGACCTGAGCCCCACTCACCCCACACGCCATCCACGCAACATTTGCAGGACTCAAGAGAGACTAGACTCGTTGTCTTTGAACAATTTGCATCATATTTTCATGAATTTGGAAGACTTCTGGACGGAATTCTATGTGTCTTTGGAGAGTGTAGCAACTTTTCTTTATCGATACAGTCTGCACATTGCACTTCATTGCTGCCTTTTACGTTACAGAAGCAAACTTTGTCAATAATAAAGCAATACGTATATGAGACAAGAATCTGTCGCAGTTTAAAACGCAAAATAAATCAGTAATGAATAGCTAGTAAGAAGCTTCGTGTGCCTCTCACAATACGGCCCATTCTGTGCTACTAGTGCTGCCTTTGTTGTCTGAACTTCATTTGTATATACCGTAGTGATAGGCAAACACATAGTTGTTTCTGTATTTATTTCGCCTATTTTTGGTTAATGAATAAAGGCTTGGAACGGACCTATGTTGTCATTCATTCACTTCTATAATAATAATACACAAGCATCAAATCTAGCATTGATGCGTCACAAGTGTAGGAAATGCATATGATAACACATAGCATAAATATGTCACGTGACAACTGGAGTCTTCAGGGCTACCAACATGTTTCACAAGGTCGCAGTCGTGTTTAAGATCACAGCGTTAATTTTTAAGTTTGATTACCACAAAGTTGCTTGGATACCTTTTTAAGGCAATGTACACATTTACTGCTCACACACAGGACCTCTTAATGGAGTAAAGTTTCCACGGACTGGAGCCGGACAAAAACTGATACACTGCACTGTATTATAGAGTACGAGTATGACCCCTACCTAGGATATGTCTTTACAGGTTTTGAGAACCTTGTGCCGCAACCCTTTTCGATCACACCCTGTAGGAGCCTGTTGACCTCCAACATCCTCATCGTCAGAAATAACTGATAATTCTAATGGTATCAATTTGACACTAGTTTTTACACTGACTTGTTCCTTAGCAACTACCTTTACTATACTGATTATTTCTTCAGAGTCAGGAAGAACTGAAATTATTTTAGCCAAGGGTCATTGGGATCTTGGTTAATTAAGTTTTACTAAAACTAATTCCTCTGCCCTTAACAAGGACCTGTAACTAGCTGTTTGACCACCATAATATCTTTTTCTAAGACTTATTAAATAAGTTGCATTTCATTGCCTATTTCAAACCTCTAAGACCTTATTCAGGTGCTGATATCTTTTCATATGATATTTTCCTCAGTCGTTTTCTTCTAAAGTAGGATCATCAACCTCTTCCTATCAACACAAGGAATAGGATATAGGCTTCTGCCATACAACAAATGTGCTGGTGTCGAAATTTTCTAATGAAACTCAAGTATCGTCCATAATTATATGTGAAAGGCCTAGTGTTGATTCTTCCTTCAGCATCAACCATCATTATTCTCAAATCTTTTCGAGTGATCTTAGTCCTATGTGCTGTCTTTCTTAGGCAGTTCTTGACAATATCTATGATGCACTCAGCGAACCCATCCTGTCCAAGGGCTGTACGTGCTATGAATTGCCATATACAACCATGGAATCCCAAGGTCGTCTTAACCTCTGGGACATTCATACTGTTTAAACTTAAGGATAGTGCTCCAACGAAATTTGTTTCTTTGTCTCTTAATTTGCTAGGACTGGACCATCTAGCAACAAATCTTTAAGTATATTAAAAAACCGTTCTGAACTTAAACCAACGGCTAGTTTTAGGTACCTTGCCCTAGGGTATGAACATGTAAAAAGATATATGTACATTTTAAGGAGAATATCTTCTCCCATCGCTATTATCGGACCATCAAAATCAACTCCTGTTGTATTGAAGGGCCTACCTATGTTTACCCTATTCTTCAGTAATGAAGGCAATCCTGAGTAGACATAAGGTTTTTGCTCTTACCTTCGACATATTATATAGTTCTTCAGGTATATTTTGATAACCTGTCTACTCCAAGAAACCCAATACTTTCACTGGATTTGGAATAATGTTCCGGCATCCGTCCGTTCAGGGTCAATTCACGTGCCTAATAGGTTTGTAAAGTAATTCGTCTTTAGTTACAAAATAAATCAACCATTAATATTCTACCTAGGCAGTGGATAAGAGTCATTCCTTCTAAATGCAATCCCAGACCCTTTATCAACTTATTACTGTTAGCTGTACCTGGGTTTAACTTGCAAGTAGCTCTCCTTATTGCTTCTTTTGCACTTTCTTAACTAATATCCGTGGGTTTTATCTCCTCCCATCCTACCTTTTTCTTCAGGAATCCAGTAACAATTTTGGTTGTAATGAGGAGTTTCATAACGAGGTTCTAATAATGTCTGTTATTTCCGACTCAGGAATGACAGTTGGATCCAGGCTTACTGTATTGAACTCAGTATTACTATACTGTTCTTGCTCAGGCAATTTCCAGCTAATAACCATTCAGATCCATCAAACCACAATCAGTCCTTCACTTGGCCTCCTAAAAGAAGCTCAGCTCGGTTTTTCTGTGAAAAAACATGCACGAAGCCATAGTTGGATGATGGTTCCTTTATGGTTTTTAACGGACAAAAGGAGTTTCACCGTCCTCCTTTCCTATGCAGTAAAGACATATATCACTGACACTCCAAATGTTGGATGATGGTTCTTTGATGGTTTTTATTTCGAACAAAATGAGTTTTACTGTCGTCCTTTCCTATCCAGTAAAGATATACGGTATATCACAGTCACACCAAATGAACCCCACAGCAAGAGAAGTTTCTAAAGTAGGAACTAAGGACGGTACCTGACCAGCCTGACACCTATATATATCAGTAGAAGCTAATTTTGTTTGTGGAACAGTTCTCTGATTCGATGGAGCAACTCTGGATTTGGACATAATAAGTCTACGGCGATCTTCAGACACACAACAGGCTACTGCTCCATATGCCTTTTGAGATGCATTACAAAATATGTGTAAATTTTGAGCACTTATTGTTGGATACCTGTCTAGGAATTATCCTAGCTAATTTTTCATTGTCTTCCCCATTTTTCTTCACACTCATCTAATTTAGTTCCCCAGTCCAGTTTCTCATACAAGGCCTCTTGCACCACCAACCTCAATGGATCAGATAATAAAGAAGCCTGACTTAACTAGGACCTTTTAGTGAGAGGAATCTCAGGAACCTAACAGATTTCCAGGTCAGCACATTTGAATGAACAATTCAATTAAAATTCAACACATTCTGAAAATTAGGGGTACTTGTATCACATTCTAGACATAGCTTCCTCATTTTAGCCCTTAAAAATGGTGAATTTCTTTTCCAGCTGTGGAAAGGTAAATTTACCTTCCAACATTCACTGTTCGCCAGTTCGTAAGCTTTTAATGCTGCTGTTTCAGTTTCTGCCACACTTTGAATATTGTCAATGTAATATGACTGTCCTGTTCCAAGGCATTCAGCATTCTCGTGCAAGAACTAAAGAGCACCGATCTGAAACGATAAGTTTTCAAAGGTCTATCTGGGTCTGAAGGTTTTTGAGGTCAATGGAAATTAATATACTTCCTCTCATCTTTTCTAAATCCAGTCCTACTGTAAGAAAAGCCTAACCTATACCTGATGTGGAAGCATATGGCCTTTCTATGACTTTTATGAAAATATTCCCCAGTTTCTCTGCAAGTGTTGGTCTGCAGTAAAAGGAGTCATTAAGGCTAATTTCAGCCTTGGATGCCTTACTGCTACGACTGAAAACTGTCTGTATAGGAGGTGTCAATGAATTGTTTTTAACTGCATGGTGAGACAAATAATGTCCATCTTTATGATTAACCAGACTCACAACTTCTACGAATTTATTTTTCAACTGATCCTTTATGTTGTCATAAAGGGGCAGGTGTTTAGGTTTAATCATCAACCTTCTTAAGAGGGCACTGAACTGAGCTTTTGCTGCATGATAATTTGTAGATAGTTAACGGATATTTTATTTCCACGGTAAGCCTACCCTTTATTATCCATCTTTGTACTCCACAGATTTAGTATACATGTCTATTGTTATTTGGTCTTCAGGCGTGGATTCTTCAGGATGTATTCCAGTACCATGAATCCCATAGTTTAAGAAGGAAGGAAGGAATAATAAAGAACTAACATCAAACCAAAATATAGCTATGTGGCACTGATGTAGAAGGAAGAGGGGTGAATAATTAAATGAAATGTATGATACGAAGTGCAGTAAGAAAATTGATGATATTGGAAAGAGAAACAGTGGAAGAGTCATCAAGGAAATCAGTCAGTTGTGGGGGCCGACGGAGTGCGGAAAGGAAGGGGAACGGTGAAAGACGTTGTTGGAATGTAGGCGAGCAATCAAGAAAAAGATGACAGATAGTCATAGGGCAGTCTCAGTGTGAGCAGGTGGAATGAGGATCATGGCTCTTCAATTGACGATTAGTTAGGCGAGTATGACCTAAGCGAAGATGAGCAAGGATTGATTCCCATCGAAGATGGGTGTGGGCTGATGTGTGCCAGAGAAGAACAGAGGGTTTAACACCATGAAGTTTGTTGTGAATCTGCTGGTCCCACAAAAGATTGCCAACGATCATGGAATAGGTGGGTTAGAAGAGGAAACAATCAAAGGCTGGAACGAGGCAGAGGGAGGGCCTAGAGGAGAAAGCAGCAGAGCATGCCACTGAGTCAGCTTGCTCAGTACCTGAAATTCCAATACGGCTTGGAACCCAGCAGAAGCAAACTGACTTTTTCCTAACTGGAAGACGGAAGAGCAGCTCCTGAGTCTAGGTGATTAGAAGATGAGAAGAAGGCGTGGCGTGTAAGGAAGACAGTTCACTGATGTAGGCATTATATAGGCACTAGTATATACCTCATAACACAATATGCAGGATGCAGTGTCTGCTGGAGACATACATAGCTCAGTAGGAATGTAAATCCACATAGTGTATATCCACAATCTTGTTGTCCCAGACCATCGAGGATGCTTAACATATGATGTATCTCAAACAATCTCTTGATGTTGTTGTTGTTGCTGTTATTATAGCCCCAGGTTCATCTGGGATGTGAACCCCTTGAACTGCTGGTTAAACCTGTCCTTTTCTGGCAGTCCATTATCTTCATTTCAAAGACAGGGAGGAAATTAAGGAACGTTTTGATAACCGGACAAAGAGTTTCCTCCATTAAACCTGTGCCACAATGTGAAGGCCCCCCTCTACAGCACCGAAGTTAATGGAAATTATGGTGATAAAACTGCTTTCCATTCTGTCCTCTAAGTGAAAAAAATAAATGCCTTGTTTCTCTGGTGTCAAACTTAGTAATTTCATTTTGAGTGTCTGAACAGTAGGCCAACTGCTCCCATGAAAGACAAAATCTTATGTCTCGGACAACGTGAAAACCCTTCATTATGCTCTTGTTGCTGCCAGCTGATTTTATACAACTTGTTAGTATGGGTTTATAGTTTTCAGCAACTTTTCAAGGACGTGAAAAGTAAGAATTATCTAAACTATCCCTCTGTGATTGCTTTCAGCTTTGAAGTAAGTAACTTTATACAATGATTATAAAGCAGCAATAATAATTTCAAGAGGCGGGAATGAGTAGTTTTTATTCCTACCGCCACTGTGTCATTTTATTCAGCCTGGGTGTGGCTCTAAATCCTCTAAGCGTTAAAGGTCTGAAACTTAGTATCAGAATATTGTTTTTTTTTTTGGGGGGGTAAAAAAAAAAAAAAAGCTACGTAAATCATTGAAACTGCTAGCATGTTATGGGTGTCAATGAGGGCTGCTGTCTCTGATAACGTCCCTCACCCAGAAGCCTACGTCACTGACCGCAAGTTGCCGTCGGTGCCTGTAAAGAGCGCGCGCGCGCACACACACACACACACACACACACACACACACACACACACACACACACACACACACAGGCCAGGCTATGTACCTCTTTACCTCCATCATGCAACACTGAACCTCAAGGACGATTAATCACAATGGTGGCTTTATTGACATAAATTGTTCGCGAGAACTTTGAGAGGGAAATATGAGATCAGGAACACCAACAGGTTTGCCTTAAATATTGTACATAGTGTTGGTGCCAGTAATTAAACCGCCCACAATACAATCATGTTCGCTGGTGCATGAATAAACTAGGGTAATGTGGCCAATAACCCCGGTCTGGGATTTAATTACTGGGCCATGTGTCGCCTCAGTTGCCCTCCTGAGGGTCTGTCGGCTTGGACTGGCTGTGTGTTATTCACAATGGCTCTCCTATACTGTGGAATTACATACACAGCCACGCAAGCATGCATGCATGGATGCACCCCCTCCCCCCCCCACACACACACTTTTGAATTACATAAAGACAGCCAGATGGACAGACATTCAGACAGATGGATGGATAGACAGATTGATTGATAAAGATAGACAGACTGACAGATAGATATATAGCTGGTTAACAGTGACATTAAGCTGTACTGTTTTGTTTTTCTTAAGAATATCTTGAATAACAGACGCATACATATATTCACTATGTTGATACATAGCCTTTATCATTTCAGGTGCAACACTAGTACCTACATATATTATGGCAACAAAATTTCATAGTCCCTTGAACGCAGCATTCATCACAAGGTAACAAAAACAAACACAAGCGTCCATCTTCGTTTGCGTACAATAAAGTATTCGATTTACCTATTAATTTTATCCGCCTTGGCAAAGGTGTGGCTTGAAAGATGAGAGGGCCCATCATCATCTCATTCGACGTAATGTTACCTTTACATGACTGCAACGATAGTCCAGATGGTTTCTTTTAATCCAGGAAACCATTCAATCAACTTGTGCCCAATGTAACTTAAATGCCACGGATAGTAATATTCATAATTTAATGAAGAAAGTGAGTCACGAAAAATTAGATTTATGAGCTCACTGGCTATGAGCCGATAGGCAGAGGGCTTTAACATCCTTTCAGCAAAGCTCTTCACGCAGGATCCCTGCCCACTAACAGCGTAATACGTATTTTGGTGAAAAAGTAGTCAATAAACGAACACCTTGTCGTCTGCAACGGTAAGGTGCTCAAATCAGCTATGACTCATAAGAGTTTACATAGAAGGGCTGGTTGCGCTTTATTGTTCGCAAAAGGCCACTGAGTGTAGCATTTAATGTCTTCACTGAGTAACCTAGCCCTGGATCTCTACGGTTTTCTTGAAACTATAAAGGATTAAACAATAAGTAAGATACAAGGGAACACTCAGAATATGCAACACTGGTGACCAGCAGCTAATATTTATAGTTGTCAAATATTTGAATTTGTCCAGTGATCTAAACTTTAACACTTCCTCTAAGTGTGGTTTTAATAGATCCAAATTGTTTCATTTGACTTTTCCCTGTGACCTTGACCTTTGACCTTTTCTTTTAACAGTGATCTTTGACTGTTCTCAAGGTTGAATCTCTTCATTTCTTTGTTTCAACCTGAACTCTTTTCAAAAGCTTAGTTTAAATCGGACTGAAACTTTTTAAATGACCTTGCCGTGTGACTTTGACCTTTGGCCTCATTTCCAAACATTATAGTTCAGTTTCTTGGGTCAGCATCAACCCATCCACCAAGACTAACCCAAATCAGATCAAAGCTGATTTAGTTCTTTTATTCACAAATACGCACATGGGTCGAACACTGAACTTGACCTGTGACCCTGTCCTTTTGACTGCTTGTTCTCAAAACTGAAGTCTTTCTTTCTTGCCTGAATCCCGTCCACCAAGTTTGGTTTAAATAGGATCAAAATTCTGTTACTTCACTTTGCGCTGAGATCTTGGTGCTTTAAACTTTCCCGGTAAACTTCACTTCGGGCGATTGTTTTAAATCGAATCTCTGTTTTTTTATTAATATCAGCTTTTCCCCGAAGTTTCATTTAAATAGGACAAAAACTTCTTATGTTTACCTTGCCATGTGACCCAAATCTTTGACTTATCGAACACAAAAACATTAAGTTTAGTCCGTGGATAATCCTCAACCCATGCAGTAAGTTAGGTTAAAAATGAGTCATATCTTTTTGAGTTAG
This sequence comes from Coenobita brevimanus, assembly GCF_032717465.1. NCBI lineage: Eukaryota > Metazoa > Arthropoda > Malacostraca > Decapoda > Coenobitidae > Coenobita > Coenobita brevimanus. The sequence continues at coordinate 18,752,896 of NC_136981.1, forward strand.
TTTGTTCACGCACACACACACACACACACACACACACACACACACACACACACACACACACACACACACAAATAAAAAAGTAACACTTGCTCTCGCTTCACAAGTGCGGGTGTAAAAATGTATTCGTTTTATTCTAATGTGCAGTGGTGATGGCGGGCGTGGTGATGGTAAGGATGGTGGTGGTGGCGTCGTTTGTTGATAGACCCTACAACCTGCCGACCTCTTTGCTGAGTACCACGTCCCGCAGCTTGAAAAAGTCCTTAAGGAATACCAGTGCTTACAGGAGCACCTCAGCCTCATGAAGCAGAACTATGAGGCGCACAAAAGGCCAGGCTCCGTTCCAAGGTGAGAAATTTGGTTATTTTTCACAGCTTAGTAGCAAAATAAGATAATACTACCTACCTAAGTAATTTCCAAGCCACTTTTTCGTGGTTTGCACCATATAATAGTGCTAATTAAAAGATTAGTGACAGAATGCGATATTTCTACTATTCCGTACACTCCCCATAGCACCTGTTTGTGCCTGGCACCATAATCAAGCAATAATCTCTTGTTTACAATACGGAGGCATGATAAGACGGTCCTACGATTCTGCATCCTTTCCAAAGCACTTCTTCGTGACTAACACCATGTTATTGGTAAACTGTTTTTACAGTCCAACAAGGAAGGTGGAGAGATGATGATTTTTGGCCAAGTTAAAGTGGACAGAGTGGACAGAGTATACGGACACTAAAGCTAACAATGGAGATGATGTAGCGGCTCCAGGTACAGTACGTCATCGTGGCAATGGACAAGGATACAGTGGTGGCTGGGAAAGTAAAACGATCTAGAAGTGTCTGCCTGGTGCTAGATATGCTATAACGGCTCTAAGTTGTGGTTCTATGCATAACAAATGTGATCGAGGTGTCATTGTGGCTCTGGAGAAGAAATAACCGCTCTTGGCTTGTCGCTATAGCTGTAAACAATATAACTATGACTCTAAGCAACATATACCCGCTCTTGGTTTGCTATCATGGCTACAGGAAAAGCAACCCGGGCCTCAACACCGGATGTAGCTGCTCTTTGCTAATCAGTATGGATCTAGGCAAGAAAATTTCGATCAATGAATCGCTGATAAAAGATAGGTAAATCAGCTCTATGCGAAGTATCACTGTTCTAACTTAACCTATTGGTGCCCAGTGTCCTGTATAATGGACAGAACTGGGCATTTACAAAATTTAATAAAGAAGGGAACCCAGGGGTAGGGACATATGAGCTTCGCGACTATGAGCCGATAGGCGGAGGGCGGTAGCTTAGTACCCTTCCACCAAAATCCTTTGCACAAGAACTCTGGGCACTAATGGGTTAATCGGTGTGACTTTAAGCATGGTACTTTACCTGCTCAAGAACAGTCACTGTGGCAAGATATGGTACCATTGCGCTAGAACAGACAGCGTGGCCTTAAGCAAGGTGTCGTAGCCCAAAGTTTGTCACAATTGCCTCTAGGCAATACAGCCCAGGCGCTGGAAAGAGAATTCTGCTTTGAGTTAGCCTTTATAACTTTAGACAATGTAACCGTGGCTGTATGCAAAGTGTTGACACTCTGTGATAGTCACCATTACTCTAGACAGGTACACTCGGGATTAAACTATCGAACCTAAGAACTCGATAGCTACGAAAATGAACTAATACCACAAAGATATATCTGATAACCTGGTACCTCAAGCTGTAAAGTATAACACCCAACATTGTACCTCCGAGTGCTATAAAATACCAAAGGTAATTATTTGTGTTTACCTCACAAGGGAACCGATATTACCGAGTGTTTCGTTCATGATTAAGAATGTTAATTGAGGAAGAGGCACGATGCATTTTTAAAGTGTACACAGCTGATCGAGGTGCGGATGTACGAGTATGACTGCAGATAAGGCATCGTCAGAAGTGTCCTGGAGTGTGATCCTAAGGCTCTTGGTTTGTTACCGTGGCTCAGGGTGAGTTATAAAGCGGAATACACTGCTGATTACTTCTCTTCGGCTCTTGTAATAATTTCATTGAGTTAGGAAGCTCATTACAACTTCCATACTGGATCATTTCTACTTGTTGCACGATAATAATTCCCTACATGTTGGTTATGGAGAGTTGATCGTTGTTAAAATGAAAGACACAGGAAAATCGGATTAAACAAAATATACAAACTGAAACGCAAAGGGGTAAGTGCTAGGAAACGTGCTGAGCCAACGAAAATATGGTACGTGGGTTGTGGCTGTGGCATCATGTTAATACTTTGTCAGTTCACCCTCAACACGAAGATAATCCGACCACCTTTTTTTTTTTTTTAATGCAAGGAAGAAGGAACCAAAGGCCAGAAGCCTAAAATCCTGTTCCCTCCCAGAAAAAATAAAAAGATGATGGAGCCAAATTTAAGACCCGTTCATTTCGAGATGCCTAGACACACTGTGATTGAAAGACTGAAAAACATATGCAGTACGAAATACAGACAGAGGAGGAAACTACCAGTGTTGACCTGTTGCATACATGGAGGACTGTGAGTAACTATTAACTCTTGCATTAGTGAGTTGGGAAGAAAAGGGATGAGAGTTTGTTGCTAGATGTGCGCTACACGCCCGCTGGAGTGGTGGGGGAGATGCAAACAGACAGTTCAGAGGCCCAGTGACCACTGAAGTAGCGATAGAAAGAAAAGATAAAGATCCAACAATGCGGCGAAGATACAGAGGTTGGAGGAAGCCAGTAAGAGGAGGAAAGTTAATGAGACGAAAAGTCTTTGACTTTACTTTGTTAAGAAGAGCTCTAGACTATATGCATATTTTTCTTATGCAAGAAAGAAGGAGCCAATGGCCAGGAGTCGCAAGCCATTCCCTCCAAGGAGAAAAAAAAAAACGAATGAGAGACAAATTCATGATCCATTCATTTTGAGATGCCTGGACACACTGCGTTTAACCCCTTAACCGCGGGGCGTCACTTTCGTGACGCTTGGAAGCAAGGGATCATACCGCGGGGCGTCGCTTTTGTGATTCTGTGTTATTTTGAATTCACCTGGGCTTTCAAGTGGGGGCTTGTATCATCTATCAGTACTGACAATGTCCAACACTAGTCAGCACTCCTAATCTCATCTGTACTCCCATCCATTGTTGACAATTTAGCCATTTCTCCCCGTTCTTGACTCCCCTCCCTACCCCCCCTCCATTACCCTATCCTCTCGCCTGCCCGGCCATGCTACACTAAGTAAATCTTCCCTGGAATTTTTCACTGATTTCATCCATTGAAATAAGCCCTATGTCGTATTCTTATACCAAATAATATATACAAGAAAGAAATCAGGTAAGTGAGAGTGCCATACACCTGGAATTGGCTAATTATCACCTGACAACACCTCACGTGCACTCGTTCGCTAATTTTCGCTGTTTTTTTCCCCTTGAAATATGCCGTATAATCTATTTTCGTAATAAATATACATGTAAGGAGAGAAGGGAGGAGCCTAAGTGATATTTACATTCACCTGGAGCTACCTAATTTATAATGTATTGTCTAGATTTCCTGCCAATCATATCAGTGCTACACAAAGCTGTTTCAAGATTTAACATTGGTAGCTCTGATTATATATCTCCTAAGTAGGCCTCTAATCTATTTTCGTAATAAATATACATGTAAGGAGAGAAGGGAGAAGCCTAAATGATATTTACATTCACCTGGAACTACCAAATTTATAATGTATTGTCTAGATTTCCTGCCAATCATATCAGTGCTAGACTTAGCTGTTTCAAGAAGTAATATTGGTAACTCTGAATAACCCCTAAAGCAGGCCTCTAGGCTGCCTGGCCTGGCCCCAGCGTTATCAGTGTACTCTCATCTTCCGAAGTGAGAGGACGTATGTTTCATCTTGCTGACTTCAAGGCCTTTTTTCACCCCCATGCAAATGGCTCTGTGACCTTTACCCCCTACTAAACCTCGTGTGGAAAGAGGTAAATGGCTGACAATTGATAAAAGAGTGACTACGATCTTTCTATTGAGTAAAACAGTGCAAGTGGAATTGTAAATAATGTGTAAATAATGTGTAAACAGCAAGTGAAAGTAATGAATGTAAATATACGTGAACAATGGAAAATAGTTTTATAAGTTATTTCAAGTGGCAGTGCACAACACAGTGTAAATAAAATAGAAATGTAAATAACGTAAATAAAATAGAGAACGTAAATAGAAATGTAAATGAGTAGTATTATAAGAATACGAGTATATACCCTAGGAGTAATGAAAGTGAAAGTTTCACTCTAGCATGTCTGAATGCTATGAGTTATGAGAGTGAAGATGAAAGTGACATTCACTCTCAATGCCAGTATACAGGACGAGAAAGTGAATGCTACGTATTTTACTGAAAGAAATTGAATCCCTACAGTGACAATAAACTTATACTACTGAAGGAAACTTATGGATAAAGACTGTAGATATATATAAGTGTTATATAGTAATAGAAATATAAAGTGTGAGGGGTTTTATGAATAATAAATGACAGACTACCATGAGCGAACTAGTGCCAGTGCGACGATCAGACGCGCTCGTAATTTCCATTGCTTTCACAGTGTTTTTTTTTTTAGTATGGATCCCAAACTACTTGAAAATTGTAGAATAGTGTTTATAGTGTTTGTATCTGGCTGTGGTAATCATATTACGGGTTGTCGGGAAGTGTAAAGTGGAGACTTCGTTACCCTACTTCAGAGGTCTCCACAAGTCCTACGGTAACCGACGAAGGCTCAACAATCATTCCAGGAGAAAGCTGAAGGCATGTGCCATAAGCATATGTAATTTTATTATTCTAGGACTAATAACTGATTTTTGGCAAATATTTTTTGAGAGTCTGTCGGAGCCCAAATAACCCCGCGGCACACGCAAGTCATTGGTAAACAAGCCCGCGGTGTAGGGGTTAAAAGACTAGAGATCATAGGAAGTAGGAAATACAGACAGAGGGAGACAGTTCCAGAGATGACCTGTTGCATAAATGAAGGACTGGGAGTAACGGTTAACTCTTGCATTAGAGAGTTGGACAGAAAAGGGATGAGAGTTTGTTCCTAGACGGGTACTAGGCGACCGTCATAGAGGTGGACGGATGCAAGAGGACAGTTCAGAGGAGCAGTGACCGTTGAAGTGGCGACAGAAAAAGAATTAAGATGCAGTAGTGCGGCAGAGACAAAGGTTGAAGGCAACCAGTAAGAGGAGGAGAGTTGATGAGGCAATAAGCCTTTGACTCCACCGTAGTGAGAAGAGCTGTATTTGGGGAGTCTCCCCACACATGAGAGTTTTACTCTACACAGGGGTGAATAAAACCCGTGTATAAAGTCAACAACTGTGTAGGGGTAAAGAAAGCACGAAGTCGGCTCAGCACAACTAATCTCTTGGAAGCAGATATTAAAAGAGATGCAATATGATCTTTCCAATATAAATCCAGAGAGAATGAAACCCCAAGCATGTTTAAAGATGGTACAGGGTTAAGCTGGATATTATTAAACATTAGCGGGTACTCTTGTGAAAGATTTTGTCGGGTAGATAGGTGTAAGAAAAGTTTTTGATGCATTAAAAATAACGAGATTATTTTTACTCCAATTAGAGATACCAGCCAAGTCAGACATTAGGTGTGCCATAGCCTCATCCCTTGTTTGTTGAAGTAACTGCCGAGATGGACGTTGCGAGAACCGAATGGAAAGGTGAAGGGTGGAATCATCAACATGTGAGTGGATAGGGTTAGATGTACAGCTTAGGAGATACATGACGAATAAAAGGAAGAGAGTTGATGATAGGACAGAGCCATGAGGAACACCACTATTGATAGATCTAGGAGAAGAACGATGGCCGTCTACAACAGCGGCTAAAGGACGACCAGAAAGGAAGCTATAGACGAAGGCACAGATAGAATTATAGAGACAGTAAGAGAGCAGTTTGGAAATGAAAGATTTATGCCAGACTCGATCAAAAGCCTTTGAGATGTCAGGTGCAATGGCAAAGCTTTCGCCAAAGTCCCGAAAGGAGGATGACTAGGAGTCTGAAAGGTAGGTGAGAAGATCGCCAGAGGAGCGTCCCTGACAGAATCCATACTGACGGTCAGAAAGAAGTTTATGATAGAAAAGGTGCTTTAAATTTTTCTGTTAGGAAAAGACTCAAAAACTTTTGAGACACAGGATGTCAATGGAACTGGGCGATAGTTAGAGGGTTGGGAATGGTCTCCTTTCTTTGGGACTGGCTGAATGAGAGAAAACTTCCAGCAAGAAGGAAAGGTAAAAGTTGATAGACAAAGGCGAAATAGTTTACCTAGGCAGAGTGTAAGCACTGAAACACAGTTCTTGAGGAGCAACAGGAGAGACCCCATCAGGCCCATATGCCTTGTTAGTACTGAGGCCAGTGATGGCAGAAAATACATTAGCTGAAGAAATTTTAATATCAGCCATGAGGAAGTCTGAGGGGGGGAGTGATGGAGGGACAGCACCGAAATCGTCTAACGTGGAACTGAAGGAGAAGAGTTCTGCTTTATCAGTAGAAGAAATAGCTACAGAGCCATCAGTGTGGAAAAGAGGAGAGAAGGATGATGAGGTAAAGTTGTTAGAAAGGTTTCTGGCAAGGTGCCAAAAGCAGCGGGAAGAATTCGAGTTGGAGAGTTGAGAGTATTTAGTATGGATGAAATTATTTTTAGCAGAGCGAAGAACAGACTTAGCACGATTCCTGGCAGATTCAGGGGTGGGTTGTTCTGGTATCTTTTATAGACCCTCTCCTTTTTTTGGAGAGGACTAGAACAAGCGTGATTAAGCCAAGGCTTTCTTGCATTAGTCAGAGGATATGAGAAAGGAATGTATGCTTCCATGCCCGAAAGAATAACCTCCGTAATGCTCAAGGCACATTCAGATGGCTCTCGGCCATGGAAGCAATAATCATTCCATGGATAATCAAAGAAGTACTGCTTGAGGGCCTCCTAATCAGCAACTTCAAAGTGCCACAATTGACGTTTCTTTTAGAGGGTCCACAGGCCGTACTGGGGTGATAGGACAGGTTAAGGTAATAAGGTTGTGTTCAAAGGAGCCCAACGGAGAGCAAAAATTAACAATATAAGTAGAAGAATTTGTTATAAGGAAGAGGTCAAATATTTTGGATCTTTCTCCAAGGCGTTCAGGGATACGGGTAGTGTGATGTACAAGCTGCACTAGGTCATTAAGGATAGAAAAGATGTAGGTTTGTTCACCAGGTGGATCAGTGAAAGGAGAGGAGCCTCCACACACATGAGAGTGTTACTTGACACAGGGGCAAATAAAACCCGTGTATAAAGTCAACAACTGTGGAAAGGTAAAGAAGGCACTAGGCTGGCTTACCACACCTAATCTCTTGGATGCAGATTTTACAGAAGTGGTAATATGATCTTTCCAAGGTAAATCCGAGAGAATGAAACCCTATGTAAGTTTAAAGATGACACAAGATTGAGACGGATATAGTTAAAAATTAGCGGATACTCCTGAGGATGATCTTGACAGATTGAAAGATGCGAGAACTGAGTTTCTGATGCATTAAAAACAAGATTGATTTTACCCCACTCACAGATATGAGCCAAGTCAAACATTAGAAGTGCCATAGCCTCATCCCTTGTTTATTGAAGCACTTGCTGAGGTGGATGCTGTGACAAGCAAATGGAAAGGTGTAGGGTGAAGTCATCACCGTCTAAATGGATTGAGTATAAATGGGGGTTATTGATGAACAGAAGGAAGAGAGTTGGTGATAAGACAGAGCCCTGAGGAATACAACTGTTGATAGCTCTAGGAGAACGGTGGCCGTCTACAACAGCAGCTATAAATCGACCAGAAAGGAAGTTAGAGATGAGGGCGCAGATAGAAGGGTAGAAAACGTAAGGGGGCAATATGGAAATTAAAGATTTATGCCAGACTCGATCGAAAGCCATTGAGATATCAAGTGTAATGGCAAAGCTTTCGCCAAAGTCCCGAAAAGAGGATGACTACTAGTCTGAAAGGTAGGTGAGAAGATTGCCAGTGGATTGTCCCTAGCGAAACCCATGCTGACGATCGGAAAGAAGGACGTAATAGGGAAGGTGCTTTATATTTTTTTTTTTTCTTTAGGAATACATTCAGAAACTTATTAAATATAGGATGTTAAAGCCTAACCTCATTTTATTACTCTTTTATGTATTCATAAATCAGGACAAAATCATACACAAATCCATAGTTTCTCTCAGTTTTCTTGTCAAGGGTTAAAAACAGTCATGATTACTCCATCACATTATCATGGTTCTTTCTCTATTATACCACTGTCATTTGCCTGTTTGATTAAGTTTCTAAGTTCATCCTTATTGTTCTGTGCTTATAGTCTACCACAGTATCCATTTTATCCATTCTCATGGTCAAACAATGCCATCAAGTCTATTAATAAATGCTAGTATGCCTGATTACGTCTTTCTTTCAATCTGTCTATCAGTTTATCTCTCCATCCACCCATCTATCTACCTGCCTGTCTACATACCTAATTACCTATCTGTCTATCTATCGATCTGTCTTTCTGAATGTCTGTCTATCTGTCTGTCTAACTATTACTTAATTCTATAGACAAAAGTATCATTAGATAATTTACATACTAATTACCTGCCGTTTCCCAGGATAAATAAAGGATGTTACAATAAAGAAGGAAGGCAATATACTTAGTTCATACATTTTGCTTCAAAATTAAATTCAAACTGACCCAAATAAAGCTTTCAAGAAAATAGATCTGAAGTATGAACAACCATGAAGCTTTATCACGGCACGCTCATGTCTACGATGGTTTGATCATTGATTCACACACACACAAATATATATATATATATATATATATATATATATATATATATATATATATATATATATATATATATATATATATATATATATATATTATGCGAGGAAGAAGGAACCAAATGCCATCAGCACGCAATAACAGTTCCCTCTAACAAAAAAACAAAATACAATAGAGAACCAAATTCAAGATCCATTCATTTCGAGATGCCTGGACACACTGCGTTTGAAAGACTGGAGATCATAGGAAGCAGGAAATACAGACAGAGGGAGACAGTTCCAGAGTTGACCTGTTGCATAAATGAAGGACTGGGAGTAACGGTTAACTCTTGCATTAGAGAGTTGGACAGAAAAGGGATGAGAGTTTGCTGCTAGACAGGTGTTACGCGCCCGTCGTAAATGTGGAGGAATGCATGCAGACAGTTCAGAGGAGCAGTGACCATTAAAGTAGCGATAGAAAAGAGATAAAGATGCAACAGTGCGGCGAAGAGACAGAGGTTGAAGGGAGTCAGTAAGAGGAGGAGAGTTAATGAGACGAAAAGCCTTTAACTCCACCCTATTGAGAAGATCTGTATGTGGGGAGCCTCCCCACACATGAGAGTTGTACTTCACACAGGGGCGGATAAAACCCCTGTATAGAGTCAACAATTGTGCAGGGGTAAAGGAAGAACGGAGTCAGCTTAGCACACCCAATCTCTTGGAAGCAGATTTTACAAGAGATGTAATATGATATTTCCAAGATAAGTCCCGAGTAAATGAAACCCCAAGCATGTTCAAGGATGATGCAAGATTAAGCTGAATATTATTAAACATTAGTGGATATACCTGTGGAAGATTTTGTCGGGTTAATAGGTGTAAGAACTGAGTCTTAGATTTATTAAAAACAACCAGATTATTTTTACCCCAGTCAGAGAAATGAGCCAAGTCAGACATTAGGTGTGCCATAGCCTCATCCCTTGTTTGTTGAAGTAACTGCTGAGATGGGCGTTCCGGGAACCGAATGGAAAGGTGAAGGGTGGAATCATCAGTGTATGAGTGGATGGGGTTAGATGTACAGCTTAGAAGGTCATTGATGAATAAAAGGAAGAGAGTTGGTGATAGGACAGAGCCCTGAGGAACACCACTGTTGATAGATCTAGGAGAAGAACGGTGGCCGTCTACAACAGCGACTATAGAACGACCAGAAAGGAGGCTGGTGACGAAGGCACAGATAGAAGGATAGAAGCCGTAAGAGGGCAATTTGAAAATTAAAGATTTATGCCAGACTAGATCGAAAGCCTTTGAGATGTCAAGTGCAATGGCAAAGCTTTCGCCAAAGTCTCGAAAGGAGGATGACCAGGAGTCTGAAAGGTAAGTGAGAAGATCGCCAGTGGAGCGTCCCTGATGGATCCCATATTGACAATCAGAAAGAAGGTTGTTCTATTAAGAACAGACTCGAAAACTTTTGAAATACCGGACATTAAAGCAATTGGACGATAGTTGGAGGTTTGGGAATGGTCACCCTTCTTTGGGACTGGCTGAATAAGAGCAAATTTCCAGCACGAGGGAAAGGTATAAGTTGACAGACAAAGGCGAAAGAGTTTGCCTAGGCAGGGTGTAAGCACAGAAGCACAGTTCTTGAGAACAACAGGAGGGACTCCATCAGGCCCATATGCCTTGTTAGTATTGAGGCCAGTGATGGCAGAAAATAAATCAGCTGAAGAAATTTTAATGTCAGCCATGAGGAAGTCCGAGGGGGGAAGTGATGGAGGAACAGCACCGGAATCGTCTAAGGTGGAATTGGAGGAGAAAGTCTGTGCGAAGAGATCTGCTTTATCAGTAGAAGTAATAGCTACAGAACCATCAGAGTAGAAAAGAGGTTGGAAGGATGATGAGGTGAAGTTGTTAGAAAGGTTTTTGGCAAGATGCCAGAAGGAGTGGGAAGAATTCGAGTTGGAGAGTTGAGAGCATTTAGTACAGATGAAATTATTTTTAGCAGAGCAAAGAACAGACTTAGCATGATTCCGGGCAGAAACATAAAGATGATGTGATTCAGGGGTGGGTTGGCTCCGGTACCTTTTGTAGGCCTTCTCCTTGTTGCGGACAGCATTAGAACAAGCATGATTAAACCAAGGCTTTCTTGCATTAGACAAAGGATACGAGAAAGGAATGTGTGCTTCCATGCCCGAGAGAATAACCTCCGTAATGTGCAAGGCACACTCAGATGGCTCCCGGCCATGGAAGCAATAATCATTCCAGGGAAAATCAAAGAAGTACTGCCTGAGGGCCTCCCAATCCGCGGCTCCAAAATGCCACAGATGACGTTTTCCTGGAGGGTCCACAGGCCGTACCGGAGTGATAGGACAGGTTAAGGTGATAAGGTTGTGATCAGAGGAGCCCAACGGAGAGAAAAGATTAACAGAGTAAGCAGAAGGATTAGTTGTACGGAAGAGGTGAAGCATGTTGGAGCTCTCTCCAAAGCGGTCTGGGATACGGGTAGGGTGCTGTATAAGCTGCTCTAGGTCATTAAGGATATAAAAGATATAGGCTTGTTAACCAGGTGGATCAGTGAAAGGAAAGGAGAGTCAAAAGTGGTGGTGAACACTGAAATCTCCTAAAATGGAGATTTCAGAGAAAGGAGAAATGGATAGAATGTGTTCCATCGTATAAGTAAGATAGTCGAAGAATTTTTGATAGTCAGTAGAATTAGGGGATAAGTAAACAGCACAGATATATTTAGTCAGAGAATGACAGGAAAGCCGAAGCCAGAGTGTAGAGAATTCAGAAGAATCGAGTTCAGGAACATGAGAGCAAGATAAGTCGTTGCGTATACTGTATATACACAACAGCCACCTTTGGCTTTGGAATGAGTATAGAGAAAGTAGGAGGATAAAGAAAAGGGTTTGCTGCCAGTTGCCTCAAACAGCTGAGTCTCAGTTAGAAAGAGAAGGTGAGGTTTAGAGGAGGAGAGGTGGTGCTCAACAGAGCGAAAGTTAAAGGAAAGGCCGCGAATGTTGCAGAAATGAAGAAGAAGTGACTCAGACAGTGGTTCCAGGCAGCTCAAGTCGTCACTGGGAGAGGAGCGGAAGGTGGGGGCGTTAATGGTCACCTCCCCTGGGGACTCCGAGGCTGAGTGTTGAGACACCATTAATTTTGTTGAATTTTGGAAAAGGAAGTGTAGTGTGTGCTATGCATGTAGTTTGGTGTAGATAGAGAAATTTGTATTGGAGAGCATGCTGGCCTACTCTCTGTGTAACTGAGACACTGAAAAAGTTCAGCAAAGGGGGATGGTCAGGAACTAGTCCTGAGGGCTGATGAAACGGGAGCTCCAGCACTCCCTATCATCAGCTTTCCATCCACCTCGGGAGTACTGCCCTGCTCGACTGGTGCTACAGTCTACTCTCTCTCTCTCTCTCTCTAATATGGGGGAAGAAGCAGAAATCAGGCGAACATTACATTAATTCTTGACTGTCATTTCATTTTGCATGTGTGGATTCATTTTATGTGTAAATACAAGAAGCGGTGCTGAGGCACAGCTAATCCGTCTCCGGCAGTCATTTTAATGCTGACGTATAAACACAACACAATTTCAAGTCAAAGATGTCACATATCAAATTTGGAGTGAATAGGGTGAAAATTCACAATTGTATGTATGGTGAACAAGCCTACATCTTTTCTATCCTTAATGACCTAGAGCAGCTTGTACAGCACCCTACCCGTATCCCAGACCGCCTTGGAGAGAGCTCCAACATACTTGACCTCTTCCTCACAACTAATCCTTCTGCTTACTCTGTTAATCTTTTCTCTCCGTTGGGCTCCTCCGATCACAACCTCATTACCTTAACCTGTCCTATCGCTCCAGTATGGCCTGCGGACCCTCCAGGGAAACGTCGTCTCTGGCATTTTGGAGCTGCGGACTGGGAGGCCCTCAGGCAGTACTTCTTTGATTTTCCCTGGAATGATTATTGCTTCCATGGCCGTGAGCCATCTGAGTGTGCCTTGCGCATTACGGAGGTTATTCTCTCGGGCATGGAAGCATACATTCCTTTCTCATATCCTTTGACTAACGCAAGAAAGCCTTGGTTTAATCACACTTGTTCTAATGCTGTCCGCAACAAGGAGAAGGCCTACAAAAGGTACCGGAGCCAACCCACCCCTGAATCACATAATCTTTACGTTTCTGCCCGGAATCGTGCTAAGTCTGTTCTTCGCTCTACTAAAAATAATTTCATCCATACTAAATGCTCTCAACTCTCCAACTCGAATTCTTCCCGCTCCTTCTGGCACCTTGCCAAAAATCTTTCTAACAACTTTACCTCATCATCCTTCCCTCCTCTTTTTCTACTCTGATGGTTCTGTAGCTATTTCTTCTACTGATAAAGCAGATCTCTTCGCACAGACTTTCTCCTCCAATTCCACCTTAGACGATTCCGGTGCTGTTCCTCCATCACTTCCCCCCTCTGACTTCCTCATGGCTGACATTAAAATTTCTTCAGTTGATGTATTTTCTGCCATTACTGGCCTCAGTACTAACAAGGCATATGGGCCTGATGGGGTCCCTCCTGTTGTTCTCAAAAACTGTGCTTCTGTGCTTACACCCTGCCTAGGCAAACTATTTCGCCTTTGTCTGTCAACTTGTACCTTTCCTTCTGGCTAGAAGTTTGCTCTCATTCAGCCAGTCCCAAAGAAGGGTGACCACTCCCAACCCTCCAACTATCGTCCAATTGCTTTAACGTCCTGTATTTCAAAAGTTTTCGAGTCAATTCTTAATAAAAAAATTTTAAGGCATCTTTCCTATCACAACCTTCTTTCCGATCGTCAGTATGGGTTCCGTCAGGGACGCTCCACTGGCGATCTTCTCACCTACCTTTCAGACTCCTGGTCATCCTCCTTTCGGGACTTTGGCGAAAGCTTTGCCATTGCACTTGACATCTCAAAGGCTTTCGATCGAGTCTGGCATAAATCTTTAATTTCCAAACTGCCCTCCTACGGTTTCTATCCTTCTATCTGTACCTTCATCGCTAGCTTCCTTTCTGGTCGTTCTATAGCTGCTGTCGTAGACGGCCATCGTTCTTCTCCTAGATCTATCAACAGTGGTGTTCCTCAGGGCTCTGTCCTATCACCAACTCTCTTCCTTTTATTCATCAATGATCTTCTAAGCTGTACATCTAACCCTATCCACTCATACGCTGATGACTCCACCCTTCACCTTTCCATTCGGTTCCCGCAACGCCCATCTCAACAGTTACTTCAAGAAACAAGGGATGAGGCTATGGCACACCTAATGTCTGACTTGGCTCATATCTCTGACTGGGGTAAAAATAATATGGTTGTCTTTAATGCTTCTAAGACTCAGTTCTTACACCTATCAACCCGACAAAATCTTCCACAGGTATACCCACTAATGTTTAATAATATTCAGATTAATCCTGCATCATCCTTGAACATGCTTGGGGTTTCATTTACTCGGGACTTATCTTGGAAAGATCATATTACATCTCATGTAAAATCTGCTTCCAAGAGATTGGGTGTGCTAAGCCGACTCCGCTCTTTCTTTACCCCTGCACAATTGTTGACTCTATACAGGGGTTTTATCCGCCCCTGTGTGGAGTACAACTCTCACGTGTGGGGAGGCTCCCCACATACAGCTCTTCTCAATAGGGTGGAGTCAAAGGCTTTTCGTCTCATTAACTCTCCTCCTCTTACTGACTCCCTTCAACCTCTGTCTCTTCGCCGCACTGTTGCATCTTTATCTCTTTTCTATCGCTACTTTAATGGTCACTGCTCCTCTGAACTGTCTGCTTGCATTCCTCCACCTCTACGACGGGCGCGTAGCACCCGTCTGGCAGCAAACTCTCATCCCTTTTCTGTCCAACTCTCTAATGCAAGAGTTAACCGTTACTCCCAGTCTTTCATTCATGCAACAGGTCAGCTCTGGAACTGTCTCCCTCTGTCTGTATTTCCTCCTGCCTATGATCTCTAGTCTTTCAAACGCAGTGTGTCCAGGCATCTCAAAATGATCGGATCTTGAATTTGGCTCTCTATTGTATTTTGTTTTTCTCTTGGAGGGAACTGTTACTGCGGGCTCATGGCCTTTGGTTCCTTCTTCCTCGCATTAAAAAAAAAAAAAAAATTAAAATGATAAGCCTGACCCATCAAACATTGACCCCCCTTACTACTGACTGGGGGATGACCCCCCTGATGTAATGAGGCATGTTATAGGATGTAGATTTTAAAGTTGATCCTGTAGGTTTTGGTTTCATGTTGATTTGACAAATATGAAAGGAGTTATAGTGAAAAAACTATCTTACTTTTTATTAAACAAATTTTGGGCCTACAACCTGGGTTTTGGCCCAATTTGGCCCAAAATTTAATTAGATAATTAGAAGGTCGTAGCCGACCATCCCTGTAATTTTGGTCAAAATTGCAAAAGTAGTTTTTCCGTAAAGTTGTTAACAGACACACAGACAGACAGACAAACAAACAAACAGACAAACTGAGTGACAACTGTAACCGTCCCTGAGCCCCTATGGGGCAGGGACAGGTAAAAAGCAGAGGCCCTCTCGAAATTCTAGAACACAGACACACACACACACACACACACACACACACACACACACACACAAAAGCAAACACACTACACCTACCTAATAAAATCAAGTTCCAGTAGTAGGGGTAGGCAGCCCCGCCCAGGGAAGTACTACCGCCAAGGATAAGGGAGACTCAAGGAATAGCCTTGATTCCATTTTCTCTCCTAGGCCTTGGTAGCTGGTTACACATCTTTCTACCTCACACACCAGAGGGCATCAGGCTGCCCTCTTTACACAACACACACATCCACACTATATTACATTACCTTAAACCAGCTATCCTCTCTCCAAAAAACACCGATCTTGTCATTACATATCATACCCATTCCACAACATATCCCTGTTCTCCCCCCCATAAATAGAACCATGGCTGCTGCTATACTGGGAATCAGTGCAGTGGTTTCTCGGTTGACCACCACCGGCAGGGCTGGGTTGTCTGCACAGGGCCCTCCCGGTCGTCATCAAGCGACTGTGCCACCTCCAGTGTTGCGGTGCCCTAAATCTGCTCTTCAGTGCAGTAAATTTTTCTTTTGCAATATTAGGGGACTTCACTCCAACATCAACTCTGTTCAAAATTTCCTCCAGTTTGAATCCCCTGATCTCCTATTTCTGACAGAGACACAAGTAAGCTCCACCTCTGATTTAGCTAGATTTAATTTTCCTGATTATATCTTGATTCAAAATTTCAGACCCAAAGGAAGCGTATGTTGCCTTGCTAAATCAGAAATTGCCCTGGAGGAGATTACTAAATTTAATTGTCCTTTTTCCGACTATTCCATATACAAATTTAATTCTTTTGGTAAAATTAAGTATTTCTGTTGTGTTTATCGTTCCCCTAATGCCCCTTCAGAGCCGAGTTTATTTGACTCACTGTCTTCACAACTAAGTGTCCTCAACATTAATACTGCATCAGAAATTACTATCTTGGGTGATTTTAATGTCCATAATGTCGAATGGCTCACTTATTCACCCAGAACTAATGACTCTGGTCTTGAATGTGAGCTATTTGCAGACTCATTTAATCTCACCCATTTAGTCAGTTAACTTACCCATGTACCAGACAACCCCAATCAAAATCCCCACCTCGGATCATTGTCTGATTCAAGCCACCAGTTTCACACCTACCACACCCTCCTGCTCTGAACCTGTAGTGATGGCTAAATGGCACTACGACAGGGCAGACTGGGAGGGACTTCAAAATTTTCTCATGGATGTTCCTTGGACCTCCTTTTTCTCCCATATTGCAAATTCCACATTGGGCCACATACAGGATTTCATTAAAGTCGGCATGGAAACATTCATTCCCTATCATAGTTACATAAAAGGATGTAATTCTCCTAAATGGTTGGACCACAATTGTGCTAGAGTAACAGAATATAAAACAATAGCCTATAACACTTATACAAGGACCAAAACCAAAGAAGCCTTTAACTATTATAAAAATATCAGAAACCATGCCAAAACTATTATCAATCTTTCTAAATCAAACTTTCTACATAGACAAGCTAACAAACTACTAAACAATCCAAATGATAAAAAAATATTCTGGTCACCCCTTAATTCATTCAAAACTAACTTCACTACCACCTCTTCCATTCCACCGTTACAATCCCCCAATGGAAATCTAGTAAGTGACCCACGCGGAAAAGCCAACCTTCTTTTTGACATTTTTTCAACAAACTCATCCCTAAATTCAGAAAATCATAATATTCCCCTCAAATACCTCCTTTCATGATTCACACCAGACACGTACAAGCTGTATTACAGAATCTATCAGCAGACAAAGCCACTGGTCCAGATGAAATTCCTTCAATATTATTTAAAATTGCTCCTCAATGTTGGCTCCTGTATTAGCAAAATTTTTCCGCTTATGCATCCGTACCTCAGTTTTTCAGCCCCTTGGAAAGAAGCAAATATCCATCCTGTTCCTAAAAAGGGGGCAACTTCTGATCCATCAAACTATAGACCAATTGCAATAACTTCCGTTCTCGGTAAAGTTTTTGAGACACTAATTAACAAACACATAGTCAAGCATCTAGAACTTAATGAATTGATCAATGATCGGCAGTATGGATTTAGACACGAACGTTCAACTGTAGATGTTCTTTGCCTTCTTACCCATCAGATTAACAAAACAATAGACCAACATGGTGAAACACACACAGTAGCTCTTGATATTTCAAAGGCATTTGACAGAGTATGGCACCAGGCCTTATTGTCTAAGATGTCACAGTATGGCCTTGCATCACTGGTTCCTCCAATTTCTTCTTACCTTCATAGTAGAAAAATACGGGTCATGGTAGATGGAATTTATTC